>NC_056746.1:1057916011-1058247261 GCF_019279795.1 Protopterus annectens | reverse complement strand
TCCTGAAGAGACCAGACAAATTTTTAGCCCCACCCAAAGGCAGATCAAACTGGAGCAAAGGAGTCCACCATAGGGTGGTGACAGCAGCCAGTAAGAGCCATCAGAACAGAGCTCTTCTGTCCATCCGCCAAATAGGAAGTATAGGGCACTAGACAGATTCAGCAAGTGAGTCTTTGCCTCGATGACCTTCTCTCTGTGGTCTCTTAATTACCTGGCACACTTCGAGAGACTTCAGATAGATTTGACCAAGGAACTTTCAAGTACTCTCCCGGAGTCCATGTCTGCAGAGGATTTCTGAAGAACATCCTCTCAACTGGCCACTCTTATCTATTTTGAACACTTCATTGAGGTTGATTTCTCACACAGCTGGAGGCAGCTCACGAGTGGCTGGTTCAGGCAATGTCTTAAGGAGACATCCTTGGATGTGATTATGCAACTTTGCCGAGGCCTTTAAGATGTCCTTCATCAACACACACTTCAATGGTACATCCTTTTTTGGACCATCAGTCAAAGATACACTTAACTGCAGCAAACAAGAAGGAAATACTCTGTCTGCCATGGGAATCAAGTTTTCTACCCTTCAATGAACCTTCTCCAGGAGTCAGTGAGGTGGTAAGAAAATACAGTTCCGAAAATCTCTGGGACCTTTCCAAGATCTGTGTGGCGACAACTCCAGTGGTAGAGGTGGGAGTTCCAGTGGGAGACATCACGTTAGAGGCAGAGGAGGCTGCAAAATCAGGGTTTCCAGGATTCTTTTCTGGATAAACCTTTCCAGCGCTCCTGAAGTGCTGCTTGACCTTCCAGCTCTGGTGGCTGTTGGGGCAGAATTATCCCTCCACCCAGACACCTGGGCAAACATAACAGAAAATTCCTGGGTGCTAAAAATCATATCCAGAGGTTATTCCATTACATTTTTCAACTGCAAGAAACATCCCATTTCACCCACACAGAGGAAAGCGGCAGCACAAGAAATCCAAAAGCTGCTAGACAAGAGTCATCCAAGAGATCCCAGCAGACCAGATAGGGTTCTAACTTACTCATGATGCTTTTTAGTACACAAAAAATGGGGGACCTCAGACCAGGTTTGGATCTCAGCATTTTGAACTAGTATGTAAAGAAGTCTAAGTTCCGAATGGTCACGATTCAGTCCATTCTGCCATTTCATCACAAGAACAATTGGATGTGCTCCATAGGTCTTCAGGATGCATACTATCACATCAAAATAGATAGGCATTCCAGAAGACATTTATGCTTTTGGCTGGGAGCCATCATTACCTGTGCAGAGCTCTACCCTTTGGACTCACCACAGCCCCTAGGGTGTTTATCACATGCATGGCAGTGGTTGGCTGCTCATCTGAGATTCAGAGGATTCCAAGTGTTTCCATATCTGGACCACTGGCTCCTTACTGCCCCCTCTAAGCATCTTCTCCATCAGTCCAGGGACTTTTTGCTCTAGATTTGTCAGTTACTGGGGTAAAAATAAATTATGCCTAATCAAACTTGCCACCAGTCCAAAGCTTGGAGTTTATTAGTGCACATCTGAGTACAACACTACAGGTAACATTATTGCCACTTCATCTTATATCCATCTTCAGGAGTCAGGTCCATTTGCTTATCTCCCACCCATCTCCATCAACCATATCAGTTCTTAAAGCACTAGGATCCATGGCAGCAGCCATTGTGTTACTTTCTTTAGCATGATTCTTTGTGTGTCCTTCAGTGGACTCTAGCTGTTCACTGGTCTATTCTCCAATAACCCTTGTCCTTTCTAGTCAAACATATTCCTGTTTGCAAATGTCACATCAGCTGGTGGAGCCAGTCAGATGACATTCAACTAGGATCACCTTTTATTTTACTGCCCACAATGGCTTTACGGATGCCTTCCAACTGGGGTGGGGGGGACATTTCTTAGTAAGGACAGTCCAAGGCATGTGGTCCCCTAAAGAGACCAGTGTGCATATCAGTGTATTAGAGATGAGAGCAGTCCTATTAGTGTTGCAGGCTTTTCAAGATGCTCTTCCTCTAGGTACTGTTCCTGTTCAGACTCATGCCATGTCTGTGGTCTGGGACATCAAAAACAAGGAAGAACTCTATCTTATCCCCTCTGCAGAGAGGACATGAGAGTGTGGGAATGGGCGAGCTTCTGAGACCGCTTTCTAGATGCAATACACATACCCGGGGAAATCCAACATTTTAGCAGACAAATTAAGCAGATGCATTCTGATGCCCCGTGAGTGGTCTCTCAATCAGTCAGTGGTAGAAAGGATTTTCCTTTGGGGCCAGTCTTGCTGCAACCTATCTGCATCCCCCCACAAACAAATGCAGCGTGTGCTTTGCTCTTAACCCCTTTCAGGTAATCATCGAGAAATGCTCTAGTCCATGTATGGCCCTCTGATCATCTTTATGCTTATCCCCCTCTTCCCTTGATTCCCAAATTTCTGCCTAAAGCTAGCTGGCTGAAGAGCTCAGTCATCTTCAGTGCCCTCTTCTGGCCATGACAGTATTGTGCCCCTTTCTACGGTCTCATCTTTGTTGACCTGTATGGATACTGGATTGCGGACATACTTAAAACGAACATCAAGGACATATGGGGACTTTGAACCAACAAATTAAAGAGTTTGAAAAGACTATCAAACAATTCAAAACTTTACAGATGGACAACGCGTTTTTAGAGAGATTGTTGGAATTGGAACAGGTACCTAAAGGATTACGCATTTTTAAAATGCCTTTTGGGTTCCAAAATGACTCTGAATTAATTGCTGAACTACTACTTTTATATGATAGAACTGGCTTAGATCTTATGCGACTTATTAGGAATAATAACAGAAAACTAAGCAAATTAGATGTGACATTAACCAATTTAGATAGAAGTATACGTAATGATTTACTGTTTGAGATGAACAAACACAGAATTGACAATATTTTAAAAGATTTGGACAATTTTATTTTGAAAGGGTTGGAATACAAAAACAAAAAGCTTTTAAGGGACAGCAATGATTATGCAAATAAGAAGGCGTACAGTCACTTTAGAGAATTTAAAAATTTTAAGTCGTATTATGACGGAGGTGAAAGTGAAAGTGTTGCTGTATTCTACCCAGAAGGAGAAGGTTATACATCTACACATGATAGGTCTAAACACACAAATAATGTACGTAGGATGCAGTTTAGTAAGAATGATAAAGGGGGACACAATGAAAATGACACAGTTTTTTTAGACGAACCAGTTTTGAGGAGATCAGAAAGGTTACGCGACAGACATCAGGGGCAACCACACCAACAGATGCAGTACAGGAATGCCCCGACCTACAGGAAAAACACATATTATTGAGTGAAAATGAAACAAATTTGTTAATTTCCTTACCTGACAATACAATAGTAAGTGAAAATTATGAAATTGATTTTAATAAAGAAATTATAGAAAGAAGGTTTGGCGACAACTTTAATGTTGACAGTGATAAAAACTTATTAGAGTGTGGAGATTTTGAGATTAATTTAGATGAAGTTAATCCTTCTGATATAATTATTACAGATGGAAGTTTTAGTCTGTATAATTATGCAGGTATTACACTTGGTCATGAATATGTTACATTATTCAAAAAAGGTTTTACCTTTATTCCTAATTATAGACATGATATAGGAAGATTATTGATCAATTTAAAATTGTATACTAGGCTGTTAAACCTAAAAATGTTTTTTGCAAATAACAACAAGGGGGTTGAACCTGATATAGGTAGGGTGACTTTAAAAAGATCCAGCACATTTATACCACCCCAGAATCCTATTATATGTTTGAGATGTTATGTGAATCACAAATACGTAGAATAGTAAAAACACTTACTAACCGAGAAGGTAATCTCACCAATTCAGAGAAATTTTGTTTAAAAGAATTAACTACTAAGGACAAATATAGAGTTATGAAGCCTGATAAAGGTGGAGGGGTGGTAATTATGACAAAAACAGATTATATTAATAGAATGACTAATATGCTAGATGATGATGAAACATATGAAACAGTATCAAAATTTGCGATAAACAGGGCATATACAAAGATAGACTGGTTACTCTATGACTATCAGATAGAAGGAATTATCGATAAATCTGAATATGAATATCTTATGGTGGAACATCCTATAACTCCGTCAATTTTTGGTATTCCAAAAACACATAAAAGTGTCTCAAACCCCCCCTTTAGGCCAATTGTTTCTGCCAAAGGCTCTAATCTAGAAGCCATGGCCAGATATATTGATTATTATTGTAAGGATATTCTTAATCAATTCCCGCATATTATTAAAGACTCTTGGCATTGCCTTGATAAACTAAGGATTTATAACAATGTGAATAACATTGATGATACTGTTATGATTACCATTGATGTGATAAACTTATTTTCTGTTATACCACATAAGTTGGGTTTGGATATGTTTGAAACAATTTTAGACAGTTACAGTGGATTACACACTGTGAAAAGTAAGTTATTGGTTGAGATGATGGAAATGGTTTTATTCAACAATTTTATTTACATGGAAGGTGAATATTACAGACAATGTACAGGGGTAGCAATGGGGGCCAGATGTGCCCCCATTTATGCTAATTTGGTATTAGCACAATGGGAAATTGAAAGTATTTTTTCATCCAGGTTCTGGACAAAAATATCATTTTATGTTAGATACCTGGACGATATTTTAGTCTTTTGGAGAGGTAGTAGGGGTGAACTAAATGAATTTATAAGCTACATAGGTACTACGTCG
Source organism: Protopterus annectens (assembly GCF_019279795.1). Taxonomy (NCBI): domain Eukaryota; kingdom Metazoa; phylum Chordata; order Ceratodontiformes; family Protopteridae; genus Protopterus; species Protopterus annectens. The sequence continues at coordinate 1,058,242,513 of NC_056746.1, read as the reverse complement.
ACCTTCCTTAATTTTACAACTAAAATACATGAAGAAAAATGTGAATATCTAGATATATGTATGTATTTTAAAAATCATCAAGTTGAATCTAATATTTTCCGTAAACCGACATATTCGAATTCCTTTCTTCATTATGACAGCTGTCATCCACATTTTCAAAAAAAGAACCTTGTAAAAGGTCAGATGGTTAGACTGTCACGTATTATTAGTGAGGACAGGAATTTTATTAGTGAAATGGAGACTATTAGTAACATGTTTTTAGATAGAAGCTATCCATTATGCCTAATAAATCAAATAAAGAAGGAAGTTATGAAGAAAAGGAACACTTTTTATAAACCTATTTTGAAATTTGGACTAAATACTATGTCCAAGGTTACTAATAGTACTGATGTTACTAAAAGAGATGCTTTTATTTTACTATTTAATGAACATTCTGATACCATTATTCAAGTCTTAAATGATACTTGGACAAGTGTTTTTTCTAATAAAATAGAATACAGTGAAATACTTGGCTATTTCCCAAAGGTTACATACAGTAGGGGTACCAATCTTAAAGAAAGCTTGGAAAATAATAACAAAGGCCGTGCATATACTATGTCAAAAATGAGTAGATGTGGTTTTTGTAAAGTGTGTAAATTTATAAATGATGGACCCTACACTATGGTACAAGGTTATGGTAAATCCGTTAAATGTCCAGGACACTGTAACTGCAATACCAAGATGGTGGTATATTTAGCCACATGCGTCTCCTGTCCAGCATATTATGTTGGAAAAACGACTAGGAAATTAAGGGAACGCATCTTGGAACACAACAGGGATATCAAGAATAAAAAGATGGTGAATGCTGTATATGTACATAGTACCATATGTGAGAATTTTAAGCGTTTTATATTTTTCGTTATTGATAGAATCCCCAATTGTTGGGGAAAAAGGAGGGGACTATGATAACCTGTTAGAAGCCAAGGAATGTTTATGGCAGCTAAGACTTAATGCAAGTTACAAACCTGGCATTAATGGACACATTTCTATTTCCAGTATTTTAAAACAAAGATCCTACTGTATTTAATCATTGTTTTATTATATTATTATTATCTTCTTTCTGAATTTCTAAATCCAGTTGGTTGCACTATTAAAACATTTATAATTGTATTCACATGATATTTTATAAATATATATATATATATATTTCTATGCTTATTTATATTTTCATCCTAATATAATACATTTATTAGTGTTTATACTATTTTAACAAGATTATAATAATCTTTTTATGAAGTATTATTTTTTCATTGTACTATTTATTCTTTTTTAACTTTCAATTTTTAACCTTATATTAAGATAACCATGAAATTATTGATTTTAAAAGTGTTTTGTTTACAATTCAAACATGGTGCCAAGTTAATAATAGTCTAAATGTATATGTACATATATGTCTTTAAAACTATTATTAATTCATAATTAACTAATTGGTAGGCATTGTGTAATTAGTAATGACATCTATATATTGGAATTAGGCTGTATAATGCATTAGTACTCTGAAGATGCCCAGAAGTGATTCAGGGTGAAAGCGCTAAGTACTTTTATGTCTTAGAATTTCGTATTTCATTCGTTTTACTATTGGATTATTTTGGTGTGTGGTCAATAAAATCTATTCTAGCAACCTCAGAAGAGCCTTTTTTACATGTTTTACTGGTTTACATAGTTCGTGGTTACTTGTAGAAAGGATATTCCTTTGGGGCCAGTCTTGCTGCAACCTATCTGCATCCCCCCACAAGCAAATACAGCATGTGCTTTGCTCTTAACCCCTTTCAGGTAATCATCGAGAAATGCTCTAGTCCATGTATGGCCCTCCGATCATCTTTATGCTTATCCCCCTCTTCCCTTGATTCCCAAATTTCTGCCTAAAGCTAGCTGGCTGAAGAGCTCAGTCATCTTCAGTGCCCTCTTCTGGCCATGACAGTATTGTGCCCCTTTCTACGGTCTCATCTTTGTTGACCTGTATGGATACTGGAGCCGTCTCTGGATCTCCTCTCACACCCATTAGGAAACAGACATCCTAATATCCAGACCCTCATACTAACTGCATGGTTTCTCCATTTCCAGTAATGGTTAGACAGCCCAGGCTTTCTTCCCCTGTACGTACCATTTTTTTTATCTTCACAAAAAGACTCTGCTAAGAGCATGTTTAAAAGATTCTCCCTTTGGGCCTTGAAAAATGAGATTGACCCTTTTTCTGCAGTACACAAATTTCTGGTAGTTTTTTTTTAAAGAAGGAGGTAGGTTGTCTACAATTAAGGTACAAATTGACAGCTTCCACTAGTTTTCACACAGGAGACAGAAATTATTCCCTCACTTCGTCCAGATTATGCAAGGCATTTCTAAATAGCTTTTTTTTCTGAGACCACCAGTAAAGCATTCTTCACCTCCCTGGGATCTAACAGTTGTGCTGCAAGGTCCAGCTCAAAAACCTGAACCTTCAGATAAAACTGATTTAAAACCGATTTAAAATCCCTTTCATGGAAAACAGTCTTCTTAGTAGGTATTACTTCTGCAAAAAGGATATCTGAACTCCAAACTTGCTCTTCAAATGCTTCTTAGATTATTTTCCATAAAGATAGGGTTACCTTATGGATAAAGTCTTCCTTTTTACCTAAAGTAGCCTCTGAAACTAGCATTAACCAATCTATTAATTTGCCTGTCTTCTTCGCAAATTATTTGAAAAGGAGAATGCATGCTTCATGATCAACTAAGATGAAACACCCTATCTACACTTCGCACCCTCCCAATCTCTCCCTACTGCTTAACAGTCTACTTATCGCTGGTGACATGCATCCTAACCTTGGACCCTCCACATCGTCCTCCCATTCTGACCTATTAACTTCTTCCTCCCCCACCCCATCTCTTCAACCCCCCCTCCTCTACTAAATCCATATCTGTTTTATCTATAAATATACAAAGTCTAACAAATCTTCGACCTACATGCATTCATTTCTCACTATACTCCACACATCCTATCCTTATCCAAAACCTGGCTTAAACCCCACATCCCAAATAATGTCATCCTACTCCCCTGGCTACAGCATCTACAGTCAGGATAGAATCACTAAGAAAGGAGGAGGTGTTGCCTTAATCTACTGTGAGGAACTGAACCTCTCTCCCTTATCCACACATCCACCTGATTTTTTTCCCTTGCCGAACTACTCTTACTAAACTGCTACTTAAGCACTCACAAGAAACTTGTCATTGCTGCCGTCTATATCCCACCTGGCAAAAATATTCCTACTTTAGAAAATGTATTATCATGGATCTCCCAAAATATACCTCATGAAATAATAATACTGGGTGATGTAAACATTGACTGGGAAGCACTTGGTGCCAACTCTCCAGACCAATGCCTTAATCTCTTTGGTTTCACCCATCTCATTACAACCCCAACACACTTCAGTAAATAATCTAATACCAGCACCATCAGCGACTGGATATTAACTAACAGCCCACACCTTTGTCACAACCCCAAGACACTTCCATATACCTTAAGTGATCACCTCCCTATTTATATAGAAAGTCACTCCCCCCAACTGTCTAAGACTCATCTTTATAAAGAATGCCACAAACTCTCTACTTTTAACCCCAAAGTCCTTAATGACAAACTGTCGTCAGTAAACTGGTCCTGCCTGTATAGTCAACCTCGCAAAGATGCAGTGCTACAATTTCACAACATCTTCTTAAACATTCTCAACTCAATAGCCCCACTTCGTACAATAAGAATAAAATCTAATTATGCCCCCTGGCTAACAAAAGAAACTCATTCCCTTATGCACCAGAGAGGCTCTGCATGGAAAACATGGATAAAATCAAAATCCGCCATCGACCTCCAATACTACAAAGAACTGAAAAATCCCACAAAAAACATACGCAATGATAAGAGAAAATTCTAGTTTAGGGCCCAAACAACCCATTACACTAATCCAAAAACGTTCTGGAGAGCTATTAACTCTCCACCCCAGAAATCCTCAAACTCCCAATCCTTACCCTAATCTGCCAGCACAAGACACCACAACCCTCCTTAACCATTACATCTGAAGTTTACTTCATGTGGTCTTCAACCGGTGGGATACCGGATCAGTATCAAATCCGAGCCGGCAATCTCACTAGCATCTGATCTGAGCTCCAAGCTCCTCCCCTTACCCATAATACACCTCCACTACCTTTTAACCCCCAGATCTCGTTTGCCGTGGCTTGCTGAAGCATCGTGATCTCCTGAGCTCCGAGTAGTAAGTGGGTTTTTGTCAGCTTTTAAGAAGCTTTTTCCTCTCTAAATATTTGTATAGTGTGTTAGTATAGGTTCCCTCTCTCCTCCCCTCGCTGGTGCATCGGGAAATTGAAATTTGTTGTAGTTAGACATTAGTTGGTTAGTGTACTTGCTCCCCCCCCCCCAGTGTGTTCTGTGTGACTTGAGTGTGTTGAGTGGTTTAAGTGGGAAAACTAGTAAATTTTTCTCTCCTTGTTTTCCCTTCTCTTGTCTGAGTGGCTCATAAGCCTGTGTTTAAAAAGAGTGTGGCCATAAATTGTCTCCAGCAGATGGCCACAGTCTTTGTCTGATGTGCTTGGGAGTCCACCTTCAGATAGGCCAGCATGGAGCAAGGCCTCCCCTGTAGATGCTATGGTGGTAGCAGCAGCCACAAAGAAGGAACTAGCCCGAGAGAGTTCCTCGGTTCATCCTCCTGACCGAGAGTCGCTGATGATAGACCACTTAGGGAAGCGGGTTTACGTATCAGCAACCTTTTCTATTAGGGTGCTGAACTACCTGGCCCATGTCATGAGACTCCAGCGCGACCTGGTCAAGGAGCTGGTGGAGTCTCCCCCACCAAAGCCTGTGGTAGCAGAGCAGAAGAGAGGCAGAGAGAAGGAGAGAGAGTCGAAGACTAGGGAAAAGAGGAAGAGATCCCCAGACCTCGCTTCTCCGAGTAAGACACCACGGATCCATGACTCCCTTTGGCTCCGATCTCCGAGGTTCTCCCTGGAGCCGGAGGAGACACGTCCAGCCTCTGTGGCCTTGTCACGGTCCACCCGCTCTTTGTCCGATATGGATCTGAATAAGATGATGAGGCGATTTATCCGTACACAGATCAGATGGAGGTCTTGCCAGCCCCCATCTGGGAAGGGGAACTCGCTTCCTTTCTTTCAACCAGTTTCTCCTTCTCCGATCCGACCTTCGGGTTTGGAGTACTTTGATCCAAGGTTGGCTTTGGTCAGGGAGTCAGTGCCGACAGTCCCTGCTTTCTCGACGCCATCTGCCTGGAGCATTTCGGATCCGACCAGCTCTGATCTGAGCTGCTCTCGGAGCCGGTGCTTGGGTGTCGGATCCGAGGGAGTGGAAATTTTTCATCAGCTCCTACTTTGTCGGGCCAGGTTCCCTCCCTCTGAGCTCTGTCCACCTCAGGCCTGGCCCCGATTCTCTCGGAGCCGGGGAGACTGACCTCCTTATTGGTTTCTCAGGAAGTTTGTTCTCCTTCGGCATTCGACATGGTAGAAAGGGTTCTCTCCATCAGATCGAGACCCCTGACTGCCCCCTCGGACTCCTCCCAGACCCCCCCGACTCTGTTTACGGTCCCCATCATTTTACCAGAGGGACAGCCCATGCTTGAAGAGCTCCAGATGGTCCCCCCCCCCCGAGGAACAAATGGCTTGTGAGCACCCCCTGGAGAGCCCCACTGGAGATGTGCCTCGCAAGCATACGTGCAAGAGTAGGCACTTGGACTCCCCCGAGTCCCTTACCGAGGACACAGACTTAGATGATGGAGAGGGTTCTCCAAGGTCACCTCCCAGAGATGTCTACTTTGGAGACTTCATGGAGATCCTGCGCCAGCGGGGAGGTTGGTCTGCCCCCAAACCTTCTTTTGATAAGACTGTGTTCCTGGAGGCTTTCTGCATGGGCCCATCTACTTCCTGGGTATCCCTTCCCGCGGATCCTTTGCTGGATCTGGTCACCTCATGGGCATGGAAGGAACAAGACACCATGGAACCTATCCCAAAGCGACATGACAAACTCCTAAGCCCCCCCCCCCATAGATAGTCCATCTTGGAATAAGGGCTCCCCCGTGGACACCATGGTGGTAGCAGCAGCCACTAAGAAGGAACTTGCCCAAGAGAGTTCCTTGGTCCACCCTCCTGACCGAGAGTCATGGATGATGGACTGCCTAAGAAAGCGGGTGTATGCTTCAGCTACCTTTTCGGTTAGTGCACTGAACTACTTGGCCCATGTCACCAGACTCCAACGCGACCTGGTAAAGGAGCTGGAGGAGTCTCCCCCCCAAGTCCATCTCGCAATAGGACAAGGCTTCGTTCTCCGCGAGGATGGCCACTTTAAAAGCAGTAATCTAACACATCCATGTGACTCCTCTCCCATGCTACAGAAGGAGCGGCTTGGGCGGCTGGGTCCAGCGTGTCCATGAGGTGTAACGCCTGGCTCAGGTTATGTCAGTTTTCCGAACCCTTCAAGGCGTCGTTTGCCAATGCCCTTATGAAGGATCTACACTCTTCGGTAAGATCATCAAGGAGACATTAGTCCAGAGTGAGAAGGATGGGAAGACACTGTCTGCAGTCGGGATTAGCTTCTCTAACCCTCAAAGGTCCTTTTCCCAGAAACAGAGAGGGCAAAAGAAGATGTGGTTCTGGAAGTTACAGTATTCCAGGGACACTCGGGGCTCTTCTTCCCCCAGAGGCAGAGGGGGACAGAATGAATACTGGCCCAGAGGCAGAGGGGGGTCCACAGAACTTCGGGTCTCGAGAACCTTTCTTGGACAGACCTGGGCAGCAACCCTGAGGGGTTGCCCGACTACTCTACTTTGGAGGCAGTTGGGGGACGATTGTCCTTTCACCCAGCAGCATGGGAGTCCGTAACAAAGGACCATGGGGTGCTTCCAGTCATATCCAGAGGATACTCTCTCCCCTTCCTGGGTTCCTTCACATCTCCCAGACACCTCCCGGATGTACCACCCATGCAAAGGGAGGCAGTAGCACAGGAAATTTCCAAGCTGCTAGAAAAACGAGCCATCGAAACCAACCCCCAGATCAGTCTGGATCAGGCTTCTACTCCAGCTTCTTTTTGGTGCCAAACAAAACTGGGGACTTAAGGCCCATTCTGGACCTCTCTACCCTGAATCTGTCAGTTGCCAAAGAGAAGTTCCGGATGGTCACATTACAGTCCATCATGCCGTACCTGCAAGAGAGCGACTGGATGTGCTTGTTAGACCTCCAGGATGCTTAGTATCACATAAAAATGCACAGAAGCTCCAGGAGGCTTCTCTGCTTCCAGCTAGGAGTCGATCATTACCATTTTTGAGCCCTACCCTTTGGTCTCAGCACAGCCCCCAGGGTGTTTACCAAAGTGATGGCAGTTGTAGCAGCTCACCTGAGGCTTCAGGGGATTCAGGTCTATCCGTACCTGGACGATTGGCTCCTCACTGCTCCCACCAGGCGTCTACTTTCCCAAACCAGGGATTATTTCCTGACTCTTGCCCTGCATTTGAGGATCACAATCAGTGCATCCAAATCTCTCCTAGATCCTGTACAAGTGATAGACTACATTGGTGCCAGGATAGATACTCTTCAGTGCAAAATATTCCTGACCTCGGAGAGAGTTCAAAAACCTGAGGATGCATGTCTCCCTGATCTATCATTCTCATCTTCCAATGGCGGAATTGGTGTTGAGGGACCTAGGCTCGATGGCGGAGACCATAACTCTTCTCCCGTGTGCTTGGTTACACATGAGAATTCTACAGTGGATTCTAGCTGTACAGTGGTCCCTGTTGGAACTGCCATTGACATATCCAGTTCAACTCAGTCGAGTTGTCAGTCATCCTTCATATGGTGATTGAGCTCTCCAAACATTTTGGAGGGACGACCCTTTGTTCCAGCCCCAGCCCAAACCACAGTGACCACGGATGCCTTTCAACTCAGGTGGGGGGGGGCATTGTTCGGGCAGGACAGTCCAAGGCCTGTGGTCCCCCATAGAGACCAGCTTGCATATAAATGTCCTAGAGATGAGGGTGGTCCTTCTAGCGTTACAGGCCCTTCATACCTTTCTTCCTCTGGGGACCATTGCTATTCAGTCAGACAACATGTCAGTGGTCTAGTATATTAACAAACAGGGAGGGACCAGATCTTATCCCCTTTGTCGCGAGGCCATGAGAGTGTAGGAATGGGCGATCTCCACAGGTCGCTTTCTCATCGCAACGCACATTCCACGATGGTCCAACATCCTAGCGGATAGGGTAAGTCAGACCATTCTGATGCCTTACGAGTGGTCTGTGAATCTGTCAATAGCGGAACAGATCTTCAGTGAATGGGGTCAACCTTGCTGCAATCTCTTCACATCTCTTTCCAACATGAAGTGCAGCAAGTTTTTTGCTCTGAACCCCCTGCCGTGGGAGTCCACCAGAGACGCTGTAGTTCATGCTTGGCCTTCCGGTCTTCTGTATGCTTACCCATCAGTACCTCTCATTCCGAGGTTTCTACAGAAAGCTCGTTGACTGGGGAACAAAGTGATCCTCATTGCCCCGTTCTGGCCTCGCCAGGTATGGATGTTCTTCATCTCACATTGCTGCAGTCCTAACACTTGGGTAGTCCGCTGTCCCAGTCGGCCCGAATACCAAAGTATAAGGCTGACGTCGGTCAAGGCGCATTTGTCTGACATCAGGACGTCAGGGTACAAATGCGCATGACCGACGTCATATCCTCAGTCTTTTTTGCCGCATGGTCCGATGCAGAAGCAGTATTGCGAGTGCAGGTTGGCATTCTGAAATTTTCTGAAGTCGGAGTTTCAGACCGAATCAAAGTTGGCTAAGTACCCCGTTGGGGAATATTTTGGTTTTTTCTTGCCTCAGTATTTAACCGGATGTCAGAAAAAGTGAATAACTGTATTTCTTGTGGGAAACAGATACCTCATAGAGATTACCATACATTGTGTATACCTTGCTTAGGGCCTGAGCACGACGTTGTTGGCTGTCGCTCTTGTGCTAGATTTAACAAACGCACTATTAAGAGAAGATTAGATTGTGCCAGGTTAGTTTTGGGAAGCGTTGTAATTACAACATGCCGCCGGATGCTCCGGCCCGCTTCGTCTAAAAAGCGCAAAGACAAAGCAGCGAAGCCTAGGGTAGAAGAACCGTCTGTCCTGGACGTCGGTTCTTTAGAGGGCTCGTGGAGCCGGTGGTTCTACCAGAAGTTCCTTTGGATTCTCAGGGAGAGACTTTACTGTTACAAGATGTGTCCTCTCAGGAGGTAGGCCAGGCTGAAGGGGCTTCTCAGGTAGCTGTTCTCCCCTCCCTTCCTAAGGTGGTTAGGCCCTTCCCTTCTGTTTCCAAGGCTCCTTCTAGAGGCCGGCCAGGGTTAACTTCAGTGGGGGTCTCCCCTAGTTCTTCAGGGTCTCTGCCTAAGAAACATATGCTTAAAATGGCAGAAGATTTGATTACTATGATTAGAGGTTCTTTACCCCCCCCTGATAAGAGGCCTAGGGTGGAACCTGAGCTTGAGAGTTTTGAGCAGTGTTCGAGGCTTCTGAGTCTTGGCTGAAGACTTGCAGGAGTATCCTCCTTATTCTGATTCTGATGTAGATGACTCTACACCTTGACTTCTCCTCCTGAGGATTTTTCTTTTCAGAGACTCTTCATTCCATGAGGGAGCATTTTAAATGGGAAGGTCAAGATTTCTCTGATTCTAGGAAAAGGCTTAGGGAATTTTTGTTTCTACCCCAGCATAGGCCTTTAGCTATACCTCCTGTTCTGGATGTGGTAGAGGATGTTTTGCAGAGGCTTCCCTGAACCCTGATTCTTTGCCTCCTGCCCCAGTTAAACCGGACAGGTATTATAGAGTGCCTGAAGCTCATAAGTATCTTTTTAAGAGTCCTAGGGCAGACCCAGAAACTGTTTCTCAGGGCCCAAAAGGGGTTAAGGCTTCTGTTGTTAAAAATCCTGTTCCTTCTGATAAAGAGGCAAGGGCTTTGGATAGATGGGGGAAAAAGGTGTATACTTCTTCCACTTTAGCCATGAGGGCTTTGAATTGCCAGTTTCACATGTTGAAATACCAAAATTATCTCCTTTCACAATTGAAGTCTAAGGTAGATGCTCTGGCGGAAGGTATTGAGTGTAAAGAGTTGCAGGATTTGGTTCATGTTTCTGAACAGGTGGGTAAGCATTCCTTGCAATGTGGTTTTGATGCTGTACAGGCCTCTTCGAGGGTGGCAGCCACTGGTTCTGTTCTTCGCAGGCACGCCTGGCTGAGGGATCAGAATTTAGCTGAACATGTAAAGACAAGGATTTTAGATGCTCCTTTACAATCTGATGTGTTGTTTGGTGCGCCTGTGGAAACAGTTTTAAAGAAAATGGAGGACAAGGCTAAGTCTATGTAGACTGTTAAAGATTTTTTGCAGGTTCAGCCTCCAAAGTTTAGTAGAAATTGGCCTACTAAGGGGTGGACTTATCCTTCTTATGATTCTCAGTCTAGGGGTAGATCTAGACGTGGTAGGGGCAGAGCTCAAGGTTCTTTTAGGCCTAGAACAGGCAGTTCGCCTGCCCAGTCTTCTGGTGAGGGCAGGGGTCAGTCCTTTCGTAAGCAGACCCAATGACTTGCCTTTTCAACTGCCAGAGCCTTCTCGTCTGGCAGCACCTTTGGGAGGAAGGCTGGCACTTTTCAAAGAAAATTGGAGTGTTATTACCCAAGACAGATGGGTATTGGATATCGTTCACCACGGTTACAGGTTTTATTTCCATACCTTGCCTCCATTCAAAGGCATGCCAGACATTCCTCCTATACAAAGAAAAGAGGCTCACAAGCAAATTTCTCTGTTGCTCCAGATAGGGGCCATTCAGCCGGTTCCTGTGCCAGAAAGGGGCCTAGGATTTTATTCTCGCCTGTTCCTAGTACCAAAAAAGGGGAACACGTGGAGACCAATTTTGGATTTGTCTATCCTCAACACTTATTTGGACATTCCCAAGTTCAAAATGTTGACGTTACAACAGCTTTTACCTCTGCTGGGCAAAGATCACTGGATGGTAACTTTAGATCTCAAGGAGGCTTACCTTCATGTGCCTATCAGACTCAGTTGCAGGAAGTATCTGCGTTTCCGAGCTGGAAATTCACATTATCAGTTCTCTGCATTGCCCTTTGGCTTATCTACTGCGCCCAGAGTATTCACAAAAGTTCTGGCTCCAGTTGTAGCTTTTTTCAGGCTAAAAGGAATACAAATCTACCCTTACTTGGACGACTGTCTGATTCTGGCTCAAGAAAAGGACGAGCTTCTTCAGCATCTGGATTATGTGATAGCAGTGCTAAGATGCCTGGGGTATTCTGTGAACGAAATAAAGTCCAGTCTAGTACCCTCTCAAGACATGTGCTTTCTGGGAGTGAGACTGAATACAGCAGCCCAGATGGCCTTTTTAACCCCGGACAAACAAAAGAGTCTATCCCTTTACTTCCATCAACTATCTCATCAGTCCGTGCTGACTGCAAGGACAGTCCTTCAAGCATTAGGGTTCATGGCATCTTGTATTCTGGTGCTTCCCAATGCCAAACTGCATATGAGGAAGCTGCAATGGTATCTAAGAAATGTATGGACACAGCACTGCCAGGATTTGGACACTGTCATTCCAATAATACCTTGCATTCAAAAGGAATTTTTGTGGTGGGCTCAGGAATGTCACCTAAACAAGGGACTCTCTGTGACCCGGCCAGAGGCGAGTCAGATTCTAACGACAGATGCCTCAGACATAGCTTGGGGAGCTCATCTGAATGGAAAGTGGATACAAGACAAGTGGCCTGCCAGACTACAGCATCTACATATCAACATGAAGGAGATGTTAGCAGTCCAGTTTGCATTAATGGCTTTCAAGGAGTTACTTCTTCCAGGGCAGGTGTTGATTCTAACAGACAACACTACTGTCATGTGGTACATCAACAAGCAAGGGGAACACATTCTTATCCTCTATGCAGGCAAGCAATGATTTTGTGGGAGACTGCTCAGCTTGCAGCTAAATCTACAGGCAAGGTTTCTGCCAGGAGCACAGAACTCCTTAGCAGATGTGTTAAGCAGGCAAATCATGGATCCCCACGAGTGGAAACTGGATCTTCATGTATTTCGACAATTGACAGTGTCCTGGGGAACTCCAGACATAGATCTGTTCGCTTCTCCACTAAACCACCAGCTGCCAAAGTTTTGCACGAAAAGGTTTCATCACACAGCTTGGAAAGTGGATGCTCTTTCGCTCAGTTGGGAAAATCTTCATGTGTATGCCTTTCCACCTCTGCCTCTCCTCCCAAAGGTACTCCTAAAGGTCAGACAAGACAAGCCAAGGATGATTTTGATAGCTCCAGATTGGCCTCGGCAACACTGGTACCCATTACTGAGGAATCTGGTAAGGAAGCCTCCATGGCCTTTACCTTTAATTCCACACCTTTTGTCTCAGAGGGACGGTCATCTCCTCTATGTCAAGCTTCACTCTCTTCATCTAACAGCCTGGCATATTCTGTTTTGAACCACAGCAGGTCTCAACTTCCTCAACAAGTTTTGAATGTGATTATGGAAGCCAGAAGGCCTAGTACACGTAAAGTGTATGCAGAAAAATGGAAGAGATTTTTATTTTGGAGTGCAGCAAAGGATTTGGATGTTTCTGAGCCTAATTTGAGTGTGGCTCTTCAATATCTTACTGAGTTATTGGACAAAGGTTTGTCTTTCTCTTCCATTAAGATTCATGCTGCAGCAATTTCAGCTCACTATGATTGTGACCCACCATTATTTTCTCATCCTTTGTTCAAGCAATTTCTTAGAGGGGCAATGAATATAAGACCCCCACGTAGAGCTCCTACTCCTGCTTGGGACCTCAATTTTGTGTTGGAGAAACTTACTGTACAACCTTTTGAGCCTGCGGCTACTGCTGAATTGAAATACTTGTCATGGAAGACTGCTTTTTTGTTGGCCATTACTTCTGCAAGAAGGGTTTCTGAATTGCAGGCCCTTATGGCGGTTGAGCCTTTTTTGATTTTTCATAAGGATAGGGTATCATTACGTACTAATCCTTCATTTATGCCTAAGGTGGTTTCTAGTGTGGCTTTAAACCAAACTATTCATTTGCCTACTTTTTATGCAAATCCCCAAAATAAGGGGGAAAAGATTTTGCACACTTTAGATGTACACAGGCAGTTGCGTTATTATTTAAGCAGGACTAGGGATTTTAGGCAGTCTCAGCAGTTGTTTGTTTCTTTTGCTTTGAGTTCCCAGGGCAAACCTGTGTCAAAACAAACTATATCTAAGTGGATTGGGTTTTGCATTGCATTCTGTTATTCCCATCATGGCAAGGAGATTCCAGCTGGGATTAGGCCTCATTCCACGAGGGCTACTGCCACTTCAACAGCATTTCTAAGGGGGGTGGCAACTAAGGATATTTTGGAGGCAGCTACTTGGAGTTCTGTGCATACTTTCTCCAAGCATTACCACCTTCCTCTCTATTCTAAATCCAGGGCTGGTTTTGCCACTGCTGTGTTGCAGGGCATTTTGGCAGCTCCTGCTTCATTATAGTTTAGCCATCCTCCCTTACCTCTGCTTTGGGATTCTACCCAAGTGTTAGGACTGCAGCAATGTGAGATGAAGAACATAGTACAGTTTTGTACCTACCATAAATGTAGATGTTCGAAGATCCACATTGCTGCAGTCCAATTTACCCTCCCTCCTTCCCCTCTGTGTTTAGGGGTGGTTGTGTGGGTGGGGTTCTATTTTTGTAAATTTGTATATATTGTACATATATTAGGTACAGGAGTGTTTGGTGTTTTTTGGTTTTGGCCTTATCTTTTTAGGGTCTTCTGACATCTGGGGCAAGAAAAGACTGAGGATATGACGTCGGTCATGCGCATTTGTACCCTGACGTCCTGATGTCAGACAAATGCGCCTTGACCGACGTCAGCCTTATACTTTGGTATTCGGGCCGACTGGGACAGCGGACTACCCAAGTGTTAGGACTGCAGCAATGTGGATCTTCGAACATCTACATTTATGGTAGGTACAAAACTGTACTTTTCCCTTCCTTTGGTCTCACCTTCCGGCCCCACCTTGGATCCTAGATCCCATTCAGGATTAATTTCACACCCTTCAGGGGTGCCTCATCCGTATCTGGACAGCCTGAAGCTCACAGCTTGGCTGCTCCAGTTCCCGTGATTGCTAGGACTCCTGGACTACCCTCCTCAGATCGATTTTGGTGGCTGCTCATAAATCTTCAGCCTGGAAGGTTTATTGCAGCAAGTGAAAATGTTTTTCCTTTTGGGCCTCTCAAAGGAGTTTAGACCCTTTCACCGCTCCTATTTCATCCATTCTTGATTTCCTAGCTGATATTTTTCAACATGGAGCTAGTTCTTCTACTGTCAAAGTTCATTTGGCTGTCATCTCTCATTTTCTTGTGGGTGAGAATTCTGCCTCTTTAGCCTCTTCCAGACTGTGTAAAGCCTTTATCAAAGGCACCTTTTTGTTACGCCCCTCGGGCAAAGATACTGTTCTCCCATGGGACCTTACGATGGTTGTTCAAGCTTTGGTTGCTCCGCCTTTCGAGTCTGCCGCAACTTAAGGTCTAAATTTTTTGTCTTGGAAAACAGCTTTTCTGGTGGCTATTACCTCCTCAAAAAGGGTTTCAGAATTGCAGGCCTTGTCTATCAAAATTCCCTTACATGATTTTTCATAAAGATAGGGTTTTCCTTCGAACCAATCCATCTTTTCTTCCTAAGGTGGCATCACCAGTAAATATGAGTCAGACCATTAATTTGCCTGTGTTTTTTCCTAATTTTACTAACAAGATGGAATACAAACTCCACGTGTTGGATGTTCATAGACGGTTATGATTCTATTTACACAGGACAAAAATTTTCCGTAAATCTGATCAATTGTTTGTATCCTCCTATAAACCCTTTTTTGGGGAAACCTATCTCTAAGGTCACTATAGCTAGATGGATTTCTTCATGCATCCTGCATGTCTATAAGGACAGAGGTATGTCTCCTCCAGGTCAGGTGAAAGCTCATTCCACTAGGTCCATGGCTATGTTTGCCACCTTTTGGTCTAGAGTGTCATTGGATGATATTTGTTCTGCATCTACTTTGTCCTCATCTCATACATTTATTTCTCATTACAAATTGGATTCGACTTCCAGAAGGAGATCTCCTTTGGTTCCGCGGTGCTCCAGAATATCCTTCCATGAGGGCCTCCCAGGAGTTTTAGTAGCTGGGGACTCTGTCCCACAGGTTGAAGACCAAATGAAGTAAACTACTTCAGATAAAGAAGTTATGTACGCACCATAACGCTCCATCTGAGTAGTTGTACTTCATTTGTCTTCAACTGTCCCTCCCTCCTTCCCCCCCGACCTTGGCATATGATCAGCCCATGGGCTGCAGTATAGGTCACAAGTAAATCTTTCAGGTCGGGTTCTCAGTATAAGTTCAGCGAACTCAATCTGGGGATGGAAGGCAGTGGAGGTGCATTATGGGTAAGGGGAGGGGTTTGGAGTTTGGAGCTGATGCTATTAAAAGTTGCCAGCTCGAATCTGATATGGATCCCTAACCCACAGGTTGAAGACAAGTGAAGTACAACTACTCGGATGGAACGTTATGTTGAGTACATAACTTATTTTTTGTGTTCATTGATCTTTGTTCAGTATGGTGTATAATTCTGGTTAAAGTAGTAGATTCATTCTTCCGTGGAAAGAGAACAGTATTTGTTTCAGGGGTTAACTGCTACATTGTCTTCTGTGCTGTCACTGGTCTTGTTAACAGGGATGTTTGAAGTTTTTGATGGCATGTTTGTACTAAGGCTTGCCTACAGTGCAAATTAGAAGAGATTTTCTAAGCCTGCTAAACTTTATATTTCAGACTCTTGTCTGTTGGACAGCTGCTTTTCTTACTTTGAAATGTTTGACTTCCGTTTTTGCTTTTGTACACTTAAAGCGGACTTTGCTTTATTGAATGACTGCATTTCTTACTTGAGAGACATTTGAAAGGTGGCTACTTCTGCCTTTCAAGTCTTTCATTATCTAGTTGATGGTTGAATTTTGTAGTTCAGCTGAAGCAATTTCTGGAATAATCTTCTATGTTAAGATCCCCAAAAAGAATGTGCTTAAAGCCATTCTCTACTCTGGAACTCTGTTTCTTGGCTAACAGTGTCACATCTATTATTAAGTCATCTGACTTGGCCAACATGGAGTTTGTCCCGAAATGCATGTTTTCCTGGTAGCTATTAATATATTTTGTTTTGTTAACTGGCCTAGTCCCTCTAGGCCATCAGCCTTTTTTCAGGAGGGACCCGAGTTGGTACTGACTGGTGAAATTTTGCCATAACACTAGGGAAATTACCCTGCTCTTTCAGTAAGTGCATTGTGATCTTTTACATCCGCCAAAGCTACCACAAAATCAGGCAGAGTGGACTTTGGATTAATGTTTCATTCCAAGGATAGCACTCTCGGGAATACAGTAATCCCCGTTATGCTGCTCTTTAATGTCAGTATTGCAAATTCCATCAAAATACTTGGGTGTGGAAATATAACCCACATTCTCTTCAAGTTCCAGCACAAAAGATGAACAAGTTTCCTGCATGTTGAGCCACTGACACTAGTATGCTATACTACACACACATTGCAGTGATCTCTGTGCATTGGATTTCAAAGCTGTAAACCGCTGCGTTTAAGAAGCACTGCTTAATTTTCACAGGGGCTAGATATCTCTTATGGGGAATACCCAGCTTTTGGCTGTGGTGTCAGAACTGACAGAAAATTAGACTGTTCACCTTCCATTTTTTTCAGGTGTGTAGAACAGAGGGCATATAATTTTCTATACTCCAGATATCAATCACATGTTTCAGTTATACCTTGAAAATGTTTTAAAATATTGTTTTGCTGACCCCCAGTTACTCTTAGGAGCCTCTTTTTGCTCACGGAGTCTGCTGAGCCTGACAAGCTTGCCCATGCCTTTTTCCAATCTATGCTGTGTTCTGATGAGAAAATTAAAGCACCCAGAGGCAATATTAAATTGTTGTCAAGGATGGCTTTTTGGTATATCCTAAGTTTCCTTTCCCCTTGTGCGCACACACACACACCATCCAAGAGCAAGTATGCATTGTGCCTGTTTGCATATTGCTCTTAAATCCATGGCAAGTCAGCCAGTGCCTTGCCTCCCTAAAGGCAACACTCCCCCATGCATCCCTGACCAGTTGCATGCCTTCCCTCAGGGATGGCTACATCTATCCTTCCCTTGCCAGCCCTTTTGATAGCTAAGCTGGTGATTGAACCCAGGTCACCTGAACCATAACTGGGGCTTTATCCCTCTGTTTCAAAACACTGGCTTGTACCTCAGAATGGTGCAGAGCTTTATAAAAGCAAACCTTCCTTTTTGTTTGCCCTGGATTACAAGGACTTGAATGTTCCAAGCAAACCTTCTCTAAATGCATTGGGGTTTTTTTTTTGCCATTAACAGTCTGTCCCAGGGTCATTCCACTAGAATAGGTGTTTTGCACTGCATGTATTTTGTTATGAGCAGTATTGTGCCAGTTATTAATAAAAGTAATAAGTTGCTATTACTAGTTACTTTTCAGTGAAAGTAAGATATTGTTATTACTTGTTACTTTTCTATAACAGTAATATATTACTATTACTAGTTACCAACTAAAGTAATGAGTTAGTGTTGCGTTTCTTTTACATTAGTATAGTTCATCAGTTGTCATATTGAGATTTACTCACATTACTTATGTGTGAGGAATACTTGCTTACTGCACATGAATATAAGTGTATTATTAAAGTTGTGTACACACTGTTACAATAATGGAGTAGCATTTTACAGTTTACAAACATTACAACAAACTTGTCTTTATAGTCAGAGAGTCACAATTTAATATTTAAACCAAACTACACACAGCCAACAACACAAGACCCATACCAACCCATCAAATTTTCAGCAACATACATTAAGCTGATCTGGTAAAACCGATGCAGAGAGCACAAAAATGCTTACAGAATGTCATATAGGTCTAACAAGACTGTTATCACAAAAAAGTAAACCAAAATGTCACCTTCTATAACTACTCACAATGACTGCACATTTCTGTTGGCTCGAATGAGCAACTTTTCAAAGTGTTAGTGAGTCTGTTTTCTTCTTGCAGTCAGCACTTGTCCACCAAGACTGAATAGGCATTCAGCGGGTGCATTAGATTGCAGAGCTGTGTTAGTGTTCAGAAATATATTGACTATAGGGTAACTGTTGAGAGAAGATATTTCTTTGGAAGGGTCAGCCAGATGCATGTCCAACTGAGAAGATATGCTGACACTGGCTGGTGCCGACTCTTTGAAACTGAAGAAGCTGTCTTCAGCAGTTAGTGCAGAAGCTTCAGATGACCCACACACAGGTTCATCCAGTTTATGCATTGCATCAAGGAGCAGAGCCTTGCCTCTGAGTTTTTGCTCTTCACTCTCCATCCATCACATTTGGAACTGTGGATGCAGTGTGCTAGCCAAAATTAGCCCTCTAGGCTCCAGAAGGTGATTGAACAGAGCCTCAGTGCCTTTAAGAAGAACATCAACTAGCAGCACAGCAAGATTCACAGACTGCCTGACTTTGGATTCAGGCACATGATGATGAGGATCAGGATTCCCACAAAGGTTTCAGCACTTGACTGCAGTATCTCCAGAGACATTGCCAAAGGGCTGCATTGTTTGCACAAACTCAGCAACAAAGGTAATTTCTGCAGGCCTGAAGCAGGCAGCTCCAGTCTGTTCACATCTCATTCAGCAAGCCTTCGACCTGGGTTGCAGTGCAGTGAATTCTTTCCATTGCATAGAAAGTGGAATTTCATTGCATCACATTGGGAACAATCAGTGCTAGAACACACTTATTGCAAACCACCACAGCAGCTTGGGTGCTGTGACTAGCTTTGTGCCAAGTAGCATAGCATCTGACCATGGTACTTCGCATCATCTTTTTATACTGTGCATCATCACAAGCAGATTGAGCATCATGCACAGCAGCTAGATTCAGTGTGTGTGCTGCACATGTCAGATGGGGAGGCAGTGAATAGGTGTTCTTGCTTTGCCCTGACTGATTCAGCATGGCTGCCACTCTATTGTAAGTCACGTCACTGTTCTCCTCATCTTGGGACAGAATGCTTGTAGTCTGAGATCTCTCACATTCTGCAAAAACAATGAAAGCCTTTACAAAATTGCTGCTGTTGTCAGTAATTGTCACACGCACATTTTGATTTGTCTTGTACTTGATGTGAACGCTGTCAAGAGTTGACACTATGCAATCTCATATATGCTTTCCCTGCATTCTGCAGTATGACAAAGCAGCTGACATTCATTGAAGAATGTCACAGTTGATCCAGTGGGTGGTGATGCCAAAAAAAATATATATATATATGATTCTGATGGGTCCAGATATCAGCCATAGTGTAAACAGTGAAACGCTTGCTGAGGTTTCCATCAGATTCTCTTTTATATCACTGAAGTGTTTCTCCACCCATTCAACAAGTTTTCCTGCTCATGACCACATTTCCCAGTTGCAGGCCATTTACAAGGTTGATAAAGGATGCTGTTCAATAATGCTGAAACACTGCATGTCATTCACCACAAAGTCAAAGATCAAGCTCTCCACCTTGGACTGTGTGACATGACCAGAACCAATGGCTGCTGCAGTAGAAAGCTGTGTGAACACTTTCTTGTCCAATTTGTCAGCACCTGAATCGATTGTTTCTTTTCAGAATATTTAGCTTTCCAGCTGGGCTAAGATGCGATGTCTCAAGATGCTTCTTTAAATTAGACGTACTGTTTGCTGAAGTTCTGTAAGTTGTCTTTGTCAGTGGACATAGCTTACATTTCACATCAGTGTTTTTTCCATCATTTGTAATTAGGTCAAAGAATTCCGTATGCACAGATTGTTCAAATGAACTTCGATTTTCCATTTCTGAGCAAATGCAGAAAAATAAATGGTTGCACGTCACCATAGAGTTGATGTAATGTGCATAACCATTTAACAATAACATTAATAAAACCAAACAGTGTTTGTCTGTGCAGCGAAAGAAGGAAACTCTTCACACACAAAAATAGCTCTCGTAGTGCAGAAACTGTCACTGGGGACGATCCTTAAAGATGTACATAAACCATAATGGTAACACTGAGTCAACACGCTGTGCCTTCAAAACCAGACTGTTATCAGTTATGAAAAGAAGGAAGTTTTAGATTCCTTAGATAATGCTAAACAGTGTGATGCTGCGAGGAAGTGTCTCTGCTGTTGGGATGTGGGTTTGTCTTTTGGGTGTAAAACAAAAAAAAAAAAGTGATATGATGAGACAGTAGCATGCAAGTGGGAATGGAAATGGGCTCAGAGATGGTAGGAAGCTCTAAAGTTGAGATTGACTTAAAAAACAAAGGAGGAGTTGTGAAATCCTGTCTCAAACCACTGCCATCGTGTGCAAATGTAAACTGTTGCTGGCTGGGGAATTGGTCTGTAAAGATATATGTGGCAATGTGATCCTCCTAGGTGAATTGTCCGTTAATGCAGTGTATCAGTGGGAAATTAAGACCAAAACCATTGGTTCCAAGCATTCATATTTTAAACAATAGCATTAAGTCATCAGTAATTGTGGTGGTCAGCTCTGAGGAACACAAAGGGAAAGCCTAGGATGAGCCAAAATACCAGAGGGAAATCAGCGGTTTCCGGTGAGTATTGTTGTTTCATTATATTTAATAAACTTTAACTCTGTGAGTTAAACTTCATTAAGTACCTTTCATTAGGGGGTTAAACATGCTGGCCATGAAAGGATGTGGCTTTGGAGTGTATATGATCACGTGGTCTGCTGTGTAAATAGGCCATTGATGTGTACTGTTGTGTGTAATTCCACAGCCTGTCTTCGGCTTAAACTCTGTGGCCTGTAAGTGATTTATATTAAAATATGATTTTACACACATATTTTACACCATGTTTAGGGAGTTTAGTGACGTAAAAGTGGTACAGTACATATGTAGTATGCTACAGAAGGAATGGACTTGGAGAAGGTGAGGAGCTCTATAGGTGAAAGTGACTAATTACAGATTTAATGTCTTGCACCAAGCCATTGTCATGGTATGCTTGAGGAGGAGGAGGAAGATGTAAACATCACAGTGGCTGGTGACCGAGTCTGCTTTAGGTACAAGTGGTTGTCTGGATGTTCTTCATTCCACATTGCTGCAGTCCTAACTATTGGGTAGTCCGCTGTCCAGTCGGCCCGAATACCAAAGTATATGGCTGACGTCGGTCAGGGCGCATTAGACTGACGTCAGTACGTCAGGGTACTAATGCGCATGACCGACGTCATATCCTCAGTCTTTTTTGCCGCATGGTCCGATGCAGAAGCAATTTTGCGAGTGCAGGTTGGCGTTCTGAAAGTTTCTGAAGTCAGAGTTTCAGACCGAATCAAAGTTGGCTAAGTACCCGTTGGGAATATTTTGGTTTTTCTTGCCTCAGTATTTAACCGGATGTCAGAAAAAGTGAATAACTGTATTTCTTGTGGGAAACAGATACCTCATAGGGATTACCATACTTTGTGTATACCTTGTTTAGGGCCTGAGCACGGCGTTGTTGGATGCCGCTCTTGTGCTAGATTTAACAAACGCACTATTAAGAGAAGGTTAGACTGTGCCAGGTTAGTTTTGGGAAGCGTTGTAATTATAAAATGCCGTCGGAGGCTCCGGCGCCCGCTTCGCCAAAAGCGCAAGGACAAAGCAGCAAAGCCTAGAGTGGAAGAACCGACAGTCCCAGGCGTCGGATCTTTAGAAGGCTCAGTGGAGCCGGAGGTTTTGCCAGGTGTTTCTTTAGAGTCTCAGGGAGAGACTTTACTGTTACAGGATGTATCCTCGAGGAAGTAGGCCAGGCTGAGGGGCTTCTCAGGTGGCTGTTCTTCCCTCTCTTCCTAAGGTGGTTAAAGCCTCCCTTCTGTTTCCAAGGCTTCTTTGAGAGGCAGGCCAAGTTTAGCTTCAGTGGGGTTTCTCCTAGTGCTTCAGGGTCTTTGCCTAAGAAACATATGCTTAAAATGGCAGAGGATTTGATTACTATGATTAGAGGTTCTATGCCCCTCCTGATAAGAGGCCTAGGGTGGAACCTGAGTTTGAGAGTTTTGAGCAATGTTCGAGGCTTCTGAGTCTTGGCTGAAGACTTGCAGGAGTATCCTCCTTATTCTGATTCTGATGTGGATGATTCTACTCCTTCAGCTTCTCCTCCTGAGGATTTTTCATTTTCAGAGACTCTGCATTCCATGAGGGAGCATTTTAAATGGGAAGGTCAAGATTTCTCTGATTCCAGGAAGAGGCTTAGGGAATTCTTGTTTTACCCCAGCATAGGCCTTTAGCTATACCTCCTGTTCTGAATGTGGTGGAAGATGTTTTGCAGAGGCTTCCCTCAATCCTGATTCTTTGCCTCCTGCCCCAGTTAAACCGGATAGGTACTATAGGGTGCCTGAAGCTCATAAGTATCTTTTAAGAGTCCTAGGGCAGACCCGAAACTGTCTCTCAGGGGCCTAAAGGTGTGAAGGCCTCTGTTGTTAAAAATCCTGTTCCTCCTGATAAAGAGGCAAGGGCTTTGGATAGATGGGGAAAGAAAGTGTATACTTCTTCCACTTTAGCCATGAGGCGTTGAATTGTCAGTTTCACATGTTAAAATATCAGAATTATCTCCTTTCACAATTGAAATCTAAGGTGGATGCTCTGGCAGAAGGTATTGAGTGTAAAGAGTTGCAGGATTTAGTTCATGTGTCTGAACAGGTGGGTAAACATTCCTTGCAATGTGGTTTTGATGCTGTGCAGGCCTCCTCGAGGGTGGCTGCCACTGGTTCTGTTCTTCGTAGGCATGCCTGGTTGAGAGATCAGAATTTAGCTGAGCATGTTAAAACAAGGATTTTGGATGCTCCTTTGCAGTCTGATGTGTTGTTTGGTTCGCCTGTGGAAGCAGTCTTAAAGAAAATGGAGGACAAGGCTAAGTCTATGCAAACTGTTAAGGATTTTTGCAGGTGCAGCCTCCAAGTTTAGTAGAAATTGGCCTACTAAGGGATGGACTTATCCTGCTTATGATTCCCAGTCTAGGGGTAGGTCTAGGCGTGGTAGGGGCAGAGCTCAAGGTTCTTTTAGGCCTAGGACAGGGAGTTCCCCTGCTCAGACTTCTGGTGAGGGCAGGGGTCAGTCCTTTCGTAAGCAGACCCAATGACCTGCCTTTTCAGCTGCCAGTACATTCTCGCCTGGCAGCACCTTTGGGAGGAAGGCTGTCTCTTTTCAAAGAAAATTGGGATTTAATTACCCAAGACAGATGGGTTCTGGATATCATTCACCACGGTTACAGGTTTTATTTCCATACCATGCCTCCTTTCAAAGGCATGCCAGACATTCCTCCTCTACAAAGACAAGAGGCTCACAAGCAAATTTCTCTGTTGCTCCACATAGGGGCCATTCAGCCAGTTCCTGTGCCAGAAAGGGGCCTAGGATTTTATTCTCGCCTGTTCCTAGTACCGAAGAAGGGGAACACGTGGGGGCCAATTTTGGATTTATCTATCCTCAATACTTATCTGGACATTCCCAAGTTCAAAATGTTGACGTTACAACAGCTTTTACCTCTGCTGGGCAAGGATCACTGGATGGTAACTTTAGATCTCAAGGACGCTTACCTTCATGTGCCTATAAGACTAAGTTGCAGGAAGTATCTGCGTTTTCGAGCTGGAAATTCTCATTATCAGTTCTCTGCATTGCCCTTTGGCTTATCCACTGCCCAGAGTATTCACAAAGGTTCTGGCTCCAGTGATAGCTTACTTCAGGCTAAAAGGAATTCAAATCTATCCTTACTTGGACGACTGCCTGATTCTAGCTCAAGAAAAGGAAGACCTTCTACAGCATTTGGATTATGTCATAGCAGTGCTAAGATGCCTAGGGTATTCTGTGAGCGAAATAAAGTCCAGTCTAGTACCCTCTCAAGACATGTGCTTTCTGGGTGTGAGACTGTATACAGCAGCCCAGATGGCCTTTTAACCCCGGACAAACAAAAGAATCTTTCCAGTTACTTCCATCAACTATCTCTTCAGTCCGGGCTGACTGCAAGGACAGTCCTTCAAGCCTTAGGGTTCATGGCATCTTGTATTCTGGTGCTTCCCAATGCCAAACTGCATATGAGGAAGCTGCAATGGTATCTCAAAATGTATGGACACAGCACTGCCAGGATTTGGACACAGTCATTCAAATAATACCTTGCATCCAAAAGGAATTTTGTGGTGGGCACAGGAATGTCACCTAAACAAGGGACTCTCTGTGACCCGGCCAGAGGCGAGTCAGATTCTAACGACAGATGCCTCAGACATTGCTTGGGGAGCTCATCTAAATGGAAAGTGGATACAAGACAAGTGGCCTGCCAGACTACAGCATCTACATATCAACATGAAAGAGATGTTAGCAGTCCAGTTTGCATTAATGGCTTTCAAGGAGTTACTTCTTCCAGGGCAGGTGTTGATTCTAACAGACAACACAACTGTCATGTGGTACATCAACAAACAAGGGGAACACATTCTTACCCATTGTGCAGGCAAGCAATGATTTTATGGGAGACTGCGCTCAGCTTGCAACTAACTCTTCAGGCAAGGTTTCTGCCGGGAGCACAGAACTCCTTAGCAGATGTGTTAAGCAGACAAATCATGGATCCCCACGAGTGGAAACTGGATCTTCATGTATTTCAAAAATTGACAGTGTCATGTGGAACTCCAGACATAGATCTGTTCGCTTCTCCACTAAACCACCAGCTGCCAAAGTTTTGCACAAAGAGGTTTCATCACACAGCTTGGAAAGTGGATGCTCTTTCTTTCAGTTGGAAAAATCTTCATGTGTATGCTTTTCCACCTCTGTCTCTTCTCCCAAAGGTGCTTCTAAAGGTCAGACAAGACAAGCCAAGGATGATTTTAATAGCTCCAGATTGGCCTCGGCAGCACTGGTACCCATTACTGAGGAGTCTGGTAAGGAAGCCTCCATGGCCTTTACCCTTGATTCCACACCTGTTGTCTCAGAGGGACGGTCACCTGCTCAATGTCAAGCTTCAATCTCTTCATCTAACAGCCTGGCATATTCTGTTTTGAAAGACAGCAGGTCTCAACTTCCTCAACAAGTTTTAAATGTGATTATGGAAGCCAGAAGACCTAGTACAAGGAAAGTGTACGCAGAAAAATGGAAGAGATTTTTATTTTGGAGTGCAGCAAACAATTTGGAGATTTCTGAGCCTAATTTGAGTGTGGCTCTTCAATATCTTACTGAGTTATTGGACAAAGGTTTGTCTTTCTCTTCCATTAAGATTCATGCTGCAGCAATTTCAGCTCACTATGATTGTGACCCACCATTGTTTTCGCATCCTTTGTTCAAGCAATTTCTTAGAGGGAGAAAGAATACAAGACCCCCGTAGAGCTCCTACTCCTGCTTGGGATCTCAATTTTGTGTTGGAGAAACTTACTCTACAACCTTTTGAGCCTGCGGCTACTGCTGAATTGAAATATTTGTCATGGAAGACTGCTTTTTTGTTGGCCATTACTTCTGCAAGAAGGGTTTCTGAGTTGCAGGCCCTTATGGCGGTAGAGCCTTTTTGATTTTTCATAAGGATAGGGTATCTTTACGTACTAATCCTTCCTTTATGCCTAAGGTGGTTTCTAGTGTGGCTTTAAACCAAACTATTCATTTGCCTACTTTTTATGCAGATCCCCAAAATAAAGGGGAAAAGATTTTGCACACTTTAGATGTACACAGGCAATTGCGTTATTATTTGAGCAGGACTAAGGATTTTAGGCAGTCTCAGCAGTTGTTTGTTTCTTTTGCTTTGGGTTCGCAGGGCAAGCCTGTGTCAAAACAAACTATATCTAAGTGGATTGGGTTTTGCATTGCATTCTGTTATTCCCATCATGGCAAGGAGATTCCAGCTGGAATTAGGCCTCATTCCACTAGGGCTACTGCCACTTCTACAGCATTTCTAAGGGGGGTGGCCACTAAGGATATTTTGGAGGCAGCTACTTGGAGTTCAGTGCATACTTTCTCTAAGCATTATCACCTTCCTCTCTACTCTAAGTCTAGGGCTGGTTTTGCCACAGCTATTTTGCAAGGCATGTTGTCAGTTCCTGCTTCCTTATGATTTGCCAGCCTCCCTTACCTCTGCTTTGGGATTCTACCCAATAGTTAGGACTGCAGCAATGTGGAATGAAGAACATAGTACAGTTTTGTACCTACCATAAATGTAGATGTTCGAGGATCCACATTGCTGCAGTCCAATTTACCCTCCCTCCTTCCCTCTGTGTTTAAGGGTGGTTGTGTAGGTGAGGTTATATTCTGGTAATTTTGTATATATTGTACATATTTTTGGTGCAGGTATGTTTGGAATTTTTGGTTTTGGCCTTAGCTTTTCAGGGTCTTCTGACATCTGGGGCAAGAAAAGACTGAGGATATGACGTCGGTCATGCGCATTAGTACCCTGACGTACTGACGTCAGTCTAATGCGCCCTGACCGACGTCAGCCATATACTTTGGTATTCGGGCCGACTGGACAGCGGACTACCCAATAGTTAGGACTGCAGCAATGTGGATCCTCGAACATCTACATTTATGGTAGGTACAAAACTGTACTTTCTCCTAGGTGAATGGGCCATTACTGTGCGATGAATCACCTTTGCTGACAAAATGTCGTGTTTAAAAAAAAAAACAGTATTAATTAGTAAGCTTAGGTGAATTTTTCTAAATAATGTTATGGGTGCAGAAAAACATGGAACTTCTAAGGAGCTTTTTGTACTTTTAAGGACACTTAATGTTTTTCGCATCCTGATAGACCTGAGGGGACCACCTGGAACTACATAACAGGTCCGTATTTTTAGTCATCCCTATCAACTATACAGATTTTTGTCTGTCTCACATTCTTGGTCTGTTGTTCATAACATTTGAGGTTTTCTGTCAAATCACTGAGGAGTGAAGTCACTAAATAATGTCATACATTTCAGTTTCTGATTTCATGTCCTTTAGAAAATGCACGCTAACACAAATATTTTTAGTCTAAAAACTTTCTAAGACTATAAGATCATCAGATCTCTGGGAGAAAAATTTTCAAGGTACAGCCCATGTTATAGTGTTATGTTTGTGTGCAAAATATAACCAAGAGTATTAGCAGACACTCAGTAAATACCCAACTCAACACTTGATTCAAGTAAAAGTAAAATACAAGTAATGCACATTTGTGTTACTAGTTACTAAAAAAAGTAATACATTACTATATTGAAAAGTAATGCCTAATATTACTAGCTATTAAAGAATGTAATATGTTAAAGTAACGCTTTACTCTCATCACTGATCATGAGTTAATGCAATCACCAAGCATTCTGTTTTCAGTCTTGTAATATTGTGTCATTTGTATGGTGGTTCTCCGTGTTATTTTCTCCTCATTTTCCCCTTCATGATTTTCTTCTCCCTTATGGCTTGTTTTAGTTATGTCCCAACATGTTCTTTTTGAATATACACTTACTGCAGATGACCCTTTGAAGTACAGTATAACAGATATGAAGGTCATCTGTCAGTCAGTGTTTAGTGAGGTTTATTATTGATGAAAGGCAAAGGAACCTTATACAAGGTAGGTCATACTTCCTCCATGATGCATCATTTCAGACATTTGGCATTTGGGATCTGACCCCATGCAGAGGATGAACATGGTATTGGTAATATCAAGGTATGTGAATGCCTGTTAGTTGGATTCAGTGCATCATTGGGTTAGGAGTTGCGAAAGTGATAAATATGTAGGCATTGTGGTACTGTCTAGTTTGCTTTTGTTGTGGGATATGTGTGTAAGTGTCAAACAATTTAAGCAAGGTAACCAAGTACATTGTGACTGTGGCATATGGTGATGGGCACTCTTTGTACAGTGTGTACACATCTGATATAAAGGGTAAGGGTATGCAATTCTGTGCTCTGCACAACCACTGCACATCTATGGAAGAACCTAGGTGTCCCTCAAATGTAAACTTGTTAGAAATTGTTTACTGCAAATGGTTTCTGTCTGTCCAGCCCACAACATTCTGTGAAAGTCTGTTCCCTTTGCAGCAGTCTGACTTCTGTAGTGAACCACAGCTGCTGTTAAACTGTTTATACACGTTTGACTTGTCCACCCCTATTTGCAGCCTTTCATGTAGGGGCAGTACACATGTGGCTAAATCTGTGTAGTCAAATATCATTTGTGTCTATGTCTACTCTGGGCTGTAAAGGAAGATGCTTGGTAATATGTTATATGGTATGCTGCTCCATGTATCTGCTGGCACACACTGGGCTGTCAATTTATACTTAGCTGGTCACTAATGGTTGTGGAATCAGACATTGATTTATTTGACTCTTATTAGCATTTAGCATAAAGCATTAAAGTTTTCACTGAGAAAATGGTCATTTGACATCTAGTGCCAAATGTCCAGCAAATCTTGCTCACTGTACTTAGGACAGTGAAAATTGCTTTGGAATCTGGATGTGTGTGTGTGTGTGTGTGTGTGTGTGTGTGTGTGTGTGTGTGTGTGTGTGTGTGTCAAGGTCTGTTTAGGTACACACAAAAACTGTCCTTGAAAGGTAATGATCACTCATCTCTTTTACCTTATGACTTTGTGCCAGTTATTCTAAGGTCCTTTAGGCATTTTTTTAATGCTTGTGTGCCAGTTATTCTAAGGTACTTTTGGCATTTTTATTGCTTGGTAATGTGTGTGAAACAGTAAATGCTTGTCAGAGTACATTGTTCGAACATAAAGCATATTTTTTTGTGTCTTGAAATGGGAGCAGTTAGTGTCATTTAAGTAGAAAAGAGCAAGTCTGGGTTCTTTTTCAGGGCCTTAGTGCAGGGCATTTAACCATTGTTAACTTTATTTTTAAAGAGTTTCTTTTCAGAAGACTGTTTCCTTATCAGCATTGAGTTTTTCAGCTGCTAATAGAAGGGCAAAGGTTCCACAGCAGATGTTTACAGGACTCAGCTAGATGGACAGTAGCAAAACATAAGCAATCCCCTGTATAAAGTTATTTGTAGGTTTTCCTTTAATGTAATGTTGTTGGAGATGTGCTGATTTTGAGAATGCTAACTGTTTGAATGAAAAAGCATTCTGCAGCCATTGTGCTGAAACTTTTTGTACGCGTGTGTGTATGTGTAATTGCACATCTAATGTGATATCTTGATAAAAAAGACTTGAATAAAACAGTAAATTCTTAGTATTGTTAATGTCTGTTACATTTTCAGGATATCATTCCACAGCCACTGTTGGAGCAGTATCTGTCAATGACCGATCCAGCACGAGCTCAGACTGTTGACACCGAAATAGCAAAGCATTGTGCTTATAGTCTTCCTGGTGTTGCACTGACCCTGGGGAGAAAGAACTGGCACTGTCTGAAAGATACCTATGAGACCTTGGCATCTGATGTGCAGGTAAACGAACACAATAATTTCTTTGCTGCAGTTGAAGAAAACATTTGTTTACTTTTAATTGGGTCTAATTCTTGTTATACTTTTTTTTAAATCAGACTGTTTAGTTAAATATTTTCAGAGGGTTTTGTTATAGTAAGGTACTTCACACTTCCCTGAAATAGTCTTCCATTCATTAACCTGGTAGGGAGAATACACTTATGGCTGGCAGCATCTGTAATTAAAACACTGAAAGCCGCTGTTTTTGAGGTTTGAAGGTTTATCTGTGTGGTGCTTGCAATGGCTATGCATACCATAATGGTAGCAAGAAAATTTCCATATATCATGAGCTACAGGCTGTGTCTGTAACTGGCAGCATACCTCTCAACAACTGTACAGATTTTCGCAGAATGTCCAGATTTTTACCTCATATGTTTGGTCCGTTTTTCATAAAATTGTGGTTTTCTGGCAAATTATTAAAGAAATAATGACTGAGTTTTAGACTTCATACTCTTCAGAAAATTCATGCTAATGCAAAACCTGTTATTCTGTCAACTTTCTAAGTTTGTAAGAGCAATATTTAAAAATTGTCCTTATTTTTAGGCCTTATTCCCACATTTATTTAAAGCTTTGTCCAGAATTGTTGCTCTAAGAGGTTGAGAGGTATGACTGGCAGTGGTACTGTTTACCTTAATTTGATCTTTGCTGAAAGCATTACTGAATAGAAATGACTGATTTGACTTTGCTTGGCAGTCATAAGAGTGAAGACGTGTAGAAGGCATGAGGGAAAGGATGTAGTGGGATGCATAATAAATAACTTCTCCAATTACTTACTTTTTTTTACACCTCTGAGTTTAGGTGCTGAGATTCCATTTGTACTGGTGCTGAAAGTTCTAAAGTCCTTGACAGAGTAAAAAAATAAATAAATATATTGTATATTATATTTATGCATGTGTGTGCACCTGTATCTTGGTGCGTGTAGTGTGTGTGTGTGTGTGTGTGTGTGTGTGTGTATATATATATATATATATATATATATATATATATGTGTATGTATGTGTGTATATGTATATGTGTGTATATATATATATATATATATATATATATATATATATATATATATATATATATATATATATATATATATATATATATATCTGGGGTCTACTTCAGTAGACGGAACTTTAGAAGAAAGCATTGACAACTTCAGAAGACCGACATCCGGAACACCGACTTCAAACCCCCCCACTTAAAGAAAAAAGTGCACACAGGTTTACAGGTTGCGCAGAGATTCAGTTGTCAGTATGGCGTGCCTTCATCAGGTGCTTTTAAAAGCTGAAGGGTGGAAGCTACCTTCTTAGTAAGGCAGTTTCAGTTTTGTTTTGGGAAAGAGACCTGAAAGCAAATGAAGAAAATGGCTGTTTTTGCTAGGTGCTTGAAGGTATGCAGTCAAATCCTGAAGGTAGCATTTGTTTTTTTTTTTTTTTGTTTTTTTTGCTGACTGTGTTTATTTAAGTATTTTAACACACCATCTCAACTGTCAAGGATCTACCTTACTGCTTTACCCTTGTACTGGAGGTGTAGTAAATTAGGTATAGGAGACTGATTTCACATAGGTTCATAGGTAAGTACTAGGCTATTGGCCCTGGGGCCTATACAAACCCAGCCAAAAAAGTACCCTGCCTTTGCCACCCAAGAAAATTATTTTCCTGTGCCACTGTCGAGCAGAGCCACAGAAGTGATCCCCGGGGTGAATTTCCTATTTCTCATCCAATCATCAAGATTGTTCTTGAAGAGTGCTAATGAGGAGCTTTGTTTGATATAGATAGGTAGTTTATTCCAGAGTATGGGAAGTCTCTGGGACAGGAATCTATCCCTCCGGCATGTTCTGTTTATTGTGGTGACAAGGTTTAGGTCCCTAGAGTGTGTAGCTTGGAGGGATTGTGATTTCTTTAAGTGGAGCATGTCCAACAGCTCTGGGTTTGACATATCTTTGTATGATGTTCATCGTGCATACAGCTGCAGTAATCACAGATGGGTTTCAGCCGTCAGGCGGTCCCTCGGTCGGCCGAATTCCAAAGTCTTGGTCCGGCGTCGGTTGTCGTCGCTTATATACTCTGGCCTTCCTGACGTCAGAAGAGCAAGACACAGCCGACGCCATGTTCTTCAGTCTTTTTTGCCACGCGGTGCCCGAAGCAGAAGCAGTTCGCAAGTGCCGGTCGGCCAGCTCCTGAATTACGAAAATATTTGGAACCGAAGTCTTCATTAAAGCTAAGTACCCGTTGAAACTTTTCTTGCCTCAGACCGATGTCAGAAAAAGTTAATAATTGTATTTCTTGTGGGAAGCAAATACCGCATAAGGATTTCCATTCCCTTTGCATACCTTGTTTGGGCCCAGACCACGACGTCTTGGGCTGCCGCTTTTGCGCTACTTTCAATAAACGCACTATTAAGCGTCGGGCGGAGTTCACCCAACACTATTTTGGTAAAGCTTTTGACTATAAAATGTCGTCGGACACTCCGACTACCGTTTTATCCAAAAAACGCAAGGAAAAGGACCGACACGCGAGGCCCGCGGTCTCCGCTGACACCACGCCGAAACAGGCTCCACGTGGTCCGGTTCTCAGCGAGACGCCTTTGCAGTCCCTGACTACTGACGACACTCCTTTGGCGGTGTCTTCTGTACCCGAGACCGCTGGGTCCTCGGCCCTTTCCCAGACTACAACCGAAGCCCCGGCTTATGTCGAGCCTACTAATGTGGACAGGTCCACCTCCACCCATGGTGTATTTAGGCCTTCATCTTCTTTTTCTATTAAGGCCTTTACTAAATCCAAAGCAGCCAGGCATCAAACCAGGCCTGCTGCTCAAGGCCCATCTCCTGGACACATGCCTAAGAAACACATGCTTAAAATGGCTGAGGATCTAATTACTCTTATCAGAGGTTCTCAGCCCCCTCCTGACAAGAGACCCAGAGTGGAGGAAGAATCCCCCTCTTCTGATCAGGGATCCATTTTATCAGAACATTCTGATGCAGAGGTACACTCATACTCCCCTTTTGAGGATTCGGATGCAGAACAGTCTATTCCTTCTGTATCCCCCCCTGAGGATTTTTCTTTTGGGGAAACCTTGCACACCTTGAGGGAACATTTCCATTGGGAAGGCCAAGACTTTTCAGATTCCAAGAAAAGACTTAGGGAATTTCTTTGGTTACCTCAGCACAGACCTCTGGCTATACCCCCTGTTTTGGAGGTACTGGATGATGTCTATTTGGAGGCTTGTCTTAATCCTGATTCTCTGCCTCCTGCACCAGTAAAGCCTGATAGATATTACAGAGTACCCAGTTCTCACCAATTTCTCTACAAAGGCCATAATGCTGACCCTGAAACCATTTCACAAGGCCCTAAGGGATTAAAGGCCTCCACTGCCAAGAATCCACTTCCTGCAGAAAGGGAATCTAGATCTTTAGAAAGGTGGGGTAAGAAGGTATATACCTCGGCCACCCTAGCCATGAGGGCCTTAAACTGTCAGTTTCATATGATCAAATATCAACAGTTTCTGTTATCACAATTAAAAACAGAATGTCTCAACCTGAACAACCAGATTTAAAAGAGTTACAGGATATGTTGCATAGTGCAGAGCAAGTGGGTAAACACACCTTGCAATGTGGTTATGATGCCCTAGAGGCCTCCAGTAGAGCGGCTGCTACAGGATCAGTCATTCGCAGACATGCCTGGCTTAGGGAACAAAATTTGCCTGATCATGTGAAAGCTAAACTTCTTGATGCTCCTTTACAAAAGGATGTACTTTTTGGTACTAATGCTGAGGATATACTACGGAAAATGGAAGAAAAAGCCAAATCTATGCAAACTGTCAAAGCTTTCTTACAGGTTCAGCCACCACGTTTTAGCAGGAATTGGCCTTCAAAAAACTGGTCCTTTCCAGCCACTGACAAGCCCCAAAGAGGTAGATACAGACGCACAAGGGGCAGAGGACACTCACAAGGCTCATATAGAGGCAGACAATGGCAATCTCCAGCACCAACAGGTGGTGAAGACAGTGCACAACAATACAGGAAGAAACAATGACTCCCTCATTTCCATGCCAAGCAAGTCTCAGCTGGCAGCACCTTTGGGAGGGAAACTAGCATTATTTGCAAGCAATTGGCATATTGTCACAACAGACAAATGGATACTGGACATTATAAACAGAGGCTACAAATTTCAATTTCACACTCTTCCAAAAATGAGAGAAATGCCAAATATGCCACAAAATCAAAGGGCAGAGGCACAACTGCAAATTTCAAAGCTCCTAACCATGAGAGCTATACAAAAGGTACCTACGCACCAACAAGGTCAAGGTTTTTATTCAAGACTCTTTCTGGTACCAAGAAAAGGAACCGACTGGAGACCCATTCTGGACTTATCCATCCTAAACACATTTCTGCTCGTACCAAAATTCAAGATGCTCACATTACAGCAACTTCTTCCCATGCTGGGCAAGGAGTTTTGGCTGGTAACATTGGACCTCAAGGAGGCATACCTGCATGTCCCAATCAGACAAAGTTGCAGAAGATACCTCAAATTTCTTGCAGGTTCAATCCACTATCAATTCTCTGCATTGCCCTTGGGCTTATCTACTGCGCCCAGAGTATTCACAAAGTGCCTGGCATCAGTGATTGCCTTTTGCAGACTTCAAGGGATACAAATTTACCCTTATCTGGACGACTGCCTGATCCAAGCGGACAGCAAACACATACTACTGGAACATCTGGCATATGTGACACGGTTACTGCTTTCTTTGGGATACACCATCAACAAGGAGAAATCAAGGCTAACACCATCTCAGAAAATAACCTTCCTGGGTGCCAGCTTGGACACAAACACCCAGATGGCATATCTTACGCCAGAAAAACAGGGGCAATTATCTCAGTACTTCAAAACACTAGCAAAAAGTACCAGGCTTACTGCAAGGAAAATCCTGCAGGCTCTGGGATTCATGGCATCTTGCATTTTGTTAATCCCATGTGCAAAGTTGCATATGAGGAAACTTCAATGGTACCTAAAAAATCTATGGTCTCAACACAGTCACAGTTTGGAAGCAATTATACCAATAATTCCATGTTTACAAAAGGAATTTCTATGGTGGGCCCAAGCATGTCAAGTAAACACAGGCCTTCCATTCTGCAAGCCTCAAGCAAAACAAGTCATAACCACAGACGCCTCAGACTACGCCTGGGGGGCGCACATGAAGGACAGGTGCATTCAGGGCAGATGGTCCCACAAGGAAAAGCACCTTCACATAAATCAAAAAGAAATGCTAGCAGTAATAAATGCAATTACAGCTTTCAAGGTCTTCCTGCTTCCAGGTCAATTACTGATAAGAACAGACAACACCACAGTTATGTGGTACATAAACAAACAAGGAGGAACACATTCATACCCCTTGTGCAGACTAGCCATGACTCTTTGGAACTTGGCTCTGGAAACACAGACCGAACTTCAAGCACAGTACTTGCCAGGACTGGAAAACACACTGGCAGACACTCTGAGCAGGAATATGACAGATCCACACGAATGGAAGTTGCATCCAAAGGTGTTTACGGAAATAATCGAAGCGTGGGGGAGGCCAGACATAGATCTTTTTGCCTCCCACAGGAACCATCAATTGAAAAGGTTTTGTTCAAGGACCTTCCATCCAAAGGCCTGGAAAGTGGACGCCCTTTCTTTCAGTTGGACAGCATGGACAGTTTATGCATTTCCACCTCTGCCTCTTCTGTCCAAGGTGCTTTTGAAAGCAAGAACAGACAAACCGAGGATGATACTGATTGCTCCAGACTGGCCAAGGCAACACTGGTATCCACTCCTGAGGAGCCTAACGCATATTCCTCCCTGGTCCCTGCCTCTAATACCCCTTCTGCTGACTCAGAACAACTACAAAACCCTTCACAGTCAGCTGAAAACACTCAACCTCGCTGCTTGGAAAATTCCTTAACACCACAACAGACCCTACTCTCCAAGGAGGTGCAGGATGTCATTTTGGAGGCGAGAAGACCATCTACTAGAAAAGCTTACTCCGCAAAATGGAAGCGGTTTTGCTGTTGGAATGAGAAAAAAGGACAGGACCCTAGAAAATTGAACTTGCCTCAGGTTTTACAGTACCTAGCTAAACTGCTGAACAGTGGACTTTCATTTTCTTCCATTAAAATACATGCCTCAGCCATTTCTTCAGAATTCAACACGGATCCTCCCTTATTCTCTCACCCACTCTTACGACAGTTCCTCAGAGGGGCTAAGAATACAAGACCTCCAAGGAAGCAACCAATACCAGCCTGGGACCTTAATTACATACTAGAAAAACTAACATTGCCTCCTTTTGAACCTACTGCCTCAACAGATCTGCAATATTTGTCCTGGAAAACAGCTTTCCTTCTGGCCATCACTTCAGCTCGTAGGGTTTCTGAACTACAGGCCCTCATGGCGGTGCAGCCCTTCCTCATCTTCCATCAGGATAGGGTTTCCCTTCGTACTAACCCATCTTTTATGCCAAAAGTGGTATCCAGGGTAGCCTTAAACCAAGCCATACACCTACCTACTTTTTATCCCAACCCTCAAAACAAAGGGGAAAGGTTGCTTCACTCTTTAGACATCCATAGGCAGCTACGTTACTACTTGGACAGAACAAAGTCCTTCAGGAAATCAGAACAACTTTTTGTGTCCTATGCGTAGGGGCTCAAGGGAAACCAGTTACCAAACAGACCATTTCCAAGTGGATTGGCCACTGCATACGTTTTTGTTACTCCTATCATGGAAAATCTGTCCCTACTGGTATCAGATCTCACTCCACCAGGGCCACAGCCACCTCTACAGCCTTCCTCAGAGGTGTGCCTACTAAGGATATTTGGGAGGCAGCCACTTGGAGTTCTGTACATACCTTCACAAAACACTACCACCTGCCCCTATATTCCAGAACTAGAGCAGGCTTTGCCACGGCTGTTTTGCAGGGCATTCTGGCTCAACCCAGTTCCTCATAGTACCTACCACCCTATGCATAGCTTTGGGACTCTACCCATCTGTGATTACTGCAGCTGTATGCACGATGAACATAGTACAGTTTTGTACCTACCATAAATGTAGATGTTCGAGTGCTAATACAGCTGCAGTACAGGTTTCCCTCCCTCCTTCCCCACTTGGTAAGGGCATGGGGCCTAACAACCTCTTCATACTTCCTGACTGGGTTATCCTGCTATGTTTTATTTGCTTGCTTACACTGATTTTGCATTACTTTGCATGGCTTGCATATGTGGATAAGCCTTATTTATGTATTGCCTTCCTTTTGGGGGCACCTGACATCTGGGGCAAGAAAGACTGAAGAACATGGCGTCGGCTGTGTCTTATATACTCTGGCCTTCCTGCCGTCAGAAGAGTAAGTGACGACAACTGACACCGGACCAAGACTTTGGAATTTGGCCGACCGAGGGACCGCCTGACGGCTGAAAACCCATCTGTGATTACTGCAGCTGTATTAGCACTCGAACATCTACATTTATGGTAGGTACAAAACTGTACTTTAGGTAGAGATCACCTCTGAGTAGGCGATATGCGACTGAGTAAAGCTGGAGTTTTTTGAGACGGTCTGCGTAGGGCATCTGTTTGAGGCCGGTAATCCTCTTTGTGAGGTATTTCTGCGGCCTTTCCAGTTGTTGTAGATGTCTTGTGAGGTACATACCGAAAGGGGCGTTGTACTCTATAATGGGTCTAATGAGTGATGAGTAGAGGGGAACAATGACCTGTTTTTTTCTGGATGAGAAACCTTTTGTGATGAGGTGTGCCACGTAGAATGATTTCCTGACTACTGTGGCAATGTGATTATCAAAGGAGAGACTACTGTCCACCTGTCTCCCAAGGTCTCTTATCACACTTTCGGTGTTAAGTATACTACCGCCTATGTTGTAGATGTTCATCATGTTTCACTGTTGCAGTCATTACTCTTGGTTATCCTGCTGGCAGGCTACCCGCAGTCAGCCTGAATTCCAAAGTCCTGGTCCGGCATCAGTTGCTGTTGCCTCTTCCCTGACGTCAGTGCGCCAGGGGTATAAAAGATGCAGCCGACGCCATTTTCTTCAGTCTTTCTTGCCGTGCAGTGCCTGAAGCAGAAGCAGTTTGCAAGTGCCGGTCGGCCGACTCCTGAGATTTTCGTATTTGAATTTCAGATCCGAAGTCTTCATTTAAAGCTAAGTACCCCATTGGGGAAACTTTTTTTCTTGCTCCAGACCGATGTCAGAAAAAGTTAATAATTGTATTTCTTGTGGGAAGCAAATACCTCATAAGGTCTTCCATTCTTATTGTATTCCTTGCCTAGGCCCTGATCACGACGTTGCTAATTGCAGGTTTTGTGCTAGATTTAACCAACGCACTATTAAGCGTCTGTGCGATTTTGCATTTCATTATTTTGGCCGAAGATTTAATTACACGATGTCGTCGGATAGCCATCCGACTACCGCAATTCAAAAGAAACGCAAGGAAAAGGACAGGCATCCGAGGTCCAAAACTGACGACAAGGCTTCTTCTAAGCCAGTCGCCGGTTCGCTGGTTCTCAGTGAGGCGCTTTCGCAGCCCCTGACGCCTGCTACCTCAGAGCCGCAGGCCATTTCCGACTCCCACGTGGAGCAGACTAGGCCGCTGGAAACTCAAGGTATTGGACACTTGGAAGATATTCTCTCAGATGGGTCCAGAGCTGCTGAGCAGGCATCTGCTTCTGACGGTGTTTTCAGGCCTACACAGTTATATGTAAAACCGACTACAGCTTCAAAGGCAAAGACAAAAGCACCACTAAAGACAAAGAAACAAGTGCAGCAAGCCCTTGGACAGGCCTCCATGCTTAAAAAACAGATGCTCAAAATGGCCAAAGACCTAATTACTTTGATCAGGGGTTCCCATCCCCCTCCTGATAAGAGGCCCAGGCAAGAGACAGAATATGAATCTTCAGATCAGGTTTCCATTTCCTCTGACTCCTCTTCTGAACAGGAATACTCTCTTCCTCCCTATGAGGATTCTGATGCTGAAGAATCTATCCCTTCAGCCTCTCCTCCTGAGGATTATTCTTTTGGGGAAACCCTGCACACCATGAAGGGAGCACTTCCACTGGGAGAGCCAAGACTACTCAGAATCTAAGAAAAGACTCAAGAGACTTTCTTTTACTACCTCAGCACAGGCCTCTTGCTATCCCCCCTGTTTTAGACATTGTAGATGATGTATTTTCAGAGTCCGGCCTGTCTCCTGACTCTTTACCCCCTGCACCTGTTAAGCCACACAGATACTACAGGGTTCCAGATTCACATAAATTTCTTTATAAAAACCCTGCTGCTGACCCAGAAACTATTTCTCAGGGTCCCAAAGGGGTCAAGGCTTCCACTGCAAAAAACCCTATACCCTCTGATAGGGATTCAAGGGCACTGGACAGATGGGGGAAAAAGGTTTACACTTCTGCTACCTTGGCTGTGAAGGCTTTAAATTGTCAATTTCATATGCTTAAATATCAGCAATACTTAATGTCACTGCTTAAACAGAAAATATTAACAAATTCTGAATGTGCAGAAAACAAGGAAATGCAGGATTTATTGCATGCAACTGAAAAAGTGGGAAGGCATACTTTGCAATGTGGTTTTGATTCTCTGGAGGCCTCTTGCAGGGCCGCTGTTACAGGTTCTGTCATTAGGAGGCATGCTTGGTTAAAGGAACAGAATCTGCCTGATCATGTTAAAGCAAAATTATTAGATGCTCTGTTACAGCATGATACTTTGTTTGGTGTTAAAGCAGAAGAGGTGTTGAAGAAAATGGAGGACAAAGCGAAATCTGTGCAGACAGTTAAGGATTTCTTACAGGTGCAGCCACCCAGATTTAGCAGGAACTGGCCTACAAAGAATTGGTCCTTTCCAGTGTCAGACAGGCCACAGAGAGGCAGATACAGACGCCCCAGAGGCAAATTCAGCCCCAAGGCTCATACAAGTCTAAACAATGGGGTGCTTCTACCTCCAAA
This sequence comes from Protopterus annectens, assembly GCF_019279795.1. NCBI lineage: Eukaryota > Metazoa > Chordata > Ceratodontiformes > Protopteridae > Protopterus > Protopterus annectens. The sequence goes on along the minus strand of NC_056746.1, from coordinate 1,058,203,020 downwards.
AGCAGAGAAGACAAATCACAGCCATACAGGAAACAGTCCCAATGACTTTCTTTTGCCAGCACCAAGCACTTATCTTTTGGCAGACCTTAGGGGGAAAACTAGCACTTTTTTCACAAAATTGGCACATGATCACCCAGGACACAAATGGGTCTTGAATATAGTGTCTCAGGGCTACAGGTTCCACTTTCACACCCTGCCAAGGGCAAAAGGTATGCCACACCTGCCACACAATCAATGGGCAGAGGCACAAAAGCAAGTTTCATCCTTCATGGACATGAGGGCCTTCAGCGAGTACCACAGCAAGAGCAGGGACAAGGATTTTACTCGAGACTTTTCTTGGTATCCATAAAGGACAAAGCCTGGAGATCAGTACTGGACCTGTTTATTCTAAACACATTTCTGGACGTTCCAAAATATGAAATGTTGACTCTGCAGCAGCTTCTGCCCATGCTGGGTAAGAAGGCTTGGCTTGTAACTTTGGACCTAAAAGAGGCATACCTGCATGTCCCAATCAGACAATCTTGCAGAACATACCTCAGATCCATAGCTGGCTCAATGCACTACCAATTCTCTGCACTGCCCTTTGGTTTATCTACTGTGCCCAGGGTCTTCACAAAATGCCTGGCACCAGGAATTGCTTTTTGCAGGCAAAGAGGAATTCAAATATATCCTTACTTGGACGACTGCCTTATTCAAGCAGAGAACAAGGACATTCTACTAAAGCATCTGGCGTTTGTAAAAAGATTACTAATTTGCCTAGGGTACACAGTAAACGAAAAAAAATCAAAACTAGTACCCTCTAAACAGATAATATTCCTGGGTGCAAGCTTAAATACAACTGCCCAGATGGCTTATCTCACGCCAGACAAACAAAGGCAACTGACTTCTTACTTCCAAATGTTGGCAACAAAGACCCAGTTATCTGCAAGAAAACTTCTGCAGGCTTTGAGCTTCATGGCATCCTGCATTCTGCTAATTCCATATGCCAGACTGCATATGAGGAAACTACAATGGTATCTAAAAAGTGTTTGGACTCAACATTGCCACAGCCTGGAAACATTAATTACCCTCATTCCCTGCCTGCAACAGGAGTTTCGATGGTGGGCACAGGCCTGTCACCACAACAAGGGACAGCCGTTCACTTTACCCACAGCCATTCACTTTACCCACAGCCAGGCAGACACTAACAACGGATGCATCAGATTATGCCTGGGGGCCCACATGACAGGAAAATGTATTCAGGGCACATGGCCAGTAAGCCAGATGCATCTTCATATCAATCAAAAAGAGATGCAGCTTTAAAGGATCTACTTTATCCAGGACAACTACTGATAAAGACGGACAATACTACAGTCATGTGGTACATAAGCAGGGAGGCACACATTCCTACCCCCTCTGCAAACAAGCCATGACTTTGTGGGACACAGCATTGACTTATCAAGTTCACCTTTAAGCACAATTCCTGCCAGGAAAGATAAATACTTTGGCAGACGAACTAAGCAGAAACCTCATGGATCCCCACGAGTGGAAACTGGATCCACAAGTCTTCAGCATGATAACAAGGAAATGGGGATGCCCAGACATAGATCTATTTGCTTCCCCTCACAACTGCCGACTACAGAGATTCTGCACAAGGACTTATCACAAGCAAGCATGGAAAGTGGATGCCTTATCCTTCAACTGGAAAAACATAACAGTATATGCCTTTCCCCCACTGCCACTCCTCCCCGAGGTACTCCTAAAGGTCAGACAAGAGAAGCCAAAAATGATACTGATTGCCCCAGACTGGCCACACCAGCACTGGTACCCAATCCTAAAGAACTTGTCTCAAGGTCCAGCCTGGACATTGCCTCAAATTCCTCTCTTACTGACCCAAAAAAACAATCAGATCCTGCACAGCCAACTCAGGACCTTAAATCTGGCAGCATGGCAGATAATGTATCCTTTCAGAACACTCCTCTCTCCAAAGCTGTGATGGATGTTATTTTGGAGGCCAGGAGGCCCAGTACCAGAAAATCTTGTACAGAAAAATGGAACAGATTCTGTGCTTGGAACCAGGCACAAGGAATTGACACGTTTGTACCAAACATTCCTCAGATTTTACAATACTTAACTGAGATGCTGGACAAAGGTCTATCCTTTTCATCAGTTAGGATCCAGGCCTCTGCCATTTTAGCCCATTACAATACGGAACCACCTATCTTTTCTCATCCTTTAATAAGACAGTACCTCAGAGGGGAAAAAAACATAAGACCTCCAAGGAGAGCACCAATGCCTGCATGGGACCTCAATTATGTCTTGGAAAAACTCACACTGCCACATTTTGAGCCAGCCTCAGCAGCTGATATAAAATTCTTATCCTGGAAAACAGCTCTGCTCCTAGCAATAACCTCCGCAAGACGAGTCTCGGAGTTACAGGCACTCATGGCTGTGGAACCTTTTATCATTTTCCATCCAGACAGGGTTTCTCTGAGGACAAACCTGACATTTATGCCTAAGGTGGTGTCCAGTGTGGCCCTTAACCAAACCATTCACTTGCCTACCTTTTATCCAAACCCACAGAACAAGGGTGAGAGACTTCTGCATTCTTTGGACATACACAGACAGCTACGCTTCTACTTGGACAGACCTAAAGCTTTCAGAAAGACTGAGCAACTTTTAGTGGCATATGCTGCAGGATCGCAAGGAAAGGCTATCTCAAAATAGACTATTTCAAAATGGATAGGCCATTGCATTCATTTCTGCTATTCACAACATGGCAAATCAGTGCCTAAGGGCATTAGGCCACATTCAACCAGAGCAGCAGCCACTTCAGCAGCCTTCCTCAGAGGAGTACCAACCAAAGACATCTTAGAGGCTGCAATTTGGAGTTCGGTGCACACTTTTACAAAGCACTACCACTTACCTCTCTACTCTAAATCCAGAGCAGGCTTTGCCACTGCACTTCTGCAGGGCCTCATAGCCTCTCCTAATCCTATTTAGCCCCAGCCACCCATCCTCAGCTTTGGGATTCAACACAAGACCCTGTCTGGTCCCATGACTGCAACAGTGAAACACGATGAACATAGTACAGTTGTGTACCTACCATAAATGTAGATGTTCGAGTGTATTCACTGTTGCGGTCCAGGTTACCCTCCCACCATCCCCCTTTCTTTTGCTGGGTTTTATCTGTACTTCTCTATTCTATACAACCTTTGTGGTGTATTTGCTTGTAGATGGAAGAAATGATTACCTTAGTGCATGCATGTTTATTGGCATAATTTTTAGCCTACCCTTTTGGGGGGCACCTGACATCTGGGGCAAGAAAAACTGAAGAAAATGGCGTCGGCTGCATCTTTCATACCCCTGGTGCACTGATGTCCGGGAAGAGGCGACAGCAATCAACGCCGGACTAGGACTTTGGAATTCAGGCCGACTGCGGGTAGCCTGCCAGTAGGGTAACCAAGAGTAATGACTGCAACTGTGAATAAACTCGAACATCTACATTTATGGTAGGTACACAACTGTACTTTTATGGATACAGAGGTTTTACCAAAGGGGATGACAATGGACTTTTTGGCATTGCGCTTGAGGCCATGGCTTTGACACCAGGCATCTGTCTCAGTGAGGCCCTTTTGTAGGATGTCCACATAGTTAGGAGTCTCGATTATGGCTCCTAGTTTGCAGTCATTTGCGAACTTAGCCAAAGACCTCCTGTGTTAGCCTGTACTTCAGAGAAGTAGATACCAAACAGGAGAGGACCCAGGACTGAACTGTGTGGTACTCCACTTGTCACTGGTCTGAAGTCGGATTTGGAGTCTGCTACTATCACAGTTTGGGTTCTGTCAGTGAGCCAGTTGGCAACCCATCTTGTGATATAGGGATTTATATCTAGTTTAGTGAGTTTATCTATAATTCTAGAGGGGGGGTGGTGTCGAAAGCCTTGGCAAGATCTAGATAGGCTGTGTGAACCACCTTACCCTTGTCTGTGGCTTTGGTGACTGCTTCAGAGAAGTCTATCAGGTTTAGGAGACATGATCTGCCTTTTACAAACCCAAACTGGGTGGGGTCCAGAGTTTGGAGATTACCAATGTCTTTGTTTACAAGTTTCATGATGATCCATTCCATGGCCTTGCAGACCAGGCTTGTCAGGCTAATGGGGCAGTAGTTCCCGGGGTCCGTGGTGGCTCCCCTCTTGTGTAGTGGGATAACCATCGCTGTGCGCCATTCAGCAGGCACAAAGCCTGAGGTGAGGGTATAATTGAAAATGGTACTTAGGTGGGGTGCCAATTCTTTCTGTAGTTTGTGTAGCACGCAACCTGGGATGTTGTCTGGTCCCATGGATGCTGTGTTCTTAGCTTTGGAGAGTGTGGTTTTTACCTGTGCAGCCGTGATTATAGGAACTTTGCATTCTTCCGGTATAGAGATGGGCTCTTTAGGGGGTGAGAGGGGGGTAAAGTTAGCAGTGAACCTATCTGCCAGGATGTTGTCAATATCAGTTGGGTCTGTATATTTAGTGGCATTGTGCTGTAACTCAGAGCAGATCTGAGTGTTGCCATTGAGATTCTTGACATAGCTATAGAATGCTTTGTGGTTGTCTTTAGAATCAGTGGCGGTTTTGTTTTCGTAACTAGCTTTGGAGGATTTTATCAGGGATTGCCGCTTCTTACTGAGGCTGACCAGGGAGCTCCTCCACTCATGGGATTTTACTCTCTTTTGCAACAGTTTCTTCCTTCTGTTGTACAGTTTGTTTATGGCAGGGGACCACCAGATTGGCTTCCTGTTTTTGGAGGATAGTGTCTTGTTCTGTTTGGGATAGCATGATCCATGCACTCATGTAAGTGTTTATAAAGTGCAGTTGTGTAGGATTCAGTAGTCATAACTGTATTGTCCATCTGCATGGGTGTCATGAAGTTTGCACTTCTGTCTTAAGAAGCATGAAGTTGGCTTTGGAGAAATTTTTTACCATGGTTTCCTTAATGGGGGGTGGGGGCAGGATGTGGATATCTAGGGTAATTAGCTTATGGTCGGATCGGACCAGTGAGGCATTGACTTCAGGTGTGGAACACCGGTCACTCATGTTGGTAATGACTAGATCTAGAATATTGCTGCCCCTGGTGGGGGTGTGGATAAGTTGATCCAGGGCATTGGAGTTTATAAATTCCAGAAATCGTTGAGCGAAGGAGTTGGTACATGAGTAGTTTTCCCAGTTAATGGTGGGGTAGTTGAAATCGCCCATTATTATGGTGTTTGGTTGAACCCTAATATTTTCCAGTACATCAAGAAAAGAGGAGTGGGAATCCTGGGGCATGGTGGGTGATCTGTAGCAAGCTATAATTTGGATTGCAATTTTGCCCTGAGTTAGTTGCACTTAGATAACCTCGGCTGCATTATGCTGAGCAACTAGCCTGGAGGTATGGATATCCTTAATGAATATGGACACACCTCCGCCTTTGGTGTTCCGGTCCAGGTTACATGGCGGAAAAGTGTGGTATGAGTTATAGCCTGGTAGTGCAGGGGTGCTCTCTGGAGCCTTGAACCAGGTCTCAGTCACTACACAGATATCGATGTTCTCCATTTTAAGGAGTGCCTCGAATGAGTGCATTTTGAGATTTAGACTTCTAGCATTGAGTAGCATCACCCTCAGTTTTTGCTTGCCTGTTCCTGTTACGGTGGTGAATTTGTCATTTGAACCTTGCCTAAAAAAGGCACTATGGGGCGACAGGGACCTTAGCCAGTATCTGGAATCCAGGGGGTGACAGGTGCAGGCCATCTCTGGCAAAGCATCGTGGTCTGTCGACCATGTCATCCCAGGCAGACAGATACTGGATCCCTTTAGAATGGCATCAGAAGCTTAGCCAATTGTTGAAGTCAATCATTTTGTACTTGTACTGAGGCATCATTCTGGGTGATGGCAGAATGCTACTCCGGGCTAGGGTCATACCTGCCTGGGCTACAAGATCGGAGAGCTCTTCCATATCTTTTTTCATGTAGTATAGGGAGGTACGTCTCAGGTCGTTCACAGCAACATGGACAATGACAGAGTAATATTTGTACTTGTTGTGGAGTGACCTGAGTGCGTGGGTTATGTGGTGGATCCTGGCACCCGACAGGCAGCTGACAGTAACATTCTTTGTGTTTAGCCTGGTGAGTGGGACATCAGTGTGCCTGACTATAGAGTCACCTATGACTAGTGTGTTGGGTACGTTGTTTTGCCTTATTGGCTGTGGTTGAATGGCACACTGAGTCTGTGGGCTATGTGTCATTTGGGTTGTGTTGGGGGATGGAGGTTGCTTGCGTTTCTGCCTTGGAGGTCTCTGTTGCTTAGACAGATTATTATTGAGAGCCTCCACAAATGTTTTTGTGTTACTATGTGTGGATTTTGGTGGTGTAGATTTAGTGAGACTATGTGATGAGTGTGGTGTGGTGCAAGTGTTTACCTTCTCCTCTTGACTGTCAAGTTCAGTAAGTGCATCTCTCACAGGTTGTAGTGTTGGGTGGTAGGAGGAGAGGGTTGTCTGTGTACATGAGGCAATTTCTACATTGCCCCAAGTTGCCCATATTCATCAGATAGACAGGAGAGAACACTGGGAGCTGACCCTTGGACATGCCTGAATAAAAAACTATTTTCCTCTAGATAAGAGAGGAAAGTGAGTACAAGAGCAATTTTGAGACTTCTCTTATTTCTTCCCTCTTTAGAGAAAGAGTTCATCAGACCTTGGAGGTGGCCTTAGGACAGGTGGTATAGTTAACTACAGCTTTTTTTAATGAGATACTGAGAGAATGACACTTATGACACTGAGCTACAAGTTTTACACTTAGCTTGATTATTAGCAAAGAAATACGTCACTAAGATGGAAGCAGAATATATATTGTAGAGAGAGTGTGTGTGTGTGTGTGTGTGTGTGTGTGTGTGTGTGTGTGTGTGTGTGTGTGTGTGTGTGTGTGTGTGTGTGAGTTGATGGTTATGCTAAAGGATCTGAGGGACATAAAACTGGCTAACTATTCACAATCTGTAAAGCATACGCAGATACCCAAATGAGACTTGACTTACAAGTGGCTAAATGGAAGTTCTCATTAATGCTAGGGTCATCCATCCTCCTTTATCCTAGCACTCCCCATTTCTCTTTATGAAGCATATTTTCCTCCCTAACTAAAGCAATTGGAAATAATTGAAAACATTTGCAGTATGATTTATTCTAACAGGTAAGGTGTGGTCTAGTTAAAAAACTGTTTTGTTTTAGTTGTATTTGCATGCAGGTACTTGTGTATGTATTATTTGTGTCAAAAACACTGCTCATTTTTCTCTTGGTATGATCTAGTTTTTAGTTTTCTTTTTAGTTAAGTATGTAAAATGAAAATTTGAGATGGATAGGAAAGATGCCATTGCAACAAACCTAAGATGTTAATCATTCACACTACTCCAGTGGCCTTCATTTGCACTACTCCAGTGGCCTTTAGGCTATATGGGTTGTGGCTTGCTCAAGGCACAACTGGACAGCTTCCAAAATGGCTGCCTTCCACACTTCCACTCTTGACTGCTGATTCGTCATACCTGAGGAGGGAAAATCAGCAGAGTGGAAAATCCCTAGTACTTTCTTTCCACCTTGTGAAGAATTAGGTCATAGACTTCACAAGAGCAGCAGATGACACTTCAGATATTTTTCCGCCAGATAAATTCCCTTTGTTGAACCCTTCCACACAGAAAATGTGATATTTTAATTTTTGATCTATGTTCTTATAGAGAAAGAATGAAAAAAAATGTTTTTATACATTTAACTACTTTAGCTGTTCTGGCCCTTTAAGGGACCCAGTTTTTTTCAGTATCGGAAGTTTCCTATCAGGGACCGTTATTTTAACTTGCACTTAATTGGGGACTTATTTTGTAGGAAAATGTACTGCTTATGTTTACTTTAGTATGATTAAAGTTTTTGAGGGAAAGTGTTTCATTTGAGGTAGGAAATATGAGTATAGTAGTGCTTGTGTTCATGCTCTGACAGTTTACCTGCCAATATTTTGTCAGACTAATTTTGTTCTAAAGGGATTTTTGACAATAGTTTTATGTGCTACGTATGCATTACTGTGGTTTTGGCAACATTTAATTTGTGTGAAAGTGAATGTGTGCTGTTTGTGCAAACTGACAACTTACATTCTGAATGACTGGTCCCAGTGGTTTTTACCTGCTTCCGATGCACCCTCATTAGTCACACACTGAGTTCTTGCCCCAGTCCTGATGACCCAACTTCTGTTATATCTAGCAAATTAAAAAAACACCTACCAGAAAACCCCCAACAAGACTGTGGGTTCAGTCTTTACATCACTTGATAGTGATTGACTCTGCCATGGCCAGCAAGAGTTCCTCAGACTACTCACTTATCTCTCCAGCTTTCTCTGCTGTAGTCCTTTCGCCCACCACAAACTGTGGATCAACCATATCACCTTTTTCTGGCCTAGTGTCCAAGACTGGCATGGGCAAACCTTCTTCACTGACATAAGGAGATTTACTGAGAGACACTGATGGATGTGCCCAGGGAAAGAGCCCTTTTGAGAGGGCAGACATTCCTTCTCAAGGTCAGTCACTTAAAATATCTGCAAAGAAAATCAAAAGGTTAAACACTGTTCATCTGACGATATGGTAGCAATAATACATTCAGCACTGCTGGAAACACTCTACTCAAATTGTGTGTTAAACCTCTGGAGTGAAATCCCACACAGTTAAAACAGAAAACTTAAATAGTTTCAAAACTGCTTAAACAGCACCTATACCAAAGATCTTCTCTGCTTTTAGCCAGTAGAGATGCTGAGAGAGCCTTCCTTTTCACCTGGCTAACTTTACTCAGCTTACTGTTCTCCAACTCGTACAGCCACTTTTCCTCCAAGTCTTTTTGTGGCTTATCACTTCTCCTCATACTGCACATATTTCCTAAACTCTTACTTTTCCTCTGTCTCTTACACCCCACCACTAACTACAGTTCTTCCTTTGTCCATTTATCTTTTTGCTCATTTCCATAGCTTTCTTTCATATCTCTCTTATTTTTTAAGTTACATTTTACTTGTCCGTTTGTAAATTATTACTAAACTCCAAAACACCTCAGTGTGATGTTTTCCCTGCAGCCATTATGCTGTAAATATATTGATCTGATGTATTTTTCATTCTTCCTCAGTGTATGGGTTTGGATCCAATCCTCGGCTCCGACTCAGATACTTATTCCAGACTTAGGATCCAGCTCTCGAGCTCCCCCCTGTACCCATAATGCTCTATTGCATCCCCAAAGCCCCCGGTCTTCTTTGTTGCCATTGCGAACACATGCAAGTTTTTCAAGCTGTTGAGCATTTATCGGTTTCGTGAATGATAAAATTTTTATTGTTTTTTTTTTCCTGTTTCCTTTTCTATATTAATCTACTTTTCCAATATACTGTCCTCCCTCTCAGTTTCTCTTGCTGGTGTTAGGGCATTTCTTTCCCTTTTTTTCTAATACTATATTTAGATAGCATTTGATTACTACTACTGGTATTCCTATTTACCCATAATTTAGAGTATTTCTTGCTTACCATAGTTAGTAGCAGAACTTTTATATTTTCTAATTTTTGTTAAAAAAAAAATACTACCCGTTTTACTTCATGTGTTTTTCTGTAAAGTCTTTGTTTTCAGACAGTGTGGGTTTCTTCACAGTTATGTCAGAAAAATCCACTGGGTTCAAAAAGTGCACTTTTTGTGGGCATAAAATTCTGAATTCAGATGCCCACAAGGAGTGCATGCATTGTCTAGGAGCTGAATATCTAGAAACAGCATGTAAAATATGCCCCAATTTCGACCATATGGCTTTAGCGGTTCGACATAATAAACTGATCCTACAAGGTCTTCAGGCTTCCACTTCAAGGGCTCAAACCCCCTCCAAACACAGCAAATCTGCTCTTTGGAGCATAGGAAGCATTCCCCTCTGAAGTCTCTCGGGTCTTTTCTCAGAGCCTCTGACAAAGACAAAGAAATTATTGGTTCCAACAATGGCAGATCCTAAGACTCTTAAGTCTGATCCAAAGACTTCAGATCCTAAGGCTTCTACCACTGCAATTACAATTAGTCCAACAGTGACACCCTCAGATCATAAGCAAGGTTCTACTTATAGGAGTACTGCTCTTGAGTAACAATATTAAGCCAGTATCACCTACTCTGCCTTCGAAGTTGCTGTAAAACCTCAAGAAGCACTCTGGGCCTCCTTCCACTTCCTCCTGATGGTCCTCCAGTAGTTTGTCAGAGGCAGACTGGGATAGGATGATGCAGAAGTTTCTCAGAGCTCAGATCCAGATGGGGATCTTACCAGCTCCTTCCCCTTCTGGATCCATGAGTATGCCAACAACTTCTAAAGCTATTTTCTCTCCTTCTCCAATCCATCCTGTAGTTTCGGAGCCCCAGGATCTGAGATCCCTCGAGAGGTCTAGTGTCAGATCTGAGGAAAGCTTCTTCCTGCACTCCGACTATATCCTTTGCTAGTTCTGCTCCAGTACTGTCAGATCAGAATGGTTCTAGGAGCTGATGTGTTGACGTCTGGTCCAAGGGGATAGGTATGGCTCCGATTTTGTCAGATCAGTCCCTTCCTCTTGGAGCCTTTGCTCTGGACAGTTGGGATTTGGTTACACCCACGAGGTGCAGAATTGAGGGAGATGTAGACTTGCCTTAGTCGGGACTTTCAGCTCCGGGGAGGCAATTTGGGGCCTCTCCAGGTCCATCGGCTTTCGAGTTCGTGGAAGGGACTTTTTCTCTCCACAGGGAACCACCCTCTCATGCCTCAGATCCTACAGATCTTAGCTCTGAGTTGCTCACGCCTATTCCACGGGGACAGCCAGAACCAATAAGTGTCCAGCGAGTTTCAATGGCTGCAAGCAACCTTCCCACTCTTGAGACCTCACCTGAACATCCCACAGAGGAAGTACATTGGAAGAGGACATATAAAAGGAGGACTCATAGACTCCCTGGAGTCTGTCATAGAGGATACCAATTTTGATGAAGGAGAGGGGTCCCCCAGATCGCCACCAGATGACAGCTGCTTTGGAGACCTAGAGATTCTGAAACAGAAAGGTGGCTAGTCTCCCTAAAACCCCTCACCAGAATAATCAGTGTATTTGGAGGCTTTTGGTTCTGAACCATCTACATCTAGGGTTACCCCTCCTCCAGGGGATGAACTTGTTGATTTAGTCACCCGTTGGGCTTGGAAGGAACTGGATATCGTCATATCCATTCCTAAAAGACCTGAGAAGTTTTTGAATCCCCCAACCCTCCACCCGCTCACCCACCTACCCACCGACAGACCACACTGGAGCAAAGGAGCCATTGTTTATGCTATGGTGGTGGCAGCAGCCACCAAGAAAGAGCTAATGGAGCAGAGCTGTGCTGTCCATCTGCCGAACAGGGAGTCTAGAGCGTTAGGTTTGGAAAGCGAGTTTTCTGCCTTGACATCCTTTGCCCTGAGATCACTGAATTGTCTGGCACATTTTACTCGGCTTCAATGAGATAAGTCCATGTTTGCTGATGATTTCAAATGGACAGCCTCTCAATTGGCCACTCTTTTGTCCATATCCACTGCTTCGATGAGGTTGGCTCTCACACAGCTGAAGGCATCTCACAAGCAGCCAGTTCAAGTATTACCATAAGGAGACATGCCTGGATGCGGTTTTGTGACTTTGCAAAAACCCTTTAAGATGTCTTTTATTAACGCCCCATTTGATGACACTTCCTTGTTTGAGCCACCAATAAAAGAGACTTACCCACAGTGAACAAGATAGAAAGACTGTGTCTGCCATAGGAATCAAGTTTTCTATGCCTAAACAAATCTTTTCTAGGAATCAGAGGCATGGCAAGAGGATGTGGTTCTGGAAATCTGAGACCTTTCCAAGATCCATATAGTGACAATTCCTCTGGAGAAAGAGGAGGAAATTTCAATATTAGGTGTCGCCCTTGAGTCAGATGAGGGCCACAGAATCAGGGCTTTAGTGATTCTTTTTCGGATAGGCCCTTTCAGCTCTCTTCTGGAGGCAGTCAGGGATTGTTTCTTTGCACCAAGACACCTGGAAAAATATAACACAAGGTACATGGGTGCTAAGCATAATATCCAGGGGTTATTACATACCATTTCCCTTCTTCCATCTCACAAAAGGAGGAAGCTTCCTGATATTCCACCTAGTCAGAGGAAGGCAGCAGCACAAGAAATCCAAAAGCTGCTAGACAAGAAAGTCATCCAAAAGGTCTCTCCAGATCAGATAAGATTTGGAACGTATTCACATTTCGTTTTAGTGTCAAAGAAAACAGGGGACCTCAGACTCATTTTGAATCTAAGCAGCTTAAACCAGTATGTAAAGAAAGCAAAGTCCTGAATGGACACTGTCTACTCCATTTTGCCCTTTCTACACAAGTACGATTGAATGTGTTCTATAGATCTTCAAGATGCATACTTAAAATCTCAAAATAGACAGATGATCCAGAGGACATCTCCACTTCCGGCTAGGAGCCAGTCATTACCAATTCAGAGTCCTACCCTTTCAACTCACCACAGTGCCCAGGGTGTTTATCATACGCATGACAGTAGTGGCATTTCATTTGAGACTAAATGGAATCCAGGTGTTTCCATATCTAGATGACTGACTCCTCACTGCCCCTTCCAAGCATCTGCTACAGCAGGCCAGGGACTATTTGCTCCAGAGTTGTAAAACTTTATGAATCACAATAAATCTTGCCAAATCAAAACTTACACTAGTTTGGAGCCTGGAGTTCATCAGTTCAGTTTTGGATACGACAACACAGGTAGCATCTTTGACTCTTCACTGTGTTAGATCTATCAGAAACCAGGTTTAGGCTATTCTTGCCCACCTACCTTCACCAGCAAGATTGGTACTTCAAGCACTAGGGTCAATGGCAGCAGCAGTAGTTTTTCTTCCTCTGCCACTCTTCTTTATGTGTGTTCTCCAGTGGACCCTAACTGTACATTGCTCCATTCTATATCAATCCCTGTCTTTTCAAATAAAGCTCACCCTGATTTGCAAGCAACCCATTTGCTGGTGGATACAGTTCGATCTTTGTTTAAGCAGACCCTTTGTTCTACCAAACCCAGTGGCCAGTGACCACGGGATGTCCCTCAACTGGGGTGAGGGGAGGCATTTCTTATTGAGAATGGTCCAAGCATGTGGTCCCCCCAATAGACCAGTTTATATATCAGTGTCCCAGAGACGAGATCAGTCCTGTTAGCATTGCAGGCATTTTAAGATGCTCTCTCCTTGGGGACTTCAGGATGTGTGATCATATCAGAGTAGACGGGGGATCCAGAAGGCATCTTTGCTTCCAAGTGGGAGCCAGTCTTTACCAGTTCATAGCCAGCCATACTCTTTGGACTCGCCACAGTCCCCAGGGAGTTTACCAATTGCATGGCAGTAGTGGCAGCTCACTTGAGACTAAAGGGATTCCAGGTGTTTCCATATCTAGATTACTGGCTCCTCTCCACCCCCTTCCAAGCATCAACTTCTACATGCCAGGGACTGTTTTTCCAGATTTGCAATTCTTTGGGCATAACTGTAAATGATGCAAAGTCAAGCCTAACCCCACTCCAGAGTCTGGAGTTCATTGGTGCTCTTCTAAACACAACAAAACAGAAAGCCTCTTTACCTCCTCATTGTATCTCCAGTACAAGGAGTCAGGTCCATTTTCTCCTTGCTCATTCAGCTCCTCCAGCAAGATCAGTACTGCAGGCATTAGGTTCCATGGCAGCAGCCGTCATACTACTTCCTTTGGCACATTTCTTTATACAGGTTCTATAATGGACTTTGGTAATACAATGGTCCATTCTTTATCAACTCCTATCATCTCCGATTAGGTTCACTCCAATTTGCAAGCAACACATCTGATGGGTGCAATCAGACGATCTACACCAAGACATACCCTTTGCTCTACTAGCCTCTACAGCCATAGTGACCTTGGATGATTCTTAGTTGGAGTGGGGGTGAGGGGCATTTCTTGGGAAGAACAGTCCAAGGCATGTGCTCCCCCCCCCAAGCGACCAAGTTGCATATCAATGTCCTAGAGCTGAGAGCACTCCTATTAGCATTGCAGGAATTTCAAGATGCTGTCCCATTGGGGACTACTGCAGTTCAGACTGACAACATGTCTATAGTCTGATACATCAACAAACAAGGGGGAACTCGAAGTTATCCCCTTTGCAGAAAGGCTATCAGACTACTACTAATAGTGACGCATATTCCGGGGGAAACCAACATGCTAGCGGACTAACTACGCAGATCCATTTTGATGCCGCACGAGTGGTCTCTCAACCAGTTTGTGGAGGAGATGATGATCTGGTGTTGGGGCTGACCTTGCTGTGACCTATTTGCCACTCCCTTCAACAACAAGTGCAGCAGGTACTTCGCTCTGATCCCCTCTCAGGGGGAGTCATCAAGAGATGCTCTAGTTCACGCTTGGCCCTTGAGTCGCTTTCATGCTTACCCTCCTCTTCCCCGATTCCTACATTTTTATAGAAAGCAAATCCTCATTGCCCCCCTTCTGGCCTCAGCAAGTATGGTTCCCCTTCCTACGGTCTCATTTTTGTTATCCTTCATGGCTAGTGGAACTAACTCTGGATCTCCTGTCACACCCTTCAGGGATCCAGCATTCCAGCATTCAAGCCCTAAGACTAACAGCATGGTTTCTCCACTTCCAGTAATAGCCCAGGCTTTCTTCCCCTGTATGTGATATTATTTTGCCTTCTCTGAAAGAATCTACCAAAAAAGTATGCAAAAGCAAATGGAAAAGATTATTCCCTTTGGGTTTTGAATAAAGACATTGATCCCTTTTCTGCACTAATCTCTCTGATTCTCCAGTTCTTGACAATGCTTTTGAGGAAGGAGCTAGTTTCCCTACAGTTAAACTTCAACTAGTAGCTATTTCTAATTTTCACATGGGGAACAGACTTTTTTCTCTGGGTTCATCTAAACTATGTAAATCTTTAATGAAATGAATTTTTTTTCTAAGGTCTCTAATAAAAGATCCCTCCCTACCCTGGGATCTGACAGTTGTACTAAAAGGCCTAATGCCGAAACCTTTTGAGCCTTCAGCTAAGTCTGCTCTGAAGTTTCTATCACGGAAAATAGTTTTCTTATTAGCTATCACATCTACAAAGACAATATTTGAACTCCAGGCTCTCTTCACAATCTCCTTACATAATTTTTTTCATAAGTATGGGGTTTCCTTACGGACTAATCCTTCTTTTTTACATAACGTGGCTTCTGAGAGTAACATTAACAAATCCATCCATTTACCAGTTTTCTTTCCAAAAATTACCAATATAGGAAACATGCTACATCATCTTGATCTGCACAATCATGTTTTTATCTTCACAGGACAAGGCAATTCAGAAAATCAGACAAACTTTTCTTTCCTTTTCTCCAAATAAAAACTGGGTTCCAGTATCCAAAGTCACTCTAGCAAAATGGATAACTGACAGTATTTCATGGATTTAGTCTCAGAAAGGCATGACATTATCTAAACCTCCCAAGGCTCATTCAGCCAGATCTGTGGCGACATTATCTGCTTTTTGGTCAAGAACATCTGTTAACGACATTTGGTCCAGTGCTCATACTTTTGTTACTTATTACAAATTGGATATTATTTCTAGAAACAGAACTGCCTTTGGTTTGGCGCTATTCCAGAATATCCTTCCATGAGGGCCACCTAAGATCAAAGAAGCTGGGGACTCTGTCCCATACATTTAGGAAGAATTAAAAGGACAACATTAGATGTAAGAGTTTTATATTCCTACCACAACTAAGCATCTGTGTTGTCCATTTTCATTCTTCCTCAACTTCTCTCCCATCCATCCGTTTCCAAGCTCCTGGAGAAATCTGTTGGACTTTATTGGAACCTACAGTTCCAGGTTTGAGCCCTGTCTTTCTATCAAACTATTCCTGTCTCTGTTTTACTATTGGGAGAGGGCAGCAAACTTGACCTGAGGCTTTGGGGATGCAATAGAGCATTATGGGTGATGGTGGGGGGCTTGAGAGCTGGATCCTAAGTCTGGATTAAGCGGCTGAATTGAATCTGAAGATTAGATCTGAACCCATATATTGAGGAGGAATCAAAATGGATAACACAGATGCCTAGTTATGGTAAAAATACAACTTTTAATTACTATGTTATTTCTGTATTCGGTAATTAGCCAATTAGCCAATTTATGTTAATGTCGTTGTATTTTGTGTTAAAATGTTATGTTCATGAAAAAATATTTTAAAATTTTTAAAAATCACGTAATTAAGCTCATGTATAGATGTTTTTATCTTGCAATTGTAAATGTACATCATACATAACTTAAATGTGGAGCTTTTTTCCCCAGGCTTACACTGAAAATTAGTTTTGCCCAGTCGGACTTTTCCCAATCAACAAAGGCAAATAAGTAAACTATCAGACCCATATGTGGAAGTTTGTGCTTTTTTTGTACAGACAGTTTGAGACACTTTTCCCAAACATAGTGTTCTCTTAATTCTGTTGCTTCTAATGTTTCCCAAGTACCTAAATATGCCTTGAGGAGTGTGTGTGATTGTGCAGTTACTGTGTCTAAGGCATCTGCCTCTTCTACTGTTTTGAGGACATATGCCAGGGTATGAAATCAAAAGTTTTTTCTGAGGTAGAGTCTGAAATTTTGAATTCAGCTTCATATAAAGATGTCTTATTTGGTCCATCTGCTGCTCAAGTCCTTAAACAATTTAATAACTGAGGGAAATTAATTCAGGTAGCTTCTAAGACTTTTCAGGTTTTCTTCCCTTACAGATCTCCCAGATCCTCTTTCATGCCTAAGAAACCAAACAAACAACACCTGCTCCTCTCTGTTAAAACAGGAAACAAAAAAAGAGATGACAGGAGAGGAGCATTATGAAACGAGCATCTTTGCCAAAAAAAGGGACAGTCTGCAACTGCATAATGACCTTGCCAGCATTTTTCCTCCCTCCCCATCCCTTCTTGCTCCAAACTCTTAAAACCTGTCCCAGCAACTGGCTCTATACATTCCCATTTTTGCAACAGATTGTGACAAGCTCCTGAGTGTTAAATGTGATTCAGGAGGGTTGCATTTGGCACTGGATACAAAAATCTTCTTTCAGGGAAGTTCATCCCCACCCTCTGAACCAAACAGGTTCTTCAGCATTTGCCCACCCTAGGAGTCATAAAACCAGTGCCATTAAATAAAAGGTACAAAGGTTTCTATTTCAGAATGCTAATGGTGTCAAAAAAGTGTCTTCTTGGAGAAGAGTTCTAGATCTTTCCTTCCTAATTCTCTGTCTGGAAGTTCCAAAATTCAGGATGTTGATCCTTTAGAGTTTATCACTTCATCCCCAGGGATGATTTAGGGTAATGCTGGATGTGCAACATACATACCATCATATCTCCAAATCAAAGGCTTTGGGAAATATCTTGGGCATTGTGTGCCTGAGTCATGCAGCCAGTACTCTTCTTTGTCCTTTGGGTTGTCTGCTTCAACCAGGCTGTTTACAAAGTGTTTGGCTCTAGTCATAGCTCTTTACAGACTGAATGGCATTCACATTTATCTGGCAACTTTTCCTGAGCTTCTGAACTTAGTATTAGATTTCATTCTGAGAGTTTCCTCAGGATTTTGGGATTCATGGCATCATTGATTCTCATGATTCCTCTTGCAAAGTTAAACATGACAAAGATGCACACATGGACCCAACACATGCATCCTCTGTATTTTCATATACCAATCCTGGCCTTTGTAAAGAAGGAACTGCACTGGTGGAGACCGTGTATAAGTAAATACTTCTCTCCCATTCTCTCCTCAACTTCCAAGTTAATCTGTAACTGCCGGCACCTCAGAATTTGCTTGGGGCAGTTCTCTGGGTGGGGGGAAAGGTAAAAATGCAAGGTCTAAGAGATTCTTCAGACAGACAGAAACATATCAGAATAAAATGGATGTTGGCTGTGACCCATGTCTTAAACTGCCTTTGTCATCTCTGGTTCCCATGACCTTTTTCAGGTGAGTACAGGCAACACCACAGTGATGTGGTACATCAACAGGCAAGGGGACATAAGATCATACCCAATATAAAGGTTGGCTGTGATACCTTGGCATGTAGTGCTTCAGCACTCTAAATCTACAAGCATCTTACATTCTGTCAGAGCAAAATATAGTGGCAGACAAGCTGAGCAGGAATGTGGCTGTGTCTTCCTGGAATTGATCCAGTTGTGGAGAATACCTCAAGTAGATCTGTTTGCCTCCTTTGTAAACAGACAACTAAGCAGATTTCTGTGCAACAGTTCTTTGCAGACAGGCATAGAAAACAGATGTTTTCATATCTTTATACAGGAATGTTTCTTTATGCATTTTCCCCCTTTCCACTGATATCCAAGATAATTTTGAAAAAGGAGACTCAGAAAATAATTGTGGTGACCCCCATTTTGGCCCAGACAACACTGGCTCTTTCATTTTATGGAATTGGCCAAGGACATTTACCACAAGCTTCTTTACAAACTGGGCCTTCTCACACAATACATGGGGAGTTTGCAACTCAAATATCTTCAACTAACTACCTGAACGATTTAATTCCTGTATGTTTAGGCACCTTTTTTTCAGAGGATGTGCAGCAGGTACTAAAGGAGGCAAGAAAATGTGATACTAGAAAAGCTTGTATTTTCTAATTGGTGTCTATCCATTAACCAGGACCTTATCATGGCTTGTGTACCACATGTACTTAAATATTTGTTAGTTACTAGCCTCTGGCCTTTCATTCTTCTCTATCAAGACCCGTCTTGTGACCATTAAAGCATGCCTGCCCATGGATCCTCCACTTTATTAAATGGTTTAATAAAACAGTTTACAAAGAAGTGTTACAATTGAAACCACCATGCAAACAGGTTGCTCCTTCCTGGGATATTAACTTTGTGTTGGACAAGTTACACATCTCTGTTTGAACCTGCATATCAGGCAGATTTAAGGTTTATTACGTAGAATATAGCTTTTCTCATTGCTTTGACATCTCTGCAAGAATAGTATTTAAGTTGTAGGCCCAATTGGTAGGTGAACCCTATCTGGCCTTCCATAGGGGTAGGGTACGAATAAGAAGAAATCACTCATTCCCGTCCAAGGTTGTTTCTGTTTACATGAAATCAGGCCATCGATCTCCCAGTGTTCTTTCCTGATCCTCAAAACTAAGGTGAAAGGATTCCCTGTAGTCTGGACATGCATAGGCAGCGCAGCTGATCAGCTATTTATTTCTTATGTAGGGACTAATAAAGGACAACCCATGCCAAAACAGACTTATTTCCAGATAGTTGTCCTTGGCTGTTGCTTTTGTTGTACCCACTGTGGTAAACCAGTTTCAGTGTCATATTGGAAAGGGGTGGACTCTAGCAGCATTCTAGAGGCAGCTACATGGTCTTCTGTCCATACTTTTACAAGGCATTACAAACTGCATTCTTTTTATAGATCCCCTGACTGGCTTTTCTAGGACCATTCTCCAGGGGCTCTTGGATCCATATCCTTCCTTCTCTCAGGTAGAATAGGCTTTGTTAATCAATCCATATAGCTTAAAGACTACTACAGCAGTCTGAATGATGAGTATAGTACAGTTGTATAAGTTGCATTTATCCGTAACAGTAGATGTTCATATTCCACCCCCCCCCCTCCAGTATTGTAAATAGTTATGATTGAACTCTACATTTACCTACACTAACATACTGCATCTCCTTCATAATGGTGTCTACAGGATTGCAATTGGCCACCACAGTCTCCCAACAACAAAAACTGTTTCTCCCAGCAATTAGAGTAGGGTACACATATAAAAAGCATTTGTTAAGCTTTCTCTTGCAGTGCTATGTTATTAAGCAAGTCACCATTTTGGTCAGCCACAAGGCTGTTTTCTACTTGAGTGTTTGCCTTCTTCCCCCTTTAACTAAAGGACGCTGACTCTTACATTTGTCTCCCTGACCCTAATTTTTACAGGTATACCTTGTACCTTTCTGGCTTTCTAACACTCAGACATAGATTCCTGTTGAAAGTTTTACTTACTTGTCTGACATTTGAACAAATAACTCTTGTAAAAATCCTCAAAATTGTATACTGTTGATCCGTCTTTCCTGCTAATCATAAGTAAAATTAAAGTGCTGTGTCCAAGTAACATGAAAGTGCTGAGTGCAGATTTTAGGCCCTTACAATAAACTTGCCTCTGGTGTGGTGCCTTGAGTCAATCAAGGTATCCCTCTAACCACTCCTATTGCCTTCTCTTTTCCCCCACCCTCCTCTTTCCTCAAACAGGTTAAACTGCTACAACTTAGTACAGGCATTGGTTCATCCCTGCTCTGCTCCCGCCCCTGGTACTGCTACATTTATTGGTACTAGACCACACCCCACTTTTTTAAACCAATCATTAACAACATGTCACTCAACAGCACTACTCTCAACCTGATACCACCAGTCCTCTAACTCTACTATTCCTTTTGCCTAAGTTTCAAATCTCATTCAGTAGCTATGCTATCACCCAAAATAGTCTTATTAACTATACTTCTACCCTTGTCGTTTAGATGGCAGGCCAGCAGTGAGTTAGGAGGTCTATTTGTTGGAGATATGGTGGTAGGGGCTATAGTAGGGGGATTAGGGTCAACTGGTGGAGGTGAACCAGGGTTTGGGTGGATGTCGCCATCCCTTGTGAGGTTGTAGTATATCCAGAGTATGAGTTTTAAGATTTTGAATAAAGTTTTGTAATAGTGTTTAGTTTTAGGACTACTGTAACTAGGTCTAGTAAGATGGTAGTATTTGGAGATTAAGGAGGTAAGCATGAGGGGAGGTGAGTAAGGGTGCATTATCATCTGTTGTAGATAGGATGGATGTTTGGAATTTAGGGTAGTGGAAACCTGGGTGACCCTGACATTCATAGGCAGTTAGGAGATACGGGATGAGTAAAGTACAGTTTTGTACCTACCATAAATGTAGATGTTCGAGGATCCACATTGCTGCAGTCCTAACCATTGGGGTAGTCCGCTGTCCAGTCGGCCCGAATACCAAAGTATATGGCTGACGTCGGTCAAGGCGCATTAGACTGACGTCAGGACGTCAGGGTACTAATGCGCATGACTGACGTCATATCCCCAGTCTTTTTTGCTGCATGGTCCGATGCAGAAGCAGTTTTGCGAGTGCAGGTTGGCGTTCTGAAATATTTCCGAAGTCGGAGTTTCAGACCGAATCAAAGTTGGCTAAGTACCCCGTTGGGGAACATTTTGTTTTTTTCTTGCCTCAGTATTTAACCGGATGTCAGAAAAAGTGAATAACTGTATTTCTTGTGGAAAGCAGATACCTCATAGGGATTACCATACTTTGTGTATACCTTGTTTAGGGCCTGAGCACGACGTTGTTGGTTGCCGCTCTTGTGCTAGATTTAACAAACGCACTATTAAGAGGAGGTTAGACTGTGCCAGGTTAGTGTTTGGGAAGCGTTGTAATTACAAAATGCCGTCGGATGCTCCGGCGCTTCGCCCAAAAGCGCAAGGACAAAACGGCAAAGCCTAGGGTGATGAACCGCAGTCCCGGACGCCGGTTCTTTAGAAGGCTCAGTGGAGCCAGAGGTTTTGCCAGGAGTTTCTTTGGAGTCTCAGGCAGAGACTTTACTGTTACAGGATGTGCCCTCTCAAGAGGTAGGCCAGGCTGAGGGGCTTCTCAGGTTACTGTTCTTTCCTCTCTTCCCAAGGTAGTTAGAGCCTCTCCTTCTGTTTCCAAAACTTCTTTGAGAGGTAGGCCAAGTTCAGCTTCAGTGGGGCGTTCTCCTAGCACTTCAGGTTCTGTGCCTTAGAAACATATGCTTAAAATGGCAGAAGATTTAATTACTATGATTAGAGGCTCTATGCCCTCCTGATAAGAGGCCTAGGGTGGAGCCTGAGTTTGAGAGTTTTGAACAGTGTTCAGAGGCTTCTGAGTCTTCTGCGGAAGAATTGCAGGAGTTTCCTCCTTATTCTGATTCTGATGTGGATGATTCCACTCCTACAGCTTCTCCTCCTGAGGATTTCTCATTTTCAGAGACTCTGCATTCCATGAGGGAGCACTTTAAATGGGAAGGCCAAGATTACTCTGATTCCAGGAAAAGGCTTAGGGAATTCTTATTTTACCCCAGCATAGGCCCTTAGCTATACCTCCTGTGTTGAATGTGGTGGAAGATGTTTTTGCGGAGGCTTCCCTGAACCCTGATTCTTTGCCTCCTGCCCCTGTTAAACCTGATAGGTACTATAGGGTACCTGAAGCTCATAAGTATCTGTTTAAGAGTCCTAGGGCAGACCCGGAAACTGTTTCTCAGGGGCCTAAGGGTGTTAAGGCCTCTGTTGTTAAAAATCCTGTTCCCACTGATAAAGAGGCAAGGGCTTTGGATAGGTGGGGAAAGAAAGTGTATACTTCTTCCACTTTAGCCATGAGAGCGTTGAATTGTCAGTTTCACATGCTAAAATATCAAAATTATCTCCTTTCACAATTGAAATCTAAGGTGGATGCTTTGGCGGAAGGTATAGAGTGTAAAGAGTTGCTGGATTTAGTTCATGTGTCTGAACAAGTGGGTAAGCATTCTTTGCAATGTGGTTTTGATGCTGTGCAGGCCTCCTCGAGGGTGGCTGCCACTAGTTCTGTTCTTCGCAGGCATGCCTGGTTGAGGGATCAGAATTTAGCAGAGCATGTTAAGACTAGGATTTTGGATGCTCCTTTACAGTCTGATGTGTTATTTGGTTCGCCTGTGGAAGCAGTTTTAAAGAAAATGGAGGACAAAGCTAAGTCTATGCAAACTGTTAAAGATTTTTGCAGGTGCAGCCACCAAGTTTAGTAGAAATTGGCCTACTAAGGGATGGACATATCCTGCTTATGATTCCCAGTCTAGGGGTAGGTCTAGGCGTGGTAGAGGCAGAGCTCAAGGTTCTTTTAGGCCTAGAACAGGGGTTCACCTGCTCAGACTTCTGGTGAGGGCAGGGGTCAGTCCTTTCGTAAACAGACCCAATGACCTGCCTTTTCAGCTGCCAGTAGATTCTCGTCTGGCAGCTCCTTTGGGAGGAAGACTGTCTCTTTTCAAAGAAAATTGGGATTTAATCACTCAAGACAGATGGGTGTTGGATATCATTCACCACGGTTACAGGTTTTATTTCCATACATTGCCCCCTTTCAAAGGCATGCCAGACGTTCCCCCTCCACAAAGGAAAGAGGCTCACAAGCAAATTTCTCTGTTACTCCAAATAAGGGCCATTCAGCCAGTCCCTGTACCAGAAAGGGGCCTAGGATTTTATTCTCGCCTGTTCCTAGTACCAAAGAAGGGGAACACGTGGAGACCAATTTTGGATTTATCTATCCTCAACACTTATCTGGACATTCCCAAGTTCAAGATGTTGACGTTACAACAGCTTTTACCTCTACTGGGCAAAGATCATTGGATGGTAACTTTAGATCTCAAGGAAGCTTACCTTCATGTGCCTATAAGACTAAGTTGCAGGAAGTATCTGCGTTTTCGAGCTGGAAATTCCCATTATCAGTTCTCTGCATTGCCCTTTGGCTTATCTACTGCGCCCAGAGTATTCACAAAGGTTCTGGCTCCAGTGATAGCTTACTTCAGGTTAAAAGGAATTCAAATATATCCTTACTTGGACGACTGCCTGATTCTGGCTCAAGAAAAGGAAGACCTTCTACAGCATCTGGAATATGTCATAGCAGTGCTAAGATGCCTAGGGTATTCTGTGAACGAAATAAAGTCCAGTCTAGTACCCTCTCAAGACATGTGCTTTCTGGGTGTGAGACTGAATACAGCAGCCCAGATGGCCTTTTTAACCCCGGACAAACAACAGAATCTTTCCAGTTACTTCCATCAACTATCTCTTCAGTCCGGGCTGACTGCAAGGACAGTCCTTCAAGCCTTAGGGTTCATGGCATCTTGTATTCTGGTGCTTCCCAATGCCAAACTGCATATGAGGAAGCTACAATGGTATCTCAAAAATGTATGGACGCAGCACTGCCAGGATTTGGACACTGTCATTCAAATAATACCTTGCATTCAAAAGGAATTTTTGTGGTGGGCTCAGGAATGTCACCTAAACAAGGGACTCTCTGTGACCCGGCCAGAGGCGAGTCAGATTCTAACGACAGATGCCTCAGACATTGCTTGGGGAGCTCATCTAAATGGAAAGTGGATACAAGACAAGTGGCCTGCCAGACTACAGCATCTACATATCAACATGAAGGAGATGTTAGCAGTCCAGTTTGCATTAATGGCTTTCAAGGAGTTACTTCTTCCTTGCATTAATGGCTTTCAAGGAGTTACTTCTTCCAGGGCAGGTGTTGATTCTAACAGACAACACAACTGTCATGTGGTACATCAACAAACAAGGGGGAACACATTCTTACCCATTGTGCAGGCAAGCAATGATTTTATGGGAGACTGCGCTCAGCTTGCAACTAACTCTTCAGGCAAGGTTTCTGCCGGGAGCACAGAACTCCTTAGCAGATGTGTTAAGCAGACAAATCATGGATCCCCACGAGTGGAAACTGGATCTTCATGTATTTCAAAAGTTGACAGTGTCCTGGGGAACTCCAGACATAGATCTGTTCGCTTCTCCACTAAACCACCAGCTGCCAAAGTTTTGCACAAAGAGGTTTCATCACACAGCTTGGAAAGTGGATGCTCTTTCTTTCAGTTGGAAAAATCTTCATGTGTATGCGTTTCCACCTCTGCCTCTTCTTCCAAAGGTGCTTCTAAAGGTCAGACAAGACAAGCCAAGGATGATTTTAATAGCTCCAGATTGGCCTCGGCAGCACTGGTACCCATTATTGAGGAGTCTGGTAAAGAAGCCTCCATGGCCTTTACCTTTGATTCCGCACCTGTTGTCCCAGATAGATGGTCACCTGCTCAATGTCAAGCTTCACTCTCTTCATCTAACAGCCTGGCATATTCTGTTTTGAAAGACAGCAGGTCTCAACTTCCTCAACAAGTTTTAAATGTGATTATGGAAGCCAGGAGACCTAGTACAAGGAAAGTGTATGCAGAAAAATGGAAGAGATTTTTATTTTGGAGTGCAGCAAACAATTTGGAGATTTCTGAGCCGAATTTGAGTGTGGCTCTTCAATATCTTACTGAGTTACTGGACAAAGGTTTGTCTTTCTCTTCCATTAAGATTCATGCTGCAGCAATTTCAGCTCACTATGATTGTGACCCACCATTGTTTTCGCATCCTTTGTTCAAGCAGTTTCTTAGAGGGGCAAAGAATATAAGACCCCCACGTAGAGCTCCTACTCCTGCTTGGGATCTCAATTTTGTGTTGGAAAAACTTACTCTACAACCTTTTGAGCCTGCGGCTACTGCTGACTTGAAATACTTGTCATGGAAGACTGCTTTCTTGTTGGCTATTACTTCTGCAAGAAGGGTGTCTGAGTTGCAGGCCCTTATGGCAGTAGAGCCTTTTTTGATTTTCCATAAGGATAGGGTATCATTACGTACTAATCCTTCCTTTATGCCTAAGGTGGTTTCTAGTGTGGCTTTAAACCAAACTATTCATTTGCCTACTTTCTATGCAGATCCCCAAAATAAGGGGGAAAAGATTTTGCACACTTTAAATGTACATAGGCAGTTGCGTTATTATTTAAGCAGGACTAAGGATTTCAGGCAGTCTCAGCAATTGTTTGTTTCTTTTGCTTTGAGTTCTCAGGGCAAGCCTGTGTCTAAGCAAACTATTTCTAAGTGGATTGGGTTTTGCATTTCATTTTGTTACTCCCATCATGGCAAGGAGATTCCAGCTGGGATTAGGCCTCATTCCACTAGGGCTACTGCCACTTCAACAGCATTTCTAAGGGGGGTGGCAACTAAGGATATTTTGGAGGCAGCTACTTGGAGTTCAGTGCATACTTTCTCTAAGCATTACCACCTTCCTCTCTACTCTAAATCTAGGGCTGGTTTTGCCACAGCTATTTTGCAAGGCATGTTGACAGCTCCTGCTTCCTTATGATTTGCCAGCCTCCCTTACCTCTGCTTTGGGATTCTACCCAATGGTTAGGACTGCAGCAATGTGGAATGAAGAACATAGTACAGTTTTGTACCTACCATAAATGTAGATGTTCGAGGATCCACATTGCTGCAGTCCAATTTACCCTCCCTCCTTCCCCTCTGTCTTTAGGGGTGGTGGTGTGGGTTAGGCTATATTCTTGTGCATTTGTATATATTGTATATATGTTTGGTGCAGGGTTTTTGTTGGTGTTTTGGTTTGGGCTTTGTCTTTTTAGGGTCTTCTGACATCTGGGGCAAGAAAAGACTGAGGATATGACGTCGGTCATGCGCATTAGTACCCTGACGTCCTGACGTCAGTCTAATGCGCCTTGACCGACGTCAGCCATATACTTTGGTATTCGGGCCGACTGGACAGCGGACTACCCCAATGGTTAGGACTGCAGCAATGTGGATCCTCGAACATCTACATTTATGGTAGGTACAAAACTGTACTTTACTCATCCCGTATCTCCTAACTGCCTATGAATGTCAGGGTCACCCAGGTTTCCACTACCCTAAATTCCAAACATCCATCCTATCTACAACAGATGATAATGCACCCTTACTCACCTCCCCTCATGCTTACCTCCTTAATCTCCAAATACTACCATCTTACTAGACCTAGTTACAGTAGTCCTAAAACTAAACACTATTACAAAACTTTATTCAAAATCTTAAAACTCATACTCTGGATATACTACAACTTCACAAGGGATGGCGACATCCACCCAAACCCTGGTTCACCTCCACCAGTTGACCCTAATCCCCCTACTATAGCCCCTACCACCATATCTCCAACAAATAGACCTCCTAACTCACTGCTGGCCTGCCATCTAAACGTTAGGAGCATAAATAACAAAACTCAGCACATGCATGTGTTCTTAGCTGTTCATTCCCCAGATATATTATGCCTAACAGAAACGTGGCTAAAGCCTGCCACCAAGGACCATGAGATTCTGCCACCAGGGTACAATATGTTTCGACTAGACCATACCACCAGAAAGGGTGGTGGGGTGGGGTAGTCATACTTAACAAGTCTACCCTATCTGTCAGCATAGACACCCAACAACCACCCCAGTTCAGTAATGTTGAAACTCTTATCTAAAAACTATAAATTAATAAAAACAAAAATGTAAACATTGTATGTGTCTACATTCCCCCAAGGAGGAACACAGATACCTTAGAAGACTTCTTACATTGGTTATCCAATAACTGTTCTTGGGGATTTCAACATTGACTGGAGCACTCGCTCTTGTGAAACCCCCACATCCCATATAAACTTGTATGGATTTACTCAAATCATATCCTCCCCCACCAGAATAACAAGGAAAGTAGCCTAGACTGGATACTCATCAATACCCATCTTCAATGCTATAAATCAGGCACTTTGCCTGAGGACCTAAGTGACCACTGTCTCACCTATGTAATCAAGCTCAAAGTAGACTGCTCCTACCAACCCACCTATAGAACATTAAGAAACAACAAGAATTTTATTCTCACCAAGTTTCAAAATGAACTTAAGGCATGCAACTGGTCAGTACTAAAAAGTCTCCCCCTAGATGAAACAGTAGCATACTAACACCAAATTCCTTGCTATTTTTAACTCCCATACTCCCAGCTGCTCTATTAGAACCAAAGTTAATATTGGACCATGGCTTTCTAAAGATACCAAAGCCAAATTTCACTCAGAAACAAAGCATGGGCCACCTTCCGAAAAACAATGGCCCCACTTGATCAACTAAGATTCAGATAGCTAAGGAATGACACCAAAAAATCCATAACTTTAGGCAAAAAGAACTACTACTACCATCTACTGCAAAAACACCAAAACAAACCTCAAAAGTTCTGGGCAGGAATAAACAAACTACTCCACCCAAGCCAAACTGCCACTCCACCCCCCTCAGCTTCCCCAACAAAAATCAACAGTCAACATTGCTAATAACTTCAACAGCTTCTTCACAGAGACTATCCAGTCTCTAGCCAGCCAACTCTCTCCCAATGGCTCTAATTCTAATGCAACCACACCCAGTACCCAAACATACTTTACCTTCCAACCTGTTCCTACTCAACTTGTTCATGCCCTACTTAAGAAACTAAGACCCACCACCCTGGCTGCCGACCTCCTCCCAGCAGACTATCTGCAAAAGGCTGCTGATGCTGTAGCATACCCCATTTCAATCTTGATCAACAAACCTATATCAGAAGCTACTGTACCCACTGTATGGAAAATCTCCCATGTCATACCTCTCCGTAAAGGAGGCAGTTCCACTGAACTGTCAAACTTTAGACCCATAGCTATTCTGTCACCTCTAGCAAAAATTATGGAGAAGTGTGTAGACATACAGCTCATGCACTACCTCACACAGAACAAGCTGTTGTTCAACTTTCAGCATGGCTTTAAGCCACACCACAGTACTACTCTTGCCCTTCTCTCTTTCTCCAACGTCATTAACCACAACCACAGTAATAACAAGCATTCATCAGCATTCTTTCTAGATCTATCCAAGGCTTTTGACATGGTTGACCACAAAATGCTTATAAATACCTTGAAGGCCTTCTCCTTAAACAACCATGCACTCCAGTGGTTTCAATCCTACCTGCAGGCCAGGCACCAGGCAGTCCTATGACAAGACAAGCTATCATCTCGCCTACCCATCACATTAGGAGTCCCCCAGGGCTCAATACTAGGACCCTTCTTTTCTCCATCTTTATCAATGACCTTCATTCAGTCATCCCAGATGCTACCTGCATTCAATATGTGGATGACTCCACCTTGATTTGTTCTGACACCTCACCAGCTACTTTATTCACATTAACCCAGAATACCTTCAATACAGTGGAAAAATGGCTCTCCGATCAACATCTAATCCTAAACCCCAACAAAACTAAGCCGCTCCTCTTCTCCCCCACACACAGGTCCCCCCTGCCATCCTTCAACATAACCGATAACTATGGCTCTATCATCTCCCCAGAAGCCCAAACTAAACTACTGGGTGTCATAGTTGATAACCTGAAGTTTGATGCGCATATCAATCAAACTATCAAAACCATTAATAAAAAACTTGGCTCTCTTTACAGAATCAAACCTTTCCTTACCCCACTTGCTAGAACTGCAATTGCCCGTTCCCATCTGCTATCAACTCTTGTCTACACCTCACCTCTATTCTCCAACTTAAACAAAACAGATCTTAATAAACTATCATCCTGCTATAACCACACTGCCAGATTTGCTACTGGCACAGCCTACCGGACACACCACTGTCACAACCCAAATCGTCTAGGATGGCTTGAACTGCCTAGCCTACTGCAGTTCAACCAGCTAATAGTGGCACATAAAGTCCTTTACAAACCAGAAAATACACCTGCACTAAAAAATATTATCAGCCCCTACACCAGCACCTGGCCACTGCGATCATCCACTAGACTCCTAGTTCAAACATAAAAATCCAACTACTCGGCTGGGGCTCTGTTTGCCAGCTCTGTTGGAAAAGCATGGAACAGACTCCCAGCTGACTTGACCCTAGAACCCTCACTAACTCGATTCAAAAACAAACTCAAGAAATACTTCAAAACTCATTGGTTATGTCCTTGCACCACTAGCCCCGACTAGTGACCTCTCTATTACTTAGGTGCCTTACCTTTAACTGCTTCTAACTTTTTTCTACAACACCATTTCAGGAAGGGTCAATTGTATAACTGCTGCTCAATGTGTCTTAAACCTGAATGTAATGTTATGTTTATATAACTTTGAAAATGTTATGTTTTGTAAAGTGTTTTATAAGTTAGTACTGTATGTGCTAAATGCTGGTATTGCTTTTGACTGCTTGAAACTAGCATTTACTAAATGTTCAATGTGTATTATTATCTTGGAGCTTTT
This sequence comes from Protopterus annectens, assembly GCF_019279795.1. Lineage (NCBI taxonomy): Eukaryota > Metazoa > Chordata > Ceratodontiformes > Protopteridae > Protopterus > Protopterus annectens. Next base: position 1,058,173,133 of record NC_056746.1, on the reverse strand, counting down.
CTCCCCGGGCCTCCGCTGAAAATGAACATATATCTTAGGTTCATAGGTTCATACTAGGCTATCTGCCCAAGGGCATTTATAAGCCTAGCCCATAGTTATGTGGCTTTCGCCACCCCTTTAGTTTGAATAAAAACTATGCCTATCATTTTTCTGTGCCTCTGTCAAGCAGTGACACTGAAGTAATCCCTGGGGTATATCTGCGATCTCCCATCCATTGGTCAAGATTCCTCTTGAACAAGGCCAGCGAGGTGCTCTGCCTCACATGTACCGGGATTTTGTTCCACAGCATAGGGAGTCTCTGGGTGATGAATCTGTCCCTCCAGCACGTTCTATTTATAACCGTGTCAAGGTTTAAGTCTCCCGCCCTTGTGGTTCTGAGGGATCTAGATTTTTTGAGGTGAAGCATATTCATCAAATCTGGGTTTGACATGGCCTTATATGTCAGGCACAGGTCACCTCTGAGCAAGCGATATGAGACTGAATAGAGCTGGAGTTCTTTCAGTCGGGCAGCATAAGACATCTTTTTGAGACCCTTTATCCTTTTGGTGAGGAACTTTTGGGGCCTTTCAAGCTGCAGCAGGTGTCTGGTCAGATACATTCCGAACGGGGCATTGTACTCAATCATGAGTGATGAGTACAGGGGGACGATGACCTCCCTTGATCTAGATGTGAATCCCTTCATGATCAGGTGGGCGATATAGAAGGTTTTCCTAACTACTTTAGCAACATGAGTGTCAAACGAAAGGCTACTGTCAACTTGGGTCCCCAGATCCCTGATGACTTTTTCTGTGCTCAGTGGATTGCCACCTATACGGTAGCTAGGGGTAACCTTGTTTTTCCCGAAGGGTATGACTATGCATTCTTTGGCATTTAACTTCAGGCCATGGCTCTGGCACCAGTTATCCGTTTCTGTGAGGCCCTTCTGGAGGATATCTGTGTCAGATGTGTTTTCGACTATGGCGCCCAGTTTGCAGTCATCTGCAAACTTTGTCAGCCATAACCCTCCTGTGTTTGCTTGTACTTCAGAAAAGTAGATGCCGAACAAGAGTGGACCCAGGACTGAGCCCTGTGGGACACCACTTGTGACAGGCTTTGAGTCTGACATGGCTCCAGCAACTCTGACCCTGTGGGTTCTGTCACTTAGCCAGTTTGCAACCCATCTTGTGATGTATGGGTTTACATTCAAGCTGATGAGTTTTTCGATGATACCTGAGTGGGGTATTGTGTTGAAGGCCTTTGCCAGGTCGAGGTAGGCTGTATGGACTGCCTTTCCCTCATCAATGGCCTTGGTGACTGTCTCGAAAAAGTCAACCAAGTTTAAGAGGCAGGATCTGCCTTTGACAAAGCCAAACTGGGTTGGATCCAAAGTCTGCAAGTTCCCTATGTCTTTATTTATGAGTTCCATTATGATCCTCTCCATGGCTTTGCAGATAAGGCTTGTCAAGCTAATGGGCGGTAATTTCCAGGGTCTGTGGAGGCACCGCCCTTATGAAGTGGGACCACAGTCGCCGTCGCCACTCCTTGGTGCGTATCCTGAGGTGAGGCTAAGATTAAACAGCTGTCCTAACTGTGGGTTTAATTCCTCGAGTTCATGAAGCACACAGCCGGGGACACCATCCGGTCCCATGGATGCTGTGTTTTTTGCCTTAGTGAGGGCAGTTCTCACCTGGGCGTTGGAGATGTTTGGGGGCTACAATCCTCTGGAATAGATATCTCTCCTTTTGGGGAGACGTTTGCACTGAACCTGTCAGCCAGTATGTTAGCAATGTGTGTAGGTTCAGTAATTTTCACATCATTTTGAACTAATTCTGAGCATATCTGGGAGTTTCCTCCTAGGTTTCTAACATAGCTAAAGAAGGCCTTATGATTGTCTTTAGAGTCCTTGGCGATTTTCTCTCAAAATTTGCCTTGGATGATTTTATGAGAGCTCTTAGTTTTTACTTATAATGATCAAAGGTGTCTTACCTTTCAAGGATTTTGCTCTATCTTGTAGTAGCTTCCTCCTTTTGTTGTAGAGCTTGTTTATGGCTGGGGTCCACCAGACTGGACGCTTGCCTTTGGTACAGAGAGTCTTAGTTTTGTTTGGGATTGCCTGATCCATGCAGTCCTGTAGGTGCTGGTAGAAGGCATTTGTAAGTGATTCAGCGGTTTGAGTAATGTTTACCACTGGCTCAGGGGCCTTAAAGGAGACCACACTAGTTTTTAGAAGTGTGAAATCGGCTTTTGAGAAGTTTTTCACTGTGGTCTTTTTGTTTCAGGTGGGGCGGGATGAGGACCTCCAGCGAGATTAGTTTATGATCTGATCTCACCAGTGAGGGGTATACTTCGGTGTTGAACATTTTGATCCCATGTTCGTGATGATGAGATCAAGTATGTTTTCTCCTCTTGTGGGGATGGTGACTAGTTGTTCCATGGCATTTGAGTTTATGAACTCCAGGAATCTTTGGGTTAGAGTGTTCGGGCTTGAGTAGTGTTCCCAGTCTATATTAGGGTAGTTGAAGTCACCTAGTATGATGGTGTTTGGAGATACATTTATCCCCTCCAATGTTTTCAGGAAGGCCATGTGAGGTTCCTGAGTTTGAGAGGGTGGCCTGTAACATGCTACAAATTGCAGAGCAGTCTTGCCTATGGTTAATTGCACCTGGATGGTCTCCGATGCATCGTGCGTTGCCACCAACCTTGAGGTGTGGGTGTCCTTTATGAATATGGACACCCCCCCTCCTTTCTTGGTGTTGTCTGGATTTTGGGGCGGGAACGCATGATATGAGGTGAAACCTGTTAGTGCTGGGGTGCTCTCAGGAGCCTTGAACCAGGTTTCTGTCACAGCACAGACATCAATGTTCTCCATATTGAGAAGGGCCTCGAGTGCGTGCATCTTGAGATTGAGACTTCTGGCATTGAGCAGCATTACCCTTAGTTTTTTCCTTTTGGTGTTCTAGGGTGGTAGGTTTAGAATTTGAGCCTTGCCTAAAAAGGCACTATGGGGTGGCAAGAGCCTTTGCCAATATCCGAAGCCCAGGGTGACAGGTGCAAGCCGTCCCTTTCGAAGCAGCGTGGCTTGTCCAGCATGTCATCCCAGGCAGACAGACATTGGATCCCCTTTGAATGACACCAGAATTTAAGCCAATTATTAAAGCTGATCATCTTATCACTGTATTGTGGCATCATTCTAGGTGAAGGTAGAATACTGCTCAAGGGTCAGGGTCATACCTGCCTGGGCTACATAATCAGAGAGCTCCTCGATGTCCCTTTTCATGTAGTCCAAGGAGGTACGTCTCGGGTCGTTGACACCAGCGTGGACAATGACTGAGTCGTACTTATACCTGCTGTTGAGAGACCTGAGTGCTTGCGTTATGTGGCGGATTCTAGCGCCCGACAGGCAGCTTACTGTGACCTTCTCCTTACTCAGTCTGGTGAGCGGGACGTCAGTGTGTCTGACTATGGAATCACCAATGACAAGTGTGTCTGGCATTTTGTTTGGCCTTAAGGGCTGTGACTGTTTGACACTGACTGTGTGGTCTATGTGTTGCATGTGTTGGGTCGTGAGGTGGTAGTTGTTTGGGTGTCTGCTTTGGTGGCCTCTGCTGTTTTGGTAAATTTTTGATCAGAGCCTCCGAGTATGTCTTTGTGTGAGTATGTGTATGATTTGAAGTTGTGATGGTACCATGTGTGACTGGGTATGTATTGTGTGTGGTTACCTTCTCCTCCTGTCTGGTCTTGCCAGTGCTATGTTGAGAGAGCTCAGCCTCCAGTCTGGCCGTATAGTTGCATCACTCGCATGTATTTGTGTTTTGTGGGAGAAGGAGAGGATTGTCTGTGTACATGAGGCAATTGTAACATTGCCTCAATATTCCCAGGTTCACCAGTTAAGCTGGAGAGGACACTAGCAACTGATCCCTCGACATACTAGAAGTAGTAGATAAAGAGACTTTCAAAGGACTCCGGGGGAAGTGGGTTTTAGGCTGGTGGGGTACTATCTATAATAAGAGTGCTTTATCAAGGTGCAAGTACTGTAGTAGTAAGTGCTAGGCTTTACAGATAGAGAATAGTCTACTTGGGAATCAAGTAGAGATGAACTTTTCAGTTATATATGCTGGTTAGATCAGCAGTACAGCTCGAGGAAGGTAGTTCTAAGGGAAAATTTGAAGAGTGGAATTTAGATGGCCCGAATAGTTTAACCGCCGCTGCTCTTGTGTTCAACAGTGGCAACTCCGCGCTAACGCGCGTTTAGCATGTTTTATAGCAGGGGGCTGAAGGGAGCTAGGAATTGGCCCAAAACGACCAATGGACTACTAGTTTCTGGCTGAAACTTCACCAAATCGGACAAAAAGGCCGCTCAGTGCTTCCCACTCCCACTGGTAAGCAAAGAAACTTCCCTCCTTCCTAATAAGGCAATGGATCAGTAACAGGAACTAAAAACAAAGCCCAGGGATCAGCAACTCTGAAACTGGACTACTCTAGTTCAGTAAGGCAGGAAAACAAGAGATTTTTTGTTTTATTACAGAGATAAGGAAAAAACAGACAGTAAATGCTATAAATGCTGTAAATCGGCTAGCGCACTTTAGTGTGTAGCCTACAGAAACAATTTGCAACAATTAGTAACTTAAAGTGCAATAAACAGTGTAAAATGCAGAAATCACTTAAAGTAGCAGTAAAACAGGCGAAATGCAGTCGCTAGCTTAATAACAGTGGGAAAGCCACAAAAAATACTTATATCTGGTAGAAAGTCACTCTTTTAGCTCTCTGCTGCTTGGATCACTCTGCAGGCCACCACGAGGATCTGTGCTGAGTTGGTACAAGCTGGAAAACGCATGTTTAGCGTGTTTTATAGCAGGGGGCTGAAAGGAGCTAGGAATTGGCCCAAAACGACCAATGGACTACTAGTTTCTGGCTGAAACTTCACCAATTCAGACAAAAAGGCTCCTCAGTGCTTCCCACTCCCACTGGTAAGCAAAGAAACTTCCCTCCTTCCTAATAAGGCAATGGATCAGTAACAGGAACTAAAAACAAAGCCCAGGGATCAGCAATTCTGAAACTGGACTACTCTAGTTCAGTAAGGTGGGAAAACAAGAGATTTTTTTTTTTTTTTTTTTTTACAGAGACAAGGAAAAAAACAGACAGTAAATGCTATAAATGCTTTTAAGTGGCTAGCACACTTGAGTGTGTTAGCCTACAGGTAAAATTAAGCAACAAATAACTTTTTAAGAGTGCAAAACAGTTAATCAACACAAAAACAGTTTAAATAGAATGCAGAGCTGTATAAACAGGCTAAGATGCAGTTGCTAAGCAGTAAATATTCAAAAAGCCAGACAAAAAATACTTAAATCAGTTATAGCAAATACAGTTATAACAAATGCTCTGAAATATACTGTATATTTCCAATATGTTTGAGAAGGACAGTCAGAACACAAGAAGGTTCAGGCGAAAAAGAAAAAAAAAGTTTTGTTTTACTTTTTGAAAAGGGAAAAAGGAGGAACAGAAGGCCTTATCAAATGTTCTCTCTGTATTAAGAAGAATGAGCTAATGACACTAGACTGGGAGGTGCGTCACAGTAGGGGCGGGCAACTGCAAAGCCACCAAGTATGGCAAAATAGCCTAAGAAAGCACTACAGAGTCAAATGAAAGTTTTTAAACAGATAAGGATTTGTGAAGATTCTGAATAGACAAAGTGCTTTATATATATTAAATTATAAAAACAGTAATCTGTAAAAATAATCAAAAGATACTTATATTTTGTAGCTCAGTTGCGGTCAAACAACTTCTCCAGCCTGCACTGTGTGCAAAGACAGAGACCCTACCAAAGTTAGGGCAAGACCAGAACAACAACTTTTTTTTTACAAGAACACAAAAGAACCAGCCCCCACTAGCCAAGAGATAATTACACAGAGTAAATGTTTCAGTTTATACAATAGCCTAAGACAGCAAAGCACTACAGAGTCAAATGAAAGTTTTTAAACAGATAAGGATTTGTGAAGATTCTGAATAGACAAAGTGCTTTATATATATTAAATTATAAAAACAGTAATCTGTAAAAATAATCAAAAGATACTTATATTTTGTAGCTCAGTTCGGTCAAACAACTTCTCCAGCCTGCACTGTGTGCAAAGACAGAGACCCTACCAAAGTTAGGGCAAGACCAGAACAACAACTTTTTTTTACAAGAACACAAAAGAACCAGACCCACTAGCCAAGAGATAATTACACAGAGTAAATGTTTCAGTTTATACAATAGCCTAAGACAGCAAAGCACTACAGAGTCAAATGAAAGTTTTTAAACAGATAAGGATTTGTGAAGATTCTGAATAGACAAAGTGCTTTATATATATTAAATTATAAAAACAGTAATCTGTAAAAATAATCAAAAGATACTTATATTTTGTAGCTCAGTTGCGGTCAAACAACTTCTCCAGCCTGCACTGTGTGCAAAGACAGAGACCCTACCAAAGTTAGGGCAAGACCAGAACAACAACTTTTTTTTTACAAGAACACAAAAGAACCAGCCCCCACTAGCCAAGAGATAATTACACAGAGTAAATGTTTCAGTTTATACAATAGCCTAAGACAGCAAAGCACTACAGAGTCAAATGAAAGTTTTTAAACAGATAAGGATTTGTGAAGATTCTGAATAGACAAAGTGCTTTATATATATTAAATTATAAAAACAGTAATCTGTAAAAATAATCAAAAGATACTTATATTTTGTAGCTCAGTTGCGGTCAAACAACTTCTCCAGCCTGCACTGTGTGCAAAGACCTAGTTGGACTATCCTGGTCAACAGATGTAAAATAAATAAAAATAATTTGGTGGTTATTTGCTTCTTTGTGTAGTTTATTATGAGTACGTTACTGAACTATTAGGCATGAAAGTCCTAAAAATTTTAGACTTGACTGCTTTTCCTTACTTAGGACTGTGAGGTGTAGGAGGGAGCCAGAGCTTTTGGAAACTGGCTGGTTCTCAAGACACAACCTATGTAGCCTAAAGGCTACTTCAACAGTGAGGAATTCTGATGTGTTACGAGTAAATGCAGTTCACACAGCCATAGGTAACCTGATAAATGAAAGCTATTGAGGGGTTGTTTTTTTTAACTTATCTAATGAAGCAGGTACTTGATCTATGTTTTGAGTTCTTTATATTATTAGATGAATAAAGCATGAAAGAGTTAAAAAAAAAAAAAAAAAAAACATAAAGCAAAATTAGGCCAAGGAAACTGCACTCGAATGACTGGTTATTTCAAAGTGGCAAGAAGAACCGAAGGTGGTATTTGGTGGGCATGGTATCTTAATGGTAAGATGTCTGCCTCACAGCTTTAGGTTGCATTTCTGACGTAAGGCACTGTCTCTGTGGAGCTATTTGATTTCCCTGTGTTTATGTAGATTTTCTCTGGATGCATCCCCATTTCTTTACACCTCCCAGAATATGCTGTTTGATTCATTGGCTACACTGAATATTTATTTACTCGTGTCCTTGTAGGATTGAGTTATAGCTGAAAAGGATATGAGGATAGGACTAGTTAAGTTGGTTAAATGTTTCTTTTTATATGAAGCTTGCTGGCTGGTGCTGGAATAACAGCATTGTGAGAGAGAATACTCCTGGCTGGGGAGATTTTCATGTGAAAGAAAAGAGCTAAATGAAAACGGATCTCATTTAGAAGAAACCCATTTGTTGAAATAGTGTTAGGGTCTTCCCCAGTGTAAGATATAAGCTTTACAGAAACTGCATTTTCCTTATGAGGCCAAACCTTTGAAAATGTGTTTGTGAATGAAATGTGAAGGGAGATATTTATTGTATGCAGATTAGATGAATACGCTTAACCTACTGCTGCTTACTATGAACTCATAAACATTTTTGTTTCTTTTCTCCTATTCCATACTTGCACCAAATATTTAATAATCATTTCCAACAGCCATTCTTTCTCTTATACTGCATTTAATTATATCCTGTCCTACTCCAATCCCTCCCAACTGTTTATCTAGTTCATTCCTTTCATCCTTGCAATCTTCTGTCATACATTACAATTAGATTAGTAATTATCTCTCATCTCTTCCTCTATAAGATCTCTCTCAGCCTTCCCTTTCTCTCTCTCTGTACTGCTAATACCCTTCTACCCTCAGTCTCTTTACATCCATACACAGGTAAATCAGTAATTTTTCTTAGTACCCTTCCTTACCAAACTTAATCTACACTGTTAACAGAATCCTCATCACATAAATTCATCCTCATTCCTATGAGTATTTCCATATATCTAATTATCAATCTCTATATCTACTTATCAATAATACCTATCATCTTACTTTACTCCTCTCATTAATCTCTGCTACCTCTAACTATATCTGTCCAACCTCTTCACACCACACACAATATTACCTATACATGCATCCTTCTAAATCCCAAATATGCCGCTACTTCATCTACCATCACTCGTATTTGTCATTATACTCGCACATTCAACCAGCTATCACAGGTGTGTCTCTCTCTCTTTCTGTCTCCCACACTGTTACTTCCTCACACCTACCATGAAATATGTAAACCAGAGTACCACAAAACAGTGACAGGCTACCTCTCCAACCACCTAGCACTTAAAATACTACATGGTAACTTAAATCTCTGTAACAAAATAAGTCCATTCCCCAAATCTCTTCATAGCCATAGAAACCTGGTTATAGCTAATTACTTCAGATACACAAGTACTCCAACCAGGTTATAATATATTCAGACTAGATAGAACCAACAAAAAAGCAGATGGAGTTGCTATTTTCTACAGAAATTGTTTAGGTCTCTCCGCATGCCATGATACTATACCCATTTTCAACAGTACTGAACTTCTCATCTCATTTCTCAAACTGAATACTCAGAAATCTCTAGCCATCATAAGTCTGTATGTACCTCCCGGTAACAACATTCTTATTCTGAAAGAGATCCTCTTCTAGATTTTGCCCAGTATGACTGGAAACTATCTTGTTAGGAGTTGTTAACATAGATTGGCAAAACATAGCCCAAGAAAACACAACCAATGCAATTCAGCTGTACGATTTCTCGCAAATGATTAAGACTCCAGCTAGAATTAACAAGGCTACATCTAAAGAATCCATCTTCGACTGGATTCTAACATCCACTCCAAAGATTGTTGCCAAAAGTGGCATCCTACTTGATAGCTTAAGCGACCTCCAACTAAGCCACATGATCAGGCAGCCCAAACAGCTTCACAAAGGTCATCACTGTAACCGTCATAAATCCCAGTAACATCAATAAAGCCAATTTTACTTCTAGACCGCTCCAAATCAACTGGGTTCCACTTAAAACTCTTCCCCTTAATGAAGTCGTAAAAACATTTCCTGACAGGTCAAACACCACTAAGAACTAAAAGAGTTAAAAACGAACCAACCCCTTGGTTAACTAAACAAAAAAGCAACTCATGCCACTTAGAGATAAAGCCTTGAAATCATGGCTATACACAAAGTCTTAAACATCTATACATCAATAAAGGCGGTTAAGGAACCATAGCAAACAATGCATAAAACATGACAAAAAAGCTTGTTTTAGCAATACCCAAAATTCATCAAACAATGCAAAAGAAAACTTCTGGAAATCAGCAAGTACATTGCTCAGTTCTGGAAAATTAACCCAACCCACCCCATCCTCAACTAATAACTCCCAGAGCATTGCTTAACAGTTTAATTCACATTTTATGAATACAGTACCTCTGTGCTACAAAACAAAAGTACAATAAATCCAGCCATCTTACTCCAATTATTGAAGCCACAACAGACTTTAACATTTACTCCAATACCAATATCTACAATTAAAATATCTACACACCCTTGGGACAGCAACCACTTCCCTTCACCAATTTCCATCTAAATACCTCAAACTCGATGCAGATAGCCTTGTATATCCTCTTGTGATTCAAATTGCTGTATCCAAGAAAAATATGTCCCTACTTTATGGAAGAAAATTGTGTATAATACTACTCCATAAAGGCAGTTTATCAACTGATCTTAAACTATAGACCAGTCGCCATTCTCTCAGCCCTATTCAAAACCTTGGAAAAATGTATTCATTCTCAACTTGCTACATACATTACTTCTCATAACCTCCTCATAGCATGGCTTCAGGCCCAATCACAGTAAAACCACTACCCTTATCTGGTTCACAGATATAATAAATCTCAATAGAAATTGAGGTCTTATAAACTCAGCCCTATTTCTGGATCTATGCAAGACGTTTGACACGGTCAGTCATGTAAATCTCCTAACTAAAGTTTCTTTCTATGGGCTATCACCCTCCTCATTTAATCGGCTTCTTAGTGATTTCACTAATAGGTCCCAAAAAGTGAACTAGCAAGATGATTTCTCTTCTTTTCTTTCTGTATTTGTCAGAGTTCCACAGGGCTCCATCTTAGGACTACTGCCATTTAACATACTCATCTACTAAAACACAGCAACTAACGAGGCCACCACAGTACAATGCGCTGATAACTCCAAACTAATATGTGCTACTAGGACACTACCCATGCTCCAAACACTGACCTAGAAAGCCTCCTCCTCCACAGAAGCTCGGCTTGACAGCTTACAGCAACTCCTGAAAAAAAATATACTGTTGTTCATCCCCAACTCTGTCTCCTCCCCAAAAAATACCTTTAATATGTTGTCATCTAACAAGACCAATATAGAACTGGGATCCCACACCAAACTACTAGGTGTGATTATAGATGACCACCTGAAATTTGATCTCCACCTTCAGCAAGCCATAAAGAAGGAACACTAAAAGCTAGGCTGTCTCTGCAGAGTACCTTAACTGATTGTGCTAGACAAAAACATTACTACTTTTCTCCTCCCCACCCTTTTATATGGCTGTCCTGTCCTAACCAATCTGAAATCCTCTTTTTTAACAAAACTAGAACAGTGTTACAATAAAGTAGCCTGTCACAATCAACCAACAATATAGATCACATCAGTGCCCCTCTTAATTCTGTATTGTACTGCAAAACCTTCTCTTTGGTCCATCATTCAACCTTGCACTACTAAGAGACTTCTATGTTTTTCATAACTAAATCTCACAACTATGCAAGGATACCCCCCCTCTATTCACATTGCTAGTAGCTGAAATATCATCCCACTCTACCTAAGAATAGTCTGCAACCTGAAAAACTTTAAATGTCAACTGAAAAAAAACACCTGTGCATCTGCACTGTTACTAATATAGCTATACAAAATTTCTACCATCATGCTCTGCTGCACAGAACTTAATTTACTGTTGTCATGACTATACCATCCTGTATAGTCTCTTCTCTTTTATCTTCCTTGTGCCTGCTCCCCTCCTTCCTTTCTTTGGGCTGTCCTAACTCAATCTATATATACTGATGATATTGCGTTTACAACCAGTATAACTGTTATTTTTATTTGAAACTGTTTGTGAATGATGTCAAAGCTGTCTGGATAATGGAACTCTTGCTCATGAATGAAAGTGACTGTTAATGATGAAGTAATGAAAATGATTTTCCGTGATATCTGTTTAATGGAGCCCCCCATTGCTGAAAAAGGACACTATACAGTTGGACTTTCCCAGTAACCAAATGCCAGTAAATAAGTAAACCTATTTTCTGGGCATTTAGTTTATAGTGATGCCCTTTTCTGTTTTTGACTAGTGGAAGGTCCGTAGAACACTGGCATTTTCCATCCATGAGTTGGCAGTTATCCTTGGAGATCAGCTGACTGCTGCAGACCTGGTGCCAATTTTTAATGGGTTTCTGAAAGATTTGGATGAGGTGCGAATTGGAGTTTTAAAACACCTGTATGATTTTCTTAAGGTATGTGATTACTACTAATATTGCATTTTGTGTCAGAGATGACTTCTAGATTACATTGTCATAAACTGATTACGTATAAAATGTGATGTGCTAACTTACATACCATGTTTATGACTGTGACAAACCTGAAATTGGAATGCGAGATATCTTAAAAGGAAAAAAATATATATTTTTTTTGTATCACCTCCTTTTCATTAGTAGTCATTAAGGCAATTAAGATGACTTTTTCTCTGGAATTATTAATGCCTTTTGTTTGACTGCAGGCATATCAGTAGTGTTTGAGTATTAAATAAAGCGTTTCTGAGGTCATGAACAGGTGACTGTAGACGCACACACTACTAAGCATGTGCTTCTATCTATTTTGGATTATGGAATCCTACTTATTTTAGCATGGTCATGTATAAACTACTAAATACAATATGTAAATTTATGGTCAAGCTACCTGAGTTTGAATATCACTTTTCAGCCTTTGCTATAACAGGTATGTTGGAGTTGCACATTAAGTATGCAGCCAGAGTTATCTTCATTATTGTTATATAATGTATTTCATCTCTGTCTGTTGTTTGACTGCTTCCATGAAAGAAAGACTGAAGTTAAGCAATTAAGATAATTTATTGTAATTTCTACTTCACTATTTATTTTCTTACTGTGTAGCAACATTATGGAATGTCATTCTGCTGAAAATCAGGTCTCTACCACTTCACAACAGTTTAGCTCCATTTTGACTAATCACCTTTAAGAGAATACAGTTTGTAGTTGTCAGAGTAACTTCAGTGTATCATTGAGGGGAACAGTATTGTCACTGTAATCATAACTTGTTGGTACTGCATTAAAATATACGGTTTTATTTATTTTGTTATATTGATATTTTGGTTATATAAAATACCAACATACAAATAGGGTTTTAACTGAAATAAAGCTCACATTCAAATAATTTGGAGTATTTCTTCTTATCTGAATTATTTCTGACTAAACCCTTGCTCTTGTCAGTCTTTTTTCCATCTTTCATTCTTCTGTTCTCCAGTATATGTTTTTTCCTGTAGAATTTCCATGTCGTGCACTCAATTTCTTCCTCACTGTTAATAAATGATCTGTACACCAGTTTTATTACAGAGGGGTAAATGTATATTGTTTAGTTGAATTGTTTTCCATAAGCAGAATTTCCCTCCTCTTATGTTAGTTGTTTTGCTGTTTTAGTTCCTTGTTCTCTCCTAACAAGCATCCTGTTTGTGGGGCATCTCCAGCCATATAAATCTTTACATTTGTTTGACTTTGATGCAGTCCCCTTGTATCACTGTAAGACTTCACGTAGCTAAAATTTGCATTGCCATAATTAACAGTGCCTTACCTAGTTTACTAGTAGAAGTAGTTGTAACGGTAGCAGTAGCCATTCTTCTGTTGTTAGTTTAGCTCTCTCTGTCAGGATTTGAGCTTTCATGATTCCTTCGTTCAGCAGGTGAGAATTGTCATTTGGGTTTTTGCAATATGCATACTGCCAGCAGAGTAGTGACCGCATGTTGTATCACCTGGTGACACCAGGCACAGGATGTGGTCCATGCTGAACTTAATTAAGACACTTTCAAAATGCTAGTTAGTGTAGCCTTTCTCTGATGGTGCTATTATCAGTAGACATGCTACAGTTGCTCAAAGACAAATTGTATTATTTGCAACAATAATGTAACACTGAGAAAATTTTTGTTGATATTAGGATTATGGAAATTTGTTTCTAGACTTGGCATGGCAAGCAAACTACAAATAAGGCAGAAAGCTTCATGAAGAATTACAATCTACTACATTAGAATTCAGCATGTTCAGTGAAGAGCAAATACTTGAGATTATGATTCCAGATTGCAGGACTTGCATAACACAGCACTAGTGGAAGAGCTGTGGTCTGACCTTAAGGACACTTTCCATAGCAAGGTTAGAAAAGTAAATTTACATTGAAATTTTTTTAGCAGATGCCAGGGAACAAGAATTTGCACGTGGACTCTACTGAATGACTATAGGAGGAAGATATTGATCTGAAGGGCAGTGAGTTTGTATTGACTGATGTGGTAATAATAAAAAAAGGAAGCAAGTTGGTCTGGAAGACAGAGTTTGTAAAGAAAGAGGTCTGGTTGATTGTTACATGTGTAAGAGGAGTTGCCTGGTTGGAGTGGCTTACATGCTAGACAGATGAAGGGAGTGTGCGCTCATAGATTGTTTGCACCAGGTGGGTATTAGTGGGGACAACAAGTAAGAATATCCTAGTAAGGTTTGAAACCTGTAAACCTGAAGACCAGATTATTTTATTCTGTGGTGATGAGGAAAGATTTGTATTAATAAGAACAGAGTTTTACCTGACAATTAGTTGTATTCAAGAGAGAAACCACAGATCCAGTGTTGTCTTTTCTGTCCAACGTAAACCTGTGGGTTATAGGATTTGAGTCCGATCTGACGCTGGTTATTTTGGAGTCTTCAGCCCAAGATCTTCACCTCTTCTTCCCGTAACACCTCAGATCTCGTTTGTTGCCGTGAACAAGAGATTGGAGTCCTTAGAGCTCTAGTTTGTATTTTTTGTGTGAGAGCAGTCACCTGTTTGTTTTGGTGTATATCTCTTCTGCTTCATTTAGTCTGTTTGTGTTAAGTAGTTGTTGGTGTTAGATTGGACTAGGTTTAGAAATATTTTCCTGTGTGTTGTGTTGCGTTTCTTTGTTCACATCCTTTCTTTCTGGCATATTCTGACGGAAAATGTTTTATCTAAAATATGTAGTATTTTTCCTTCTGTAAGGCAGAAGAGGGAAAAGGAGTGGTTACTGAACAAGGACCCCGATGTCCTGTTTCATGGTGTGAGAGGACCTCAAACTGTCCTAGTCTCCTGAGGGTCAGCCTTTAATACTTCTGCTTCCAAGATCTACAGGTCTGCCTCTGCCTGTTGTGCCCTGATCACCTTTATTGCTGTCTGAAACATCCACATCTCCAATGCTTAGGATTCCCAGTCCCTTCCTAGTGCATATCCCTTTCTCATCCATCACACTAGCAGAATTCTGCCTAGAGTCGTACCCTTCTCCACCTCTGATCTGAGCTTCCCCCATTCATGTCCATTCCTTGGATCCAGCCCCAAGATGTAAGACTTCCAAGCTGCGATCGGTGGCATCATCTGTCTTGCCCACCAGATCAGTTGAGAGTCTTAGCTGTCAGAGCTGGTGCAGCTGATGTGATCCTTTTTTGCAGACTGCGATACATCTGTGAATCCTCCCAGTCTTCTCAACCCTTTTGCCTGACTTGTCTTGTCTGAGCACTGTTTTTCTTCCACTGGTTCCTTTGGCTGCCGGGTTTATGGGTCCAGTCCTGCTTCCTTCCCGCCTTTCAGCTCTGATGGGTTGGTCATTTCACTCACTGACTCCTTCCTTGGCATTCTTGACTCCAGCATTGCCAGTGTCGAACATGCCAAGAAGCAGAGGGCTTGTGGTCACAGTCTATAGGGTCTGGGCCATGCTTTTGGGAGTGAGTCATCCCTGTCCCTGGGAGGCTTCATCACTCGACAGTTATGCTCTGATCTGTATGTCAGAGCTGGTTGGATCAGCACCAGGTACTAGGGTTTCTGTCTGATCCAAAGATTGCTGGGTCTGGTTGTCCAGTGTCTGCTTTCGATGGTGTGTAAAGAAGATCCTCTCCCATTTGCAGAGGGGAGTTTGAGCAATAGCAGTGGATCCTTCTCTTTCCCCTGCTTCTGGACCTGCAGATTTGCATTAGCTGGTTCTGGGACAGCCCATTCCTGCTTGTCCGCAGGTTTCCCTGCATTCAGGCCCCCCTGTTTGTTCTAGGTGGTCTCCCTATTTTCATATCGGGGGGGGGGGCACATTAAGAGCAAGTGCAGTAGTAAGCAGTTGGATTCCCCGGGTGAATCCCTCACCAAGGACACTGACATTGATAGGGGGGAGGCCTCCCCCAAATCCCCCTCAATGACATTTCTTTTGTAAGTATTGAAAGATGGACCACAGAAGCCCCATCCCTGGTGGAGTTTGTGTTTCTGGAGACCTTTGGCAATGGGCCATCCAAGTCCTGGGTGGTCCCTTCAGATGCTTTTATAGACTTGGTGTCATGGAGGGCTTAGAAGGAAACTGATGTAGTGCAACTAATCCCTAGGAAAGCAGATAAGATTTTGACCCCTCCTAAAGACAAACCTCAGTAGAGTAAGGGTCCAGCCATTGACACTATTGTGATGACAGCTGCCATGAAAAGGTATCTTTGAAGAGAATTCATTGGTCCACCTGCCTAATAGAGAGTCTGTGGCTGTGGACTATCTGGAAAAGTGTGCAAATGTTTCAGCAACCTTCAGGTGGCTTACGCTCAACTTATTTGCTCATTTGACAAGAGTTCAGTGAGACCTAGTGTCTGAAGTGTAAAACTTTGTGAAGGCTCAGCAGTCCCTGGAGACGCAGAAGACTCTAGGCTCAGTTGTCAACAGTGCAATCTGTCATGAACATCTCCATGAGTCTTTTGCCTAATACAGTCAAAAGGACATATTGCATAGCAGGCACCTGCGTCTCTGTGTGCCACCTCACCTAGATGCAGTTGTGCAATTTTGAGGACCATTTTAAAGCATGCTTCATCAATTCTTCATACAATGGTTCTTCTCTTTTTGAGGTCAAAGAGATGTTGGCTAGGAAGTGAGCAAGATGGAAAGACTCTTGTCTGCTGTTAGTTTACTTTGTCAACCTCAGTGATCCTACTCGAGGAGTCAGAAAGGAGGCCAGTACTTCTTTTTTCATAAAGCACAGCAGCCTTTTTGCAGCACTGTTGGGGAAAGTCCCCCCTTTGCCAGGGGATAACTATAATGGATGCTGCCCATGCAGCAGAGGAGGACCACAGAGCCAAGGCTTCCATAGAGCTTTTGTCCAGTAACCCCTTTCAGCTCTGCTGAATGGTTGCCTGACTGCCATGTTGTGGAAGCAGTTGGGGGTTGCTTGGCTTCCCATACAAAAGCTTGGGAGGCCATCGTCTCAGATGCATGGGACTGGCCTTGACAAAGTTTGACACAATTCTTTCTGTATATATTTTTCGAAGGTTTCCCAAAACTATCTTCCAGACATGTCACCCCATTAGAGAAGGAACACAATAGTTAAAATCTGAAGACTGCTAGCCAGCCAAGTCATAGAAAGTGGTCCCACCTGACCAGCAGTGGTCCAGGGTCTATTCCATATTTTTCAGTACCAGAGAACAAGAACTTTAGACCAGTTCTGGATCTTAGCAAGCTAAACCACTTCATCAAGCAGATTAAATTCCAGATGACCAGGGTGCAGTCCATCCTACCTCTCCTGAGGAAGGACAACTTGGATGTGCTTGGTAGATATGAAGGATGCTTACCATCACATAAAGATATCAAGGCACTCCCAAGAGATTCCTGCATTTTTTGGCTGGATGCCATCCATTACCAATTTCAGGCTGTGCTGTTTGGTCTCACTATAGCTTCTTAGGTGTATGCCAAATGTATAGCCTTAGTGACAGCCTGACTTAGGCTGCAGATATTCAAAGTTTCTCCTTAACTGGACGATTGGCTCCTCACCACTTCAATGAGAGCATCTCTCATCAAGGCTTAAGACCCCCTAATCCAGCTGTGCCTGTCCTTGGGCGTTCTGCTGAATTATGGAAAGTCCAGCCTGGAACAAGTGAAAGTGTTGGAATGTATAGGCTTCTGTTTGGATACGGTCATTTAGATAGTCAAGATCTTGACTAACTTCCCTTCCTGTGCAGACATGTCATGCTTTTCAGGATTCCAAATCCTCAGAAGCTGCAGTTCTCCATTTCCTTAAGCATGTAGCAGAATCTATCTTTTTTTCTAGCAAGGTTCGATGTGTAGTACAGTGGGCTGTAGGAGTTCAGTCTTATCTTTCACATCCTATGGACTCCCAAGGGTTTCTGCCACCACCAGATTTGTTGTTAGTCAGACCCCTGCTTGTTGCATCAGGACAGACATTTCTTCTTCCTCAACCCCAGACCACAGTCATGATGGATGCTTCCTTTCTAAGGTGAGGGTGCATTTCAAAGGAAAGACTGCCCAGGAGATCTGGTTCAGGTCCAAGACCAATTTTCACATCAGTGCCTTGGAGATGAGGGCAGTCCTCCTGTAATTGCCAGCCTTTCAGGACCTCCTCCCCAAGAGTGTGCTTGCCATCCAGAGAGACAACATGTTGCAGTTTGGTATTTGAACAAGGAAAGAGGAATTCATTCCTGTCCCCTATATTGAGAGGCCATGGCGGTTTGGCAATGGGCAGTGTCCTCTCAGCAGTTTCTGATTGTAATGCACATCCTGAGTAAATTCAGCATTTTGATGGACAGTTTGAGCAGGCATATTCTTCTGCCTCACAAGTAGTCCCTAAATCCAAAGGTATTGACTCGTATTTTCAGCCATTTGGGCACTTCCTGCTGTGATCTGTTTGCTTCCCTAGCCAGTACAAAGCACAGCAGTTTTTAACGCCCTGATTCCTCCTGAGGGACAGTCACCAAAAGAAGTTGTTCTACATGCTTGGCCCCTGGGTCTGCTTTTATGCTTATTCCTCCAATGCCCTTGATCAAGTTTCTTCAGAAGACAGGCCATTGCAGAGCGACAGTTATCCTCATTGCTCTGTTCTAGCTCAGATAAGCTTGGTTCCTCTTTCTTTGGCCTCACCTACTTCACCTTCCCTGGATGCTGGATCCGCTCCTGGATCTAATATCCCATCCTGAGGGATACCTCTTTCAAACCTTTCCTCCCTCATGGTATGGTTTCTGTAATTTCAGTGATGGCCAGGAATCCCAAGTTATCTGACAGAGTTAGTCATACTTTTTCATCATCCCAGAAACCTTTCACTAGGAAACTGTATGCTAGCAAGTGAAAACACTTCTTTATCTGGGCTTGTTGTAAAGGCATGGCTCCCTTTTTGGACCTCAATGACTTCCATTCTGGATTTCTTGGCTGGTGGTTTTCATTCTGGTTTAAGCTGTTCTGCTGCAAAGGTACAGCTGGCCACCATTTCCAGTTTGGAAAAGATGCACCTTTGGTGTCACTTAAGTTATCTAAAGCCTTCCTGATGGGCAGCTTTCGGTTGCTGCTACCTGTTTGAGATCTGCAACTTCCGTGGGATCTTGCTCTGAGGTTGCAGTTGCTTGCTGCACTTCCCTTTGAACCTTCAGCTATGATGCCCTTAAAGTTGTCAAGGAAGACTCT
Organism: Protopterus annectens; assembly: GCF_019279795.1. Classification (NCBI taxonomy): domain Eukaryota; kingdom Metazoa; phylum Chordata; order Ceratodontiformes; family Protopteridae; genus Protopterus; species Protopterus annectens. Next base: position 1,058,154,138 of record NC_056746.1, on the reverse strand, counting down.
CTTAGGTGACTTTTACTTCTGCCAGAAGGGTATCTGAGCTTCAAGTACAGTCCACCTTTCCTCCTTGATGTTTCAGAGGGGACAGAGTTACACTCTGGACAAAATTCTTCCTTTTTGCCCAAGGTTGCTTCAGAATGTACTTTGAGCCAGCCCATTCACTTACCATTTTTTTTCCAAATTTTAATAACAAGGGAGAATTTTATTTTATTTATTTTTATTTTACAGTTTGTTTACCGGGATAGTCCATTAGGCCAAGAAGAGCCCATTTTCAATGGACTCCCGGGGAGAAAAGCTCCATGAACAACAATATAATATGAAGACAATGCATTTGCATTTATGTAATACTACTGAATGATGGTATTGCACAACATGACAAAAAGTCCACGATTGCCTTTGAAATACAGTCAAAAAAGCAAAAGGTAAAATTACACATACACACACACATATACAAGTCAATTAAATTAAGAAAAATCCATTGGTGCATATTCCTGTTAGATTTGTTACAGTGTGAAATAACACGTGGTTGGCATTACAGTTTTACATGAAATCTTAGCAGAGTTAAAGTAGGATAAGGGGATAACATGTGTTAATTGTTGAATCTAAGAAGGGTGGGACAATAAGAAAAAATAAGTAGAGCAAGAGTAGGAGTAAATGAGAAACATTGAGATGGTAGTAGTCAGAGAAGCTCAGTATGATGAGAAAAGAGAAGTAAAGGAGTGTGAGAAATGGGGAAAAAGGTGAGGCATGTGGGATGAGAGCAGGAACATTCCCAGAGGGTTTTGAGATGGGAATGAAGCAGGGTCTTAAAGGTAGAGTGGTTGTCAGAAGTACGAATAAGAGGTGGCAGGGAGTTCCAGAGGCGAGCTAGGGAAAAGGATAGTAGGTGTTTGCCTGGAGGATGAGTAGGCTTGTGTAGTTCAAGCAAATTCTGGTTATTGGATCTTGTAAGTCTGTTGAGTAGGTGCATTTTGAAGGAGGAGGCAAGGGAGGGGCAGATAGAGAGGGATTAAAGATGAGTTTATGGGCATGAGTAAGTTGAATGTAGGTAAGATGGTTGGGAAGTTTGAGCCAATTTAGTTTGTGTAGGGCTTTGCAGTGGTGGGAGGAGGCTTTATAGCTGGTAGCAAACTTAGAAATTTTGTTACAACAGGAGGATAGCTTTGTTTTTAGAGAAGATTGAAGGTTGGTACGAAGTGGGGCACCATATAGGACAGAAGGAATGAGGAAGGTGTTAGTACAAGTTTAGTAGTGGGAGTGATGTAGCAGTTATGGCGATAGAGCATGCTTAGTTTGTGGTGGGTTTTCTTTATACTGGGTAGTAGGGGGGTATCAAATTTTAACTGTTCATCAATAAGGACTCCTAGAAGCTTTGCATGGGATGCTACCTCAAGAGAGGTATTGTTTTGATTAGTAATGGAGAATGAGGTCTTGTCTATAATGGTACTTTTTAAAGGGGAAAATAACATAATTTTAGTTTTTGATGCGTTGAGTGATACGGTGGTTGTCTATCATCCAATGTTCGGTATAAGAGAAAGCATTCTGAGTTAGTTTTAAGAGAGTGGAGGTAGATGTGGCAGAGCAGATGATCGTAGAGTCATCTGCGTATTAAATCAGTTTAGCACAAGGGATGTTTTGGTGGAAGTCATTTATGAAAATGCTGAACAGTAGGGGACCCAGTATGGAACCCTGGGGTACACCTTTAAGTGTATTAAGGAAGGAAGAGTTGGCTTTTTTCTATTTGACAGCTTGCCTGTCAGAGAGGTAACTAGAAAATCAATTGACAGAAGAGTTGGGATACGTTTAGATTAGAGAAGTATATGTGAGATAGTGTCAAAGGCCTTGGATAAGTCCAGAAGCAGAGTGGACACTGGACAGCCGAAATCCCGGGCTTTGTTGACAGTTTTGAGGAAGGAGAGGAGAGCCGTTGTGGTACTGTGGCCAGGTCTAAAACCATGTTGTGTGGGGGGTAAGTAGGTGGTTGTCTAAGAGGTAGGGTAGAAATTGAAGGTGGATACACTTTTCTAGAACTTTTGATATAGGGGATAAGATAGCGATTGGCCGGAAATTGGGAATACTGTTATTACCTCCTTTGTGAGGGGGAATGATATATGCCTTTTTCCAGAGTAGGGGTACATAGTTTTCTTGGATTGAGCTGTTCATTAGAATGGAGATGGGAAAGGCGATGGCATCAGCAACAGTTTTGAGGAAGGAAGGTCATCAGGAGCATTTGAGCATGGATTCAGTTTCCAAAGGAGTATTTTTGTGGTGGAGATAGGAATGGGTTTGATAGTGAAGGAAGGGGGTTGGAGGTGGTAGTGTTAGGGGAGGGAAAGTTAGGAGGAGGTGGAAGTGAAGCTTTGTTGGGGAAGGAAGTTGTTAATTTGGCTACAGAATCAATAAAGGAGGAGTTGAATTGGGTGGCTAAGGAGAGGTCTGGGACATTTGGGTCAGGGCAGGGGTTGTCTCTTTTGCCAGGATTGAGGAGCCATTCCAGAATTTTTTGGGGTAAGTCTTGTGGTTATTTTAAAGGATGGAGAAGTAGGATTTGCGGTTGGATGCAACAAGTTTTTTTTTTTTTTTTTTTTTTACTTTATTAAATAGTAGCTTGCATTCAGTCAGGGTGGTATGGGTTTTATTTTTCTGGTAATGTTCCATGCCTTTGTTACAGAGATACCTAATGGCTGTAGATTGTTTTACTTACCCATGGGACAGTTTTTTAATTATTTTGGTTCTGGAGGTAGCAAGGATATTTAACAGGTCTAAGAATGTAGTATTAAAGTAGGCTACTTTTTTAGAGGACTCCTGTTTGTGTGTTTTAGAGAGCTGGAGAAGGTTTCAGGGTTGAAGTTTTTGAGAGAGCGGTAGTGGTAGTTGTAAAGAGGAGGGAAGGCGGTGAGCAAAAAAGTGAAGATGATTGCTAAGTGTGTCAGTTAGGATACCACTGTCAGAGATGTATTGGGGGTGGGAAACAAGAATCCAGTCAAGTGTAGTACCAGACGAGAAGTGTTTTGAGGGCCTGGTAGTAGAGTTTATTAGTTGTGAGAAGTTGTATAAGTTTGTTGTGTGGAGAAGTAGGAGATTGAATATTGGTCCAGTTAATATTAACGTCACAGAGGATTATGGTCTCTTTGGTAATGGTAGAGGAGAGGATATCCTCAAAAATGTGGATATTGTCTCCTGGGGGAATGTAAAGAGTTGGCTATACATATGTGTTTCTTTCTATTCATCTGCAGGGGGGCCAGGGTTAGTTCGGCATTGGTGAATTGGGGTATGGGTTTGGTGAAGGGAGTAACTGTAAGGGAGGAGTAGAGAAGAGCTACTCCACCGCCTTTTTTGAGGGTCCTGTCATTTCTAATTATATTGTAGTAAGTGGAGTGATTTCAGGATCTTGTATGTGTGGCTTTAACCAGGTTTCAGTAACGGATAGGATATGTGGGTGGTTATGTTGGCGACAGGCATGGAAGTTTGGAATTTTGTTACATAAGCTTCGAGCATTCAATGTCATGAAAAGGAGGGATTTGCATGATGAGGGGGGAGAGGGAAGGGATGGGTTTGAATAGAGAGAGGGAGAGGGATCAGGGTTTGGGTGAATGTCACCAGAGAGGTGGTTGGTAATAAGTTGATGAATATGGGGGGGAAAAGGAATCAAGTGCTTAGTGTCCTGTTTGAGAGTTGGGTGTTGTGTTATAGTAGTGTTGTTAGGGATTGGGGTTGAGAGGCAGCGAATACAAATAAGTTCATAAGGGAATAGGAGGTTGCTATTGAAGAAATAGAGATGAGGGGATATAGTAGTTGTGGGGTGTTTAACATATGTGGAGTATGTAGAACCTATATGAAATGAGGGAAAGTGATTAGAATTTGGAGGACTGGTGAGAAGGTGAAGGTAGGTTAGGAAGGGAGTACAAAGGCGATGGACTTTAGAGGCATAATAGTGTTTGAGTATTGTGGTATTGGGGAAATTGTAGTAGAGTGGAGAGTAGAGTGGCTATGGGATTAGTCAAGGTAGTTCTAAAGTGAAAGATAGCTAAGGGGAGTGGGGGGGGATTGTGTGGGTGGGGCTGATGTGCTTGTGGTTGGACCTTTTGGGTGTGGGAGTGGTGCTATGTATACAAGTGTGGACGATGAAATATGGTATTGAGGGAAGATAAATTCTTGTATGTTAAGGTATTGGTGTCTTAAAATGTCACATATTCAGTGTTAGAAGTTATGTATGAAATGTTTGGGATGTTTACTGGGTATGTTTCTATTGTGAAATCACTTTTGTATATGTGTGCAAATGTATTATAGATGGCTAGTAATTTGTAATTGTAGAGTTTAGTTCTAATTACTATAGCAGATTGGGTGGTTTGAACTCTAGTGGGTGTGGTTTGGTCAAGTTTAAATTACAGGTAATGGAGGGAGGGGGTGGGTGGGATATGGGGGCAGGAGGAGAAGCGGAGTGAGCCCCGAGCATAGTGAGGGCAAACGGAGCGGGATGAGCAAAGATCCAAGCAAAGGCAAGTATGTGTTTAAGAAAAACAATCAAAATTGACCAAGAACTGCTGTGAAGCTGCAAGTCATTTCTTAACCATTTATCAGGTGGAAAACAGCATAACCTTGTATCTGTAGGCTACTGTGCTCTCAGTTAAATTAGCAAACAGACACAGTATTTGATCAGTTATGGGGTACTATTTGCTAACAGAAGGGAATAAAAGAGAAATGGAAGATGAGTGTGTGTGTGGGGGGGGGGGGCTGCTTACATTCCAAAGCAAAGTGCTCTCCAGGGGATAATGAATATTAGCTCAAACAGGTAAGGCACATACACAAAGTTTAACTTCAGCTGTTTGTGTTTGCAGACAGTTCAGACCTGGACTGTGCTTTTCATATAACAATGTATCCACCGGTCTGGTTAAAGAGAAAGGTGCTATTGCAGCTGATTACTTAGAGTGGTGTTAGGTGGGAGAGACACTGAGCTCTTCATGGGGCCTGTAGCAGGGTGGTTGTAGTAATTAGTGTTGAATATTTATTTCATTGTTTGGATATGCATAGCCAGCTTGGATTCTATTTGGATAGACCTGAAAGCTTTAGAAAATCTGACAGTTTTCCTTTAAGTTGAGGCTGGGAAACCTTGCTGTCAGTGACCTTTCTCCAAATGGCATTCCAACTTGTATCATCTTTATAGGTTCATAGGTTGGTACTGGGCTATCTGCCCGAAGGCATATATTAGCCCAGCCACGTTGTGCGGTATTCACCGCCCCTTTAGTAGTTCCCTAGACCCTTGTACTAGCAGCTAGTACCCTTGGCCCCTATCTAGTAGTGCTGTTGGTGTGATCCCCGGTGTGAACTTTCGGTTACCCATCCACTCATCAAGGTTCCTCTTGAAGAGTGATAGTGAGGGTCTCTGTCTTATGTAGATCAGGACCCTGTTCCATAGTAAGGGAAGTCTCTGCGAAGGGAATCTATCCCTCCAGCATGTTCTATTCATTGTTGTGTTGAGGTTTATATCCCTAGAGCATGTAGCTCGAGTAGATTTGGTTTTGCTAAGATGAAGCATGTTCAACAATTCTGGGTTGGACATGGCTCTGTACGTTAGACAGAGATCGCTTCTGAGAAAGCGGTATGCAACAGAGAACAGTCTTAGCTTTTTCAATCGTGCTGCATAGGGCAACTGTTTGAGGCCAGTAATCCTCTTGGTTAGGTACCTCTGTGGTCTCTGCAGCTGCTGGAGATGTCTAGCCAGGTACATTCCAATTGGTGCATTGTACTCAATAATGGGTCTGATGACGGAAGAGTAGAGGGGCACCATTACATCCTTAGATCTTGATGCGAACCCTTTCGTGATCAGATGGGTCACATAGAAGGATTCTCTAACCACTTTGGCAACATGGTTATCAAAGGAAATCTGAGTATCTACTTGGGTCCCTAGATCCCTTATTTCTTCTTCAGATTTCAGGGGATTACCCCCTATGTTGTAGTTTGCGGGTACTCTGTTTTTTCCAAAGGGGATTACTACACATTTTTTTGCATTTAGCTTGAGACCATGGCTTTTGACACCATGCATCAGTCTCATTTAGGCCCTTCTGGAGGATCTCCATGTCGGGCGGAGACTCTATTATAGCACCCAGTTTGCAGTCGTCCGCAAACTTAGTCAGCCACAGCCCTTCCGTGCTTGCCTGTACTTCTGATAAGTATATGCCAAACAGGAGGGGCCCCAGGACAGAGTCCTGAGGCACACCACTCGTTACTGGTCTGGATTCGGACATAGATCCCGCTACTCTTACTTTATGGAATCTGTCTGAGAGCCAGTTTGCGATCCATCTTGTGACGTAAGGGTTTATGCCCAGGCTGGTGAGATTATCAATAATACCTGAATGGGGAATGGTGTCAAATGCTTTAGCAAGGTCAAGGTAAGCCGTGTGTACTTCCTTTCCCTTAGCTATAGCCTGAGTAACTGTCTCAAAGAAATCCACTAGGTTCAGGAGGCATGATCTGCCCTTGACGAAGCCGAACTGTGTGGGGTCCAGCGACTGGAGGTTCCCAATCTCTCCATTTATGAGTTCCATAATGATTCGCTCCATAGCCTTACAGATCAGACTGGTCAGGCTTATTGGTCAGTAGTTCCCAGGGTCAGTTGTGGCCCCATCCTTGTGTAGCGGGACCACTGTTGCCGTGCACCATTCTATGGGCATATATCCTGTGGAGAGGCTGAGACTGAACAGGGTATTAAGATGTGGGGCTAATTCTTTTTGGAGCTTGTGTATGACACATCCTGGGACACCATATGGTCCCATGGAGGCAGTGTTTTTAGCTTTAGATAGATAGAGCCTTGTTAACCAACGTATCAGTAATAATTGGACTTACACAATCCCCTGGAATGGTAAAAGGCCCTGTAGGTGGTGTGGGGGAGGGGAGATTTGCACTGAACCTGTCAGCCAAGATGTTGGCAATGTCAGAAGGGTCAGTGTATTTTGTTCCATTTTGTACTAGCTCAGAACAGACCTGAGCTTTGCCATTTAGGTTTTTGACGTAGCCATAGAAGGCCTTATGGTTATCCTTGGCATCCTTTATTTTATGTACTCACTGAAGGGAATTTCTTTACCTGCGAAGCCTAGGGATCATTCCAATAGACCACTGGCTACTACTTCTGACTTTTTTTCTGGCATGCCTGTATTTATGATGATTGTGCTCTGCAGCTACCTTGTCAAGCACTTACACCTTTATCTCCCAATACAAAGTGAATATTCAGTCTAGGTCAGGAGCTTCATTTGGTTCCACCTTTTTGTGGGATGTTTTTTCCTAGCACCTCCCTGGGATTTTCTGTGGCTGGGAATTGTGTCCCACAAGTTGAAGCCAGACAGAAAAGACAACACAAGATACAAAAGTGTTATGTACTTAACATAGTGACACATCCATGTTGTCATTTTCCATCTTGTTCAGTCATCCCGGTTTCCATATCCCCTCCAAATTGGCAATGTTGTTAAACAGCAAATTGCTGCTGATTGGTCTGGTTGCCTGGATTATGAGCTGATGTGTAGGGATCTGTCTGTCACCCCCTTTTATCTTTTGTCTGTCTTATTAACATGTTTATATATAATATTATGGTAGGGGGTTGCCCAGGGCAAACGATTTCAAGAGAGACGAGAGAAGCGTGTTATGGGTAGTGGACCTGTCTGAATGAAGACTGAAGTGGTCAACATTGGGTCCAAGTCAGATATAATAGCACACAGATTAAGCTGAATGGAAGAAGGCAACGTGGATCTGTTGTTATGGTAAGCACATAACTTTCATTTTGTGGCTGTTTTTAGAGAGGTTAACTTGCATTTCCAACAGTGTTTTGTGTATTTTTCCAGGTGGATTTAAGACATTTATAGTTGCAGAATAAGTTGAGTAATTTTGAGAGTATGGCAGACAAGTTGGGGAGGGAATGAATAGAACTGAGAACTGCAGCAGATGAAATGAGAACAGAAAGAACTGCACCATTTCAGCTAGCAACTCTTACATGAGTTCAAATAGTTCAGAAGATCAGTGCAGAATGAAAATTTGGGACTTCTAGAGTAAGTATGTGCTGCGTAATCAAAAGGGTGTGAGTAGTATTGATGAAAGTTTTGACTAACCAAAAAAAAGTAGAGGATTGCTGTATTCAGGGGACTGTAACATTTCTTTCCTGTTCAGAGGGTTGACCTGGATAATAAGATTTACAGTTGTTTTTTGTGTTTACCAGTAAATGCTTGCTTTTCCAGATGGATGAAATATCTAATGTGTTTTATTGGGGTGGGGATAGAAAGTAGTCTTTGCTTTTCGAAAGATGACCTGTATATAGTTCTAATGTGTGTTTATAGTTTATTGGATATGACAAAAATAAACTTTTTTGCAGAGTCCGATTGTTTAGTTGGCATCTGGCATAGTAAATTGGTAATGATTTAGTGTGCAAGACTGATAGTATTATGTTACAGTTCCAAGTCATATGAACTAACACTGGTAAAAATGTTTGCATTATGATTGGAGAATTACCAATTTGTGTGTGTTTTGGGGCTGGAGTTACTGAGGCACTTAGTAAGTTTTCTCTATTGCTGTTGGCTAACTGTACAGGCAAAAGTTCTGTAATGCTGGGTTGCTGGTATGTATTTTTCTTACAGATGTTTATATTTGAATGCCAATTCATTATCTGAATTTTTTCAAAGTGTGTTTATGGTTTTATGTGTAAGTTCATTTCTATCAGGGGTATAGCCAGTATTTTCAGATTTGTACTTACATTTCCCAGGATGATGCAGCCTATCAAGCCACACCCTCTCACCATCTTGCTATCCACCCACCCCTACATACTGCTTTACAAGCACACCCCCTCACAAACTTCCCTCCCCAACCCAACTTTTCATGAAAGAGCAAAATAAAAATGGACACTTCAGCTCAAATGTAGATCTGCTCTGGGTAGAAAAACACATAAAGTTCCTCTACATTTACATTATAGTAGACTTTACCCTGTATGCATTTGGCCATTCAAGAGTACATTTTAATGGAATATGGCATAGCCAAGCAGACATACAAATTTATTGTGCCTACATCAACATCTCTTGGGTGGGAGATGTATGACCCATGTCAACACAGGGTGATTATGCCTCCTCATGCATGTGCATGCTTCTGTGCACCTGCTGAGGAAGGTTACCATGTTTGCAGCTGGGTAAGCCAAATGCATGCCCCAGCTGCAACATTTGCCATTCCTTCTTTTGAGAAGAGACATGCTGATCTGTATGCTCCATGTACCCGTATTGCTAAAAGATCACGGATTGCCTGTTTCAAGATGTGGGGGTAGGGATTGTAATACTTTGCACTGTATGGATTTAATAATGTTCTTGGAAGTTTTACTTACCAGTTAAGGTGTTTGCTTCACAGATGCAAAGGACAGGGTTTGATTCACACCTTTGATCACTGCCTGGCTGTTGGCCAGGCATGTAGTAGTAAAAAAAAAAAAACTAGTTATCTAACCAGGCGATTTAAGCAAGCATTAAACTTTGCTTAAGTGCACCTATGCAGTGTAACTGTGCAGTGGAGGGAAGGTTTCTGAGGTTTTTGGACTGAAGTTATTAACAGTTTAATGTCTGTCTAACTGGATAAGGTACGAAAAGGAGATTAGTAATTGAACAGATTTCCAATGGAGCAGCAAGCCAAGACTGACCCAGGAAGGAAAGGGAAGCTGAAATATTTATACTAGTCCAACCCAAACCACCATCAGTATGAGAAGACCGTGCAGCTTGTCAGTAAAACTTGAACTTGAATGTAATCCAGGCCAGGGGGTACTAGGAAGTTCTGGAATATTTTAATGAAAGATAGGTATCCATTCTTACCTTCGACAGAAAGCAAGACATCGCCACCCGTTTGTCAGTTACCTCCCTCCCTCTCTGTGACATCACGGCCAATACCTGCCATATATCAGGTTTAATTAAATTAGTCACAAGTATCCTGCCCCATTCTTGCTCTGATTCCCCTAGAAGAAGAAAAAAAGGAATAGTAGATGTTTTCCTTCTGATTTTTCTATCAAACATGTAGTAGATGTGTTCCTTCTGATTTTTCTGTCCCACATTCCCACATAGACTCTGTATATGTATATATATATTTTTCCTTTTCATTCATTTGTGTATTGATTTATGGCTCCTTTTAGCAGAACTGTTGTGGAGCGTGCATACAGTTTATTGCAGCATGTTTAGCACAGTATATTGTATTTTAAAATCTCACTTAAGTTAAAAACTTAGCTATTAGCTAGATTAGATCATACCCTCTGCAAACTTATCTCTTGAAATTTGAGGAGCAAAAAATAAATAAAAACAAAGATAACTGAGCTCTTTTGAAATGCACAAAAACTACTACTTACAAATATAGTTGGTGCAGTTAAAATACCACATACTGCATTTTGGCAGTTTAAAACTTTAGCCGTTACCGCACCACTGATATTTGATGATCCTGTATTCTCACGGCCAATACCTTATTACAATGTCCTCATTAGGAAATGCTGCTTGCCATCCTTGTTACATGATTATGCATGGGTATTGCAGTGCTCCTACAAATCCAGGCTACATGAATATTTGTGAAGCAGCAGTTTTGGATATAGCCATACTGTTGTCTCTGGCTTTTGCCTCACAGGGATGCAAGACTGGTTAGCAGCACCTGCCTGTTGAATTTTCACCATACCCCACAACTTTTCAGAGCAAGAAATCTGGACAAAGCCAAAAATAATCGGGAGACAAAGGCCCAAAAATGACAGATTTTCAGTAGTGCTCCTGTAAACTGTGATAGTTGCAAGAGTAACAGGTTTTGCATTATTTTCTGAAGGATAAGAAATCTGAAATGGAAATAACTGCCATTATTTATCATTCAGTAACTGATTTCAATCTTCACTGATTTGCCAGAATGACACAAACTTTGTGAGGAACAGACTAAAAATATGAGGCAAAAATATGGACATTCTCCGAAAATCTGGAGAATTGAGAGCTCTGACTTTCACACACTGCTTTCCTACATATCACTATTTCACTGCTATGCATTCATTTTCTGACTTTTTATACCATTTACTTTCCTGCTCTCTCACAGTGCTGTTGCAGTTCTGTTGTCCTCTTATTCATCGTTGCATGTTGTTGACTCCCATGGGGGTCACTGGCAGTACACAATGATGTTTTGAACAACTGGGAAATAAAAATGAAATATAAATTGTAATTTAAAGGGCCATGCAGGAATTTGTAGCACCCTCTACCTTTTAGCCCCAAAGCTGCATTTTTTCTATAACTCGCACAGTCGAGAGGTATGTGCTTGAGTACCTGCTCATTGGCTCCCTTTGCATTTGGAGAGGTTATTCATTGGCTCATATACTGCAGTGCCAGTTGGCTGTAATTGCAGCATATGAGCCAATAAAAAAACGCAAAATGGAGCTACCACCGTTCTATGCAGAGCAGTGGAACAGTATTAAATGCGGAGCATTCTGCACAATTGGGAGAACTTGGCAAGTAGGTTTCCTGCAGTATATGACAATTTTTTTAAAGTTACAGTGGCTTATCCTGGGTCCTAGTGCTTGCTCTCTGTTGCTACCCCCTGTCACATAGATTGTACAGGAATGCGTACCCTGCGTATGCCTCCCAACATCCCTGAGTTCTGTGACTGTTTCTTTAGGACTAGTGTACCAACTTGTGTTAAAGAATTGATGAATGTTTTTTAAGAAACATAATGAGGTTTACAATTTCTGTTTGTTTATTACTGAATAATGCAAAAAGGGTTGCAATGGTTCATTTTGAAAAAGGGCTGAGCGCTATAACTTCATGTTCATAGGTTCATAGATGTGTACTAGGCTAATAGCCCTGGAGCCTTTACAAGCCTAGCCCATAGCATTACCCTGGCATCATGCCACCTGACCTTAGTTCCTAGTGCCTCGGTCGAGTAGAGCCACTGGAGTGATCCCCTGGGTGAATTTTCTATTTCCATCCACTCATCAAGATTTCTGTTGAAGAGGGCCAGTGAGGTGCTCTGCTTGACATGTATGGGAAGTCTATTCCTTAGCATGGGCAGTCTCTGGGTTATGAACCTGTCCCTCCAGCATGTTCTGTTGATTGTGGTAATGAGGTTAATGTTTCTGGAGAGTGTGGTGCAGAGGAATTGGGATTTCTTTAGATGTAGCATTTCTAACAGAGTGGGTCAGACATTGCTTTGTAAGTCAAGCAGAGATCGCCTCCAAGTAGGCGATATGAGACAAAGAATAGTTGGAGTTTTTTGAGTCTATCCATATAGGACAAGTGTTTAAGGACTAGGATCCTCTTTGTGAGGTACCTTTGCGGCCTCTCCAGTTGTTGCAGGTGTCTAGTGAGGTACATGCCAAATGGGGCATTGTACTCTGATTGGCCTAATGAGGGAAGAGTAGAGGGAGACAATGACCTCTTTCTTCCTGGTTGCAAAACCCTTAGTAATGAGATGTGCCACATAGAAGGACTTTCTGACCACAGTGGCAACTTGGTGGTCAAAAGAGAGGTTGCTGTCAACCTCTGTGTTCTGTGGACTACCATCAATGTGGTAATTCAAGGGAACCAGGTTTTTCCAAAGGGGGATGACGACACATTTTTTGGCATTGAGCTTAAGGCCGTGGTTCTGACACCAGTCGTTTGTCTCACTGAGGCCATTCTGTAGGATGTCAGCATCACTTAGGGAGTTAATAATAGCTCCCAACTTGCAATCATATGTGAACTTTGTCAGCCAGAGTCCCTTCGTGTTGGCCTGGACTTCAGAGAAGTAGATACCAAACAGGAGAGGACTCCGGACCGATCCCTGTGGGACTCCACTCATGACTGGTTGATAGTCTGACTTGGAGTCAGAAAGCAGCTATCTGTGAGCCAGTTTGCAACCCACCTAGTGATATAGGGGTTGATGCCTAGCTTAGTGAGTTTTTCTGTGATTCCTGAGTGGGGAATGGTGTCAAAGGCCTTGGCCAGATCAAGGTAGGCTGTATGAACCACCTTGCCTTCTTCCATAACTCTGGTGACTGACTCAAAGAAGTTGACCAAGTTGAGCAGGCATGATGTACCCTTCACAAAACCTGACTGTGTAGGATCCAGAGTTTGGAGATTCCCTATATCCTTGTTTATTAGGTCCATGATGATGCATTCCATAGCTTTGCATATCAGACTCGTCAGGCTAATGGGGTAATAATTCCCGGGGTATGTAGTCGCTCCTCCTTTGTAGAGAGGGATGACTGTAGTACTGCACCATTCGGTAGGGACAAAGCCTGAGGTGAGGCTGTGATTGAACAGGGCACACAGGTGAGGTGCCAGTTCACTCTGTATTTCATGTAGAGCACAGCCAGGGATATTGTCAGGTCCAATACTAGACAGCAAAGCAAAAACTCCAAAAGAAAAAAGTCCGTGGATAGTCAAAGCAGGTCACGCTTAGCCCCCCCCCCCCCATCACAAGAATGGTAATACAACAAAAAGAGGACCGAACCCAGTATCAACACTAATTATCAGGACAATGTCAGTATTGACTTAGACTCATTTGAAGATGATTTTTTAGACGAGGGCCATAACCTGTCCCTCAGACGGTCCGAACGGATTATGAATCAACAGAGGACCGGACAACAACGGGGGAGAGGATGATACAACTCATACCCAACCGGGCAGGGGCAAAACGAACAACAAGGGGGGAAACAAGAACACTTGGAGGGCGAGACAACAGAGACAGTAAATTTAGAAATGGAACTTCAGGCATCAACTTAGCAGGACATGGCTGTATGCATCCAACTCTGAGTGTAAACTTTAATAGCGAGAAGGACTTTAAAGTTTATAATTTTTCGGACTTAACTGCGACTGTTACTATATGTGACTTATTAGCAAAAGGGTTCACATTTGTACCGGATCAGTCGATTAATTTAGCACATACCCTAATGGATCTCAAACAGTACGTCAGGAAATTGAATTTGAACATCATGTTTAATAAACTTGAACAGATAAGGGATCTCTTTAAAATCTCTAGCACATACAACCCGCCCATACACCCCACCTTAGCAGTGTTCGAAAGAGTTTGCGAGTTAGATCTTTGGGAACTCAGTAATAACAATAAGAGCAAATATAATAATAGAATCAATTGGAATTGGAATTTTGATGAGAAATTTGAATTAGATTTTTTGATTCATAATAAAGAGGTTAGAATTATGAAACCCAATAAGGGGGGGTAGAGTTGTTATAATGAATAAAGTGGATTACATCAATAAGATGCACGAGACTTTAGAGACAGGCACATATATTAAGAGTTCCCTGAATTAATTGAATGGTGCCCATAGAAAGATTAATGGGTTTATACAGGATATGTTCCACAGTTTACTTACAATCGAACTACATTACCTTTCTGTTGAATGTCCATCTACCCCAGTAATCTTTGGGGTGCTTAAAATTCATAAAAATCTTAAGTCAACCACCCATGAGACCAATAGTGGATGCCAGGGGTTCTATAACGTACCCCTTGGCTAAATACTTGGATAAAGAGTTGAATAAATGAATAAGGAATGAGCCTAATATATGTATTGATTCCTGGGATTTTCTTAGAAAGATGAACATAATTGAATATAAGAATGAATATTTGCTTATAACAATCGATTTTGTTAATCTTTATAATGTCCTTCCACATGATCTGAGTATACAATGGTTTTGTGAGTACTTAGTCTAAGAATATTTCTCAGGACAAAATCAGTTTATATGAACAAGTACTCGAACTAGTATTAAGAAATAATTTTATTCTGTTTGAAGGCGAGTACTACCTACAAAATGAAGGAGTGACAATGGGCTCCTCTTGTGGAGGCCTTTATGCCAATTTTGTAATGTTAGAATGGGAGAAAAGATTTGTAAATCTGTCTCAATTTTTCCCATATTGTAACACCTATGTGCATTACCTGGATGATATTTTTATTTTATGGTAAAGACAGAGTGGGATGATAACACCCTTTCTAGAATATATCAACAACACAACAGACTTCTTGATGTTTACCTATACAGTAAACGAAAATGTAATTTCTTATCTGGCTTTATTATTAATAAAAGATGAAGTGAATGAAAGATTTCTAGCCGAAACGTCCGGAAGGACACACATTCTAATAGCTTTCTTCACTTTACTAGCTGCCATCCTTTCCAGCGAAAACGAGCTGTTGTGAAAGGGCAATTTGGCCGGGCAGCATGGATGGGTCACATTGTGGGAGAGTTATGTCAGAGAATGAGAATTACTAAAGGGAATGTTCATCAAAAGAGGATACCCCATTAAATTAGTAGATCAAATAATGGAGGAGGTTACAACTAAAAGAAGTAATGGTTATTTTTCACCAATTCTGACCCCTAGAAGTAGGGTAGAGGAAACCAATGTGAATAAGGTTAGATTTAACAGATACATGACTGAGTATGAGCCATGAATTATTTATACACCCAGATGCTACCTCGACTAACATTGTAACCAACACTCATAGTATACTATCCTACCAACATAGTTTTTCAACAACATATAGTAGGGATGCATTTAAGGTTAAAAACATCTTAATGGAGAACTGGAATTTATTAAGTAATGATAGGGACATGAGAGACATTTTAGGGGATAAACCTGTTTGTGTTTATAGAAAAGGACATTCTATGAAGAATTTATTTGAACAGAAAAACAAAATAAAGGACATATGCACAAATGTGGAACTTGTAAGTTCTGTAGCAATATTTTAGAAGCCGAATTTTTAGAAATCAATGGGGTGAAAATAAAAATTAGAGCGAGATATTGTTGCATTAGTGAAAGAGTAGTTTACTGCGCTCTATGCTGTAATTGCCCATGTTTCTATGTGGGCAAAACTGAGCACATAGCACAAATTGAAGAATAGAATTGGGGAACATCTCAGAAATATAAGAGACAGCTGTTTATGTAATGCCCTAGCCAAACATATTGGTCTACCCCTGACATCAGTTTAAATTTCTTATTTTAGATTCAGTAAGATTACCTAAACGGCAGGGGGGGGGGGGGCTGGCCATATTTATTAGAGAAGTTGGAACTTACTTGGCTACTTCACTTGAATTCATTATATTGGTCAGGCTTGAATGATGATGTGTCCATCAGTAGTGTGCTAAAACTAAAGGCATTAAATAGATGACACTGATAAACTAGATTTCGGTTCTTAAATATTGTAATGGATGTCGAGCTTTATTTACAGATGAATTGGGTATATTAATCAAGGTATTAGTATTATTGGATGAAAATAAGGGAAACAATATTAATTTTATTTTTATTAAATGCATTTTTTATTATATGCATTTTAAATAACTGATTCAACTAGTATAATTATTTTGATTAGATTTTACTTATAGTAGGTTTGCATGATGGATTTCTGGGATTCTGTTTGTATGGGCTGCATATGTATGCTGCCACTTTAATATTAGGAGGAAATGATGTCATTGCTTTTAACTTATTTAAATTGGGAGCAAATTAATTGATTTTATCTGGTGAAGTCTCTATCATGTAAGACTAGACAAAAGCGCTTATCCATTTAAAAAAAATTAAAAAAATAAAGAACGTGACCTGCTTTGACTATCCACTGACTTTTTTCTTTTGATATTGTCAGGTCCCATAGAAGCTGTATTCTTGCCCTTGGACAATGCTGTTTTAACCTTTTCAGCAGTAATACTGGCTGCCTGGTATGGTATTGTGATTGGTCCTTTGCAGGTGGAGAAAGGGGTAAAGTTAGCACTGAATCTGTCAGCCAGTATTTTGGCAATATCTGTTGGCTCGGCATAGGAGGTACCATTGTGCAGTAGCTCAGAGCAATATTGCTGTGGAGATTCTTTACATAATTATAGAAGGCATTGTGGTTGTCTTTACTATCTGCTGCAATTCTGTTTTCATAGCTAGCTTTAGAGGATCTGATGAAGGATCTCAACTTTTTGTTGAGGCTGATAAAGGGAGTTTTTCCAGTCTTAGGACTTCACCTTATTCCACATCAGTTTCCTCCTCCTGTTGTAGAGTTTGTTTATGGCAGGGGACCACCAGATTGACTTCCTTTTTTTTTTTTGAGGAGTGCGTCTTGGTTCTATTGAGTATGGTGAGATCCATGCATTTGGGTACAGGTTCGTACAGTGTATTAGTGTATGATTCGGTGGTCATGCAACTATTCTCCATTTGCATGGGTGCCGTGAAGTTAGCCACCTCTGTTTTTAGGAGCCCAAAGTTAGCTTTGTTGAAGTTTTTCATGGTGGCTACCTTTGTGTGTGTGTGGGGGGGGGGGCTGTGGATTTCCAAGGTGATTAGTTTGTGATCAGATCTAACCATGGAGGAGTTGACAATTGGTGTAGAGCAACGGTCGCCCATGTTAGTAATGATCAGGTAAGGGATGTTGCTACCTCTAATGGGGTTAAGAATGAGCTGGTCCAGGGCATTGGAAGTAATGAACTCCAGAAAGCAGTGGGCAAGTGTATTGGTACATGAGTAGTTTTCCCAGTTAATGGAGGGGTAGTTGAAGTCGCCCAGT
This sequence comes from Protopterus annectens, assembly GCF_019279795.1. Taxonomy (NCBI): domain Eukaryota; kingdom Metazoa; phylum Chordata; order Ceratodontiformes; family Protopteridae; genus Protopterus; species Protopterus annectens. The sequence continues at coordinate 1,058,136,650 of NC_056746.1, read as the reverse complement.
ATGAGAGTGTTAGGTTGGACCCTAATATTCTCCAGGGTGCTTAGGAACGTGGAGTGCGAGTCTTGGGACATGGTTGGGGACCTATAGCAGGCTATGACCTGAATCGTTGTCTTACCCAATGTTAGCTGCACCTGAAGTATCTCTGATGTGTTATGTTGGGCTACCAGTCTGGAGGTGTGCACATTCTTTATGAATATGGAAACACTACCTCCTTTGGTGCTTCGGTCCAAGTTCTGGGGCCGAAAGGTGTGAAATGAGTTATAGCCTGGTAGTGCAGGGGTGCTTTCTGCTGCCTTGAACCAGGTCTCTATTACAGCACAAATGTAGGATGTTCTCCATTTTAAGGATTGCTTTGAGTGAGTGCATTTTGAGATTTAGACTTCTAGCATTGAGCAGCATGCCCAAAAAGTGCATAGTCATCCCCTTTGGGAAAAACAAAGTGCCCACAAATTACCACATAGGTGGTAATCCATTAAGTACGGAAGAAGTAATTAGGGATTTGGGGACCCAAGTAGATTGCAATCTCTCCTTTGACAATCACATTGCCAAAGTGGTTAGAAAGACATTCTATATAGCCCACCTTATCACGAAGGGGTTCACATCTAGATCAAGAGAGGTCATTGTGCCCCTCTACTCATCACTCATCAGGCACATAATTGAATACAATGCCCCATTTGGGATGTACCTTACCCGACACCTGCTACAACTAGAAAGACCCCAAAAGTACCTCACCAAGAGGATCAAGGGACTCAAACAGATGCCCTATGCAGTTAGACTGAAGAAACTCCAGCTCTACTCAGTTGCTTACCGCCTACTCAGAGGCGATCTGTGCCTGATGTATAAAGCCATGTTCAACCCAGAATTAATGGACATGCTCCACCTCAGGAAATCCAAATCCATCAGAACTACACGCTCCAGTGACTTAAACCTCAGCACAGAAACAAATAGAACATGCTGGAGGGACAGATTCATATCCCAGAGGCGCCCCTCACTCTGGAACAAAATCCCAATCCATGTCAGACAGAGCCCCCCAATGACCCTCTTCAAGAAGAATCTTGACGTTTGGATGGGAGATTGTAAATTTACCCCTGGGATCTCTTCTGTGTCACTGCTAGACAGAGGCACTGTAAACTAACCTTAAATGGGCTATCTTCTGTGACCTACTATACAGAGGCACAGTCAACTAATCTAAGAAGGTTGGTGAAAGCCAAACACACTCTGGCTAGGCTTGTAAATGCCCTAGGGCAGATAGCCTAGTATCAACCTATGAACCTATGACTCTTAGATTGCATTTGTTTGTAGCTGTTATGGTGGTAATTTGGTCTTTGGAACACCACCTAAAAAAGGCACTATAGGGATGACAAGACCCTTGGCCAGTATCCAGAAGCACAAGTGTGACAGATGTAGGCCATCTCTGGCAAAGTATTGAGGTCCGTCAGTTATGTCATCCCAGGTAGACAGATACTGGATCCCCTTAGAATGACACCAGAAACTTAGCCAATTGTTGAAATCAATCATTTTCTCCTTGTACTGTGGTATCATTCTAGGTGATGGTCGGATGCTGCTCAGGGCTTGGGCCATACCCGCCTGGGCTACATAATCCATGAGCTCTTCCATGTCTCTCTTCATGTAGTCCAGGGAGGTATGTCTCAGGTCACACCCACATGTACAATGACAGAGTCATATTTGTACCTGTTGTTGAGGGACCTGAGTGCGTGTGTTATGTGGCAGATCATGACAGGCAGCTGAATGTTACTTTCTCCTTATTTAACCTAGTGAGTGGGACATCAGTGTGCCTCACTATCGAGTCACCTATGGTGTTGGGCATGCTGTTTTGCCTTAGGGGCTTTGGTTGAGTGGCACACTGTTTACGAGAGTTATGTATCTCGTGATTAGTGTTGTGGTGGTAGAGTGCGTTTCTGCCTTGGAGGTCTCTGCTGTTTGGGTAGATTTTTATTGAGAGCCGCTATGAATGTGGGTGTGTGGTTTGTGTTTTTATGTGAAGGTAGTGCTGATGTGTGTTCTGGAGGGCAGTGTGTTCCGTGTGATGTGGTGCAAGTGTTGACCTTCTCCTCTTGACCAGCTATTCCGGTCTTGGCTGGAGAGTGCATGGCTTCCAATTTGGATATATAAGTGCAACTCTCACAAGTCTGAGTGTTGGGAGGTAAGAGGAGAGGGTTGTTATTGTGCATGAGGCAGTTGCTACATTGGCTCAGGATGCCCAAGTTCACCTGGTTAATAGGAGAAAGCACAAGGAACTGACCTTTAGACATGCCTGGAGGGGTGGGCATTAATAAGAGCTGGAGCTGTTTCCTTGAAGAACGTTTAGTGCTGGTAGCACTTTTGTGTGCTACAATAATTGCTACAAGAAGTCTGATAAAGTGCTAAACTAATGTTGTTGTGTCTTTCGGCTTTTCCTAGTTAGGGGTCGCCACAGCGGAACTCCGGTCCGCTAATGATTGGCAGTAGATTTTTACGTGCCGAGTTGCCAGCCCTGACGCACAACCTTCAACGATGGTACGCCCATTCACGCATGTCTCCACACACAAGACACTCCAGCTAAGAATCGAACAGGACAACGTCTTACTGTGAGGTGACAACGCTACTGCAGCACCACCACCGTAGGCATAGTAAAAGCGCAGGAAAGGAGAGAATGAGCAGATCTAAGGGAAAAATTGAGGAGCAGACTTTGGCACCACTCAGAAGCTTACAAACAGTCCTGGAGACAGCAAATCTGTATTTGGACTATATTCATTACAGGAAAGGTTAGAAACAATCGCAGATGTGGGCTTTTAAACCAGAAAGTTGAAAGAGATGGAAAAAACTGCCCAAACGGCCAATAAGCTACAATTTCTGGGCCAGAAAACACTCCTCTTGTGGTAGATAGGCTACCTACGGCTTACCACTCCCACTGATAAGCTAGAAGGCTTCCTTCCAACACAGAAAGGCTTAGGGGGCTCAGAAGCTTACAAGCAGTCCTGGATACAGCAAATCTGTACCTGGACTAGACTAATTACAGGAAAGGCGGGAAACAAGTGCAAACACGTTAATGGTTGAATCAGTCTAGGTAAGAAGAGTAAATTATATAGTTTTAATAAGTTTTTGGCCTGTATGGAGCAGACCATCAGCTGCCTTTGGTGCTTCTCCTCAGTCTCTGCTGCTGAAACGTTCTCACCCTCCTGGACCTAACCAAAGCCTTCCCGTTGCCAGTACAGCATCATACTTGCGGCCATATTGATGTTTTTATGTACCCTACCCATATCCTTGCTACAGTGGGGATCATAGGAGATTACTAGACTAATTGCCCCAGGGCCCTTACAAGCCTAGCAAAGTTCAACCTGTGTTCCCAAGGATGTCTGGTTCAAGCAGACACTAAAATCAGCACCTGTTGCCTCTGTCCAAGAGGGACACAGGTGGAACCCCCAGGAATAATTACCGGTTACCCATCCAGTCATCCAAATTACACTTAAATAGGGACAATGAGAGGCTTTGTTTAACATGAATAGGAAGCTTGTTCCAAAGGTGGGGCAACCTCTGCGAGACAAATCTCTCTATCCAAAAGTTCTGTTGATGTCACATACCAGGTGAAGGTCCTTTGAGCGAGTGACCCATGTGCCATTTGACTTGCGAATGTGCAGCATTTCTGTTAAGGCTTTGTCAGAGATTGCTCTGTATGCAAGGCACCGTTCGCCTCTGAGCAGTCTGTACGACACAGTGTAAAGTGACAATGATTTCAGTTTGTCCTCATAAGACAGATCTTGAAAATCCTCAATTTTCTTTGTAAGGAACCTTTGTGGTCTCTCCAGTTGTTGCAGGTGTTTGGAAAGGATCATACCAAAAAAAGCATTGTACTCTGTTATCGGTTTGATGAGGGAAGAGTAAGGGGGGTTATAACATCTTCTTTTTTTTTTTTTTTTTTGGGTGGCAATGCCCTTATGAGATGAGCAATATAAAATGCCTTCTTACCACTGTGGAGACATGGGGATCAAAGTTAAAGTTGCTGTCGATCTGTGTGCCCAGATCTCTCACCACTGACTGTGTGCTTAGGGGTATTGATTTTAATGTGGTAGTTTGCAGGAACATCACCACTGCTGAAGGGGATGATGATGCATTTTTTTGCATTAAGTTTAAGACACTGACTATGGTATCAGTTATTAGTCTGTGTAAGACCTTCTTGAAGGATGTTGACATTGCTAGGAATTTCAGTGACCGCTTCTAGTTTCCAGTGATCAGTAAACTTTGTCAGTCAGTCCTTTAGCTTTAGCTTGTACTTCGGAGAGGTAGATTCCGAACATTATGGATCCCAGAACCAATCCCTGTTGAACAATACTGGTTACAGGTCTGCTGGCGAAGGTGGAGTCCCCTATTTTGACTGTATGAGTTCCATCAGTGAGCAAGTTTGCAACCCACCTGACAGTATATGGGTTGATACCCAGCTGGGTGAATTTATTAATGATGCCTGAGTGGGGATTGTGTCAAAGGCCTTGGCTAAGTCTAGGTAGGCCATAGGCAAAGATTTGCCCTCATCTAAGGCTTTGGTGTCTGTCTTAAAGAAGTCCGCCAAGTTTAACAGGCATGCTCTTTCCCCTGACAAAGCCATGCTTTGATGCAAGGCTGTTATGATTGAAAATGTCTGTCAACGCTTACCCCCAGTATTTTGCAAGTTTGGGATGAATACCCTGGTGTCACCATCAGGGCTGCAATTGCCTATTTAAGAAAGCTTAAACCTTGGTTAATTGTCTTACTAGAGAGATACTTGAGAAATGAAGTTAATTTGCTACTTGGAGAGTACTGAATATTTGTGCAACCTCTTCTATCTGTGTGACTATGAAAAGAGTCAGTGTTGCTAATTTCAGTTCATTGATTTATTTCAGTCTGCAGTTACATTGGTGTGCCAGCTAATGTAGGACCTGAGGGGGGAGACTGACATGCAGCTACATCAGAGATTCTACACAGACTTGCTTCCTTGGTGTTTTCATTCAGTTCATACTATGGAAAGGCTCAAACTTATCTCACACCCAAAGACCCAGACAACCCTTAAATGGCTTTCAAACCCACATGCACTGGTTGACTTCATTTATTATTCTGTTACTTTTTAATTCCAGTTGCTTTTTTGTACAAGCAGTTATTCTTGAATAGCAACTTCTAACCCATCATATAAAATAGACAGTAGAGCATTGCAGTTGACTAGTTCAAAAATTCAGGTTTCTTGTCGTGTTTCACTGTTGCAGTCATCACATTTGGGTTATCTGCTTGCAGTAGCCCTCAGTCGGCCTGATTAACAAAGTCTTGGGTCCTGCGTCATTTGCTGTTCCATCTTCCATGACGTCAGGTAGTCAGAGGAATAAAGCATGCAGCCGACGCCATTACATCCGTCTTTCTTGCCGTGCGGTGCCTGAAGCAGAAGCAGTTCACAAGTGCCAGTCGGCCGACTCCTGAAATTTTCGTTTTCGAGTTTCAGAACCGAAGTCTTCAACTAAGCTAAGTACCCCATTGGGGAAACTTTTTCTTGCTCCTAACCGATGTCAGTAAAAGTCAGTAATTGTATTTCTTGTGGAAAGCAAATACCTCATAAAGATTTTCATTTGTGCTGCATTCCTTGCCTAGGCCTTGACCATGACGTACCTCGCTGTCGGTTTTGTGCCTTATTTAAACAACAAACTGTTCGTTGTCAGTATATTTATGCTTGTAAATATTTTGGTACTCGGTTCAATTATCCAGATATGGCTTCGGTAAGCCACCTGACTACTGATATCCCGAAAAAACGCAAAGATAAAGACAGACCACATAGGTCCTAAGCTGCCGACGACGTTTCTCCTAAGCTAGTCGCCAGTTCGCCGGTACTCAGTGAGGCACTTTCGTAGCCCCTGATACCCACTACTTCAGATTTGCAGGCCTCTTCTGAGACCCATTCAGAGTTCTGTATGCCGCGAGATGCTTAAACTGTGGAACCTGCGGATGTCTCTACCTTGGATGGGTCCGGAGCTGCTGTGCAGGCACCGGCTTCTGAGGGTGTATTCAGGTCTACTGACTTGCATATTAAACCGACGCCATCTTATTCTTCAAGATCTAAAACTTGTTCCATGCCTAGAAAACAGACACCCAGACTGCATGGTTAGGCCTCTATGCCTAAAAAACAAATGATAAGAATGGCTGAAGACATTATTACTTTAATCGGGGAAAGACAACCTTCCCCCTCTAAAAGACCTAGGACTGAGTTTGCTTATGATTCTACTGATCAGGATTCTGAAATTTCTGTTTCCTCTGATGACCAGGATTTACCCTTATCTACCTATGAGGATTCTGATGCAGAGGACCCTATTCCCTCTGCTTCCCCTCCAGAGGATTTCTCTTTTGGTGAAACCTTGCATACTCTTAGGGAGCATTTTTGCTGGGAAAGCCAGGATTACTCTGACTTTAAAAAGAGGCTTAGGGATTTCTTACTCCTGCCCCAACACAGGCCTTTAGCTATCCCCCCTGTACTGGACATTGTTGATAATGCCTTTTCGGATTCTAGCTTGGCCCCTGATTCTTTACCTCCTGCTCTCAGAAAACCTGATAAATATTACAGAGTTCCTGACTCTCACAAGTTCCTTTTTAAAAAATCCTACTGCGGATCCTGAGACCATTTCACAGGGACCCAAAGGTATTAAGGCTACCACTGCCAAAAATCCAACCCCCTCTGATAGAGATTCCAGGGCGATAGATGGGGTAGGAAGGTATACACTTCTGCAACCTTGGCCATTAGGACCTTAAACTGCCAGTTTCATATGTTGAAGTATCAGCAGCATATTATTGGATTGCTTAAACAGAAATTGATGTTGATTCCTGACTGTGCTGAAATTAAAGATTTGCAGGATTTAATGCATTCTGCTGAACAAGTTGGAAAACATACTTTGCAATGTGGTTTTGATTCACTAGCGGCATCTTGCAGTTCTGTCACTGGGTCTGTACTTAGAAGACATGCTTGGCTTAAGGAGCAATCTTTGCCAGATTATGTTAAAGCTAATTTGCTGGATGCTCCCTTAAACCAAGACCGCCTGTTTGGCAATAAAGCAGAAGTAGTACTTAAAAAGATGAAGGAAAAAGCTAAATCTATGCAAACTGCTAAAGATGTCCTGCAAGTACAGCCTCCCAGATTTAGTAGGCATTGGCCCTCAAAAAACTGGTCCTTTCCTGCCTCTTCCAGGCCTTCTCAGTCCAAACCCAGAACCAGCAGAACACTCAGGCTTCAGTCCCAAGGTACTCACAGGGCTAAGCAGTGGGGGCTCCCACTTCCAAAGCAGGGAGTGGTAAGACTTCCCCCTGTGGTAAATTGTCTCAATGACTTAACTTTAAATCTTCCAAGCCCTGCACAACTGACTGTTCCCTTAGGGGGAAAGATTGCCCGGCAGGCAAAAAATTGGGAACTCATTACCCAGGACAAATAGGTTTTAAATATAGTTTACCAAGGATTACAGATTCCACTTTCACTCCTTACCAACCCCAAACGGTTGGCCAGACCTACCCCCAAATCAGTGGGCGGAGGCTCAAAAGCAAATTCTTGCTCTCTTAAGCATAAGGGCTATTCAACCTGTCCCAGAAGAGGAACGGGGACAAAGTTTCTACTCAAGACTTTTCCTGGTACCCAGAAAAGACAACTCCTGGCATCCTGTACTGGACCTCTCTATCCTAAACACATTTTTGGCGATTCCAAAATTCAAGATGTTAACTCTTCAACTGCTTCCTATGCTAGGCAAAGATGCCTGGTTGGCAACACTGGATTTAAAGGAAGCTTACCTTCAAATCCCAGTAAGGGAATCCTGCAGGAGATACCTACGTTTCAAAGCAGGATACATGCACTATCAGTTCTCTGCACTGCCATTTTAATTTATCTACTGCTCCCAGGGTATTCACAAAGTGCCTAACTCCAGTCATTGTTTTTTGTAGGCAAAGAAATATCCAAATATATCCAAACCTGGACGATTGTCTAATTCAGGCAGAAAACCAGGACATACTATTGAATCATTTGGCGTTTGTACAGAAACTGCTAACTTCCCTGGGGTACACTATAAACAAAAAGAAATTGCATCTTGTAGCCTGCCAACAAATTTAATTCCTGGGAGTAAGCTTGAACACAACTTCCCAGATGGCTTGTCTCACGCCAGAAAAACAAGTTCATTTGACAGTGTACTTCAAACTGCTGGCCACAATGACCCAGCTGTCTGCAAGAAAAATACTGCAAGCCCTGGGGTTCATGGCCTCCTGTATTCTACTAATTCCATATGCAAGACTGGATATGAGAAAACTACAATGGTAACTAAAAAGCCTATGGTGTCAGCATTCTCAGGATCTAGAAACAATGCTTCCTATCTTTCCTTGTCTACAGATAGAGTTCCTTTGGTGGGCAGACGCCTGTCACCAAAACAAGGGACTGCCATTCACTCTACCCCCTGCCGCCCAAACTCTAACAACAGATGCATCAGACTATGCATAGGGGGCTCACTTGGCAGGGAAGTGGATTCAGGGCAAATGGAACCCAAGTCAAATGCACCTGCACATCAATCAGAAAGAAATGTTAGCTGTACAGAATGCTCTGACAGCCTTCAAGGACCACATCCTTCCAGGACAATTAATGGTAAAGACGGATAACATCACGGTTATGTGGTACATAAACAAGCAGGGGGGAACCCACTAATACCCTCTCTGCAGACTAGCCATGGCTCTGTGGAACACAGCCTTGAGCTATCAAGTGCACCTACATGCTCAATTCCTGCCAGAAAAGCTAAACACACTGGCAGATGATCTAAGCGGAAATCTCATGGACCCACATGAGTGGAAACTGGAACCAAGGATTTTCAACATGTTGAGAAACAAATGGGGGGAGCCCAGATATAGACCTGTTTGCCTCCCCCAGAACTACCAATTGAAAAAATTCTGCACAAGGACTCCCCACAGACAAGCTTGGAAAATGGATGCCCTGTCCTTCACCTGGAAAAACTTATCAGTTTATGCCTTTCCCCCTCTGCCTCTTCTCTCCAAGGTACTACTAAAGATCAAACAGGACAAACCAAGGACGATACTGATTGCACCAGACTGGCCACGCCAACACTGGTACCCCCTTTTGCGCAGTGTGTCACTGCTAGCACCATGGCACCTGCTTCAGATCCCTGTCCTGGTGTCTCAGCAGAAGGGCCAGATTCAGTACCCACAGCTTCAAACCGTGAGCCTGACTAATTACTTGATCTCTCCGTTACCATCCCTCAGTAAGCAAGTGTTGGATGCCATTTTGGAGGCAAGGAGGCCTAGTACCAGAAAATCCTACGTTGAAAAATGGAAAAGACTCTGTTCCTGGAACCAAACTCAGGGGATGGGCACAGCAGCGCCCAATTTACCTCAGATTCTTCAATACTTAACTGAGATGTTGCACAAGGGCCTTTTCCTCCATCAAAATTCATACCTCAGCCATTTCAGCTCATTACAACACAGAACCACCCCTCTTCTCTCATCCACTGCTGAAGCAATTCCTCAGAGGGGCCAGAAACTTAAGAACACCCAGGAGACCTCCTACCCCAGCCTGGAACCTTAACTTTGTATTGGAAAAACTCACTCTACCTCCTTTTGAGCCAGCTGCAAATGCAGAGTTGAAATTCCTGTCTTGGAAAACAGCCTTCCTTTTAGCCATCACTTCAGCTAGAAGGGTATTGGAATTACAGGCCCTCATGACAGTGGAGCCTTTCATCATTTTTCATGCAGATAGGGTGTCCCTCAGGACCAATCCCTCCTTCATGCCCAAGGTGGTATCCAGTGTGGCCCTTAATCAGTCCATTCATTTGCCAACCTTCTTTTCTAATCCACAGAACAAAGGGGAGAGAATTCTGCACTCCTTAGACGTGCACAGACAACTTCAATTTTATTTGGACAGAACTAAACCTCTTAGGAAATCTGAACAACTGCTGGTTGCATTTGCTAAAGGGGCAGAGGGGAAGGCCATTTCAAAGCAAACCATTTCTAAGTGGATAGGCCATTGCATTCATTTCTGCTATAAGCACCATGGAAAGCTTACCCCACAGGGGATTAGACCACATTCTACCAAAGCTGCATCTACCTCTACAGCCTTTCTCCGAGGTGTCCCTACCAGGGACATCCTAGACGCTGCTACCTGGAGTTCTGTACATACCTTCACCAAGCATTACAATTTGCCAATTTTCTCTAAATCCAGGGCTGGCTTTGCCACTGCAGTCTTGCAGGGCCTTATAGCTGGTCCTAATGTTATCTAATTTCCTCCTCCCATCCTTAGCTTTGGGAATCTACCTAAATGTGATGACTGCAACAGTGAAACACGAAGAACATAGTACAATTGTGTACACTTACCATAAATGTAGATGTTCGAGTGTATTCATTGTTGCAGTCCTTGTTACCCTCCCTCCAGCCCCCCTGACTTTTATTGGCCATGCCTCTATTTTTGCTTACTATGTTTAAAGTTTTTTGGTATACTTGCTTTTTTGTTGGAGGTGTAACCTTGTGTATATATAATTGCTTCCCATTATGGGTGCACCTGACATCTGGGACAAGAAAAACTGATGTAATGGCGTCGGCTGCATGCTTTATACCTCTGACTACCTGACATCATGGAAGATGGGACAGCAACCGACGCAGGACCCAAGACTTTGTTAATCAGGCCGACTGAGGGCTACTGCAAGCAGATAACCCAAATGTGATGACTGCAACAGTGAGTACACTCGAACATCTACATTTATGATGTGTACACAACTGTACTTTGTTGTCCAATCTCGCCTAAATTCTTGCTGTTTGGGTTTGGAACCGAACATCGGTTCCAACTCGGCCTAATACAGAAGCTCAAGAGCTTCCACTGGCTCGAGGCTAGCCCCTATCCCATAATGCATAGGGTAAGATACCCAGATCTCGTTTGCCGCTCAAGCGACCGGGATGTCTACTGGCAGGCTCATTGGATAAATAGTCTAAAATTATATTTTTTCAGCAAGTTCTGTAAAAGAAACCCTTCTTGTTGTGTTCGATAGCTTATAGTGGCCACTGTTTGTAGTTTTCTGGTGTGTGTTTTTTCCCTTTTTGTTCTTGTGCAAGACCCATTTAAGTTAGAGGGCTCTCAGCAGCCCGTTTAACATAGAGGGCCGCTCCCCTACCCCGCGTGTGTTGTCAGTTTTCTTACCTGGAGAATCCATTTAAGTTAGAGGATTCTTCATTAGCTTTCTCTTAGTTTCTTGATAGACTCGTTTTTGTTAGAGTAGCTTAATAGTGTGATTCAAATAGTTGTCTAAACCTGTCTTTGGAGTTTTTATACAGCCTATTTTTTTTTTTTTTTGAAAGCATTGAGCTGAATTTGTATATATATATATATTTTTCTTGTGTGGTGTTATATTGTGTTAGAGCCATTTTGGTATTTTCTATACTCTTTAACTAGTTCGAGTGGTTATTAGATTAGAAAAATGTGTTAGTACACTTTTTTGTGGTACATTAATTCTTAGTTTTAACAATGTCGAAAGAGAAAGAAAAATATAAAAAACAAAAAGAATCAAGGCAATCAGGATTCAAAAGTGTGATCAGTGTACTCAGAAAATATCCCTCATGGATGGGCACAATAGCTGTTTGTATTGTCTTGGTGCCATCCATTTGCAAGACCCCTGCACAATTTGTCATGGCTTCAGTAACAGGGTTCTTCAGGAATGTAAAAACAAGTTAATGCTCAGGGGCTTATTGAAAGGTCCTTTCCAGGAATCATTGGAGGGTTTGCAGTGCTCCAAACCTACTTCTCCCTCTACTTATCACACTAAAGGGTCCAAAAGATCTGCTGCTGCAACTCCAGCTTCGCAGCCACCTAAAAAGTTCCCGCTTCAAAACCAAGGACTCTTGGCTTTGACAGAGCAAAGTCAATTTCTTCGGCTCCATCTGTGTCCATGGAGCCGGTAGAGTTACTGATTATGAGACTGTCTCCTGTCTTGGAGCCGATCACTCCGACATTGAAATCACCCATTCTGGATAGGGTTTGATCCCCTTCATTATCCTCCCATTCCTCCAGGAGCTTATCTGATGATGATGTGGTGTGGATGATGAAGAGATGGCTTCGTACATCGGCATTGGCAAAAGTTTTATCATCACCGACCTCAAAGGAATTGGGACTGTCCAAGGTACCATAGCCAGAGATTGTGGGTCTGATAGTGGAACCATCGAAACTGGGACCTCCTTTAGGATAGTCTGTTCAGGCGTCTGCTCCGACTTCTTCAGGTCCATTGGATTTCAGAGAGTCTGGGAGCCGACACTCACCCTTCAGGTCCGGGGAAGGGAATCTGCAGGGACAGTTGTCTAGTCCGACTCTGCCCGTCGGTGCCTCGGCGAGGTTGAGCTTGGCTCCTAAATCAGCTTCAGAGCCACCCTTCCTGCCTCGGAGCCAGTCCTTTGCCTTTCTGGAGTGGAGGATCTCTTTGGAGCGGAGCGAGGGTGCTTTTGTACTGATGGAGAGAGTGCTGTCACTCCAGACAGTTCTGCTCTTGGGCCCAGTTCCTCTTCCCTCCCCAGGCGCCAGTGTTGATCTCATCATCACCTCTTCCTCCAAAACGTAGAGACCCAGAGTCTCAGGAAGCCCCTGCGGGTGGCATAATCTTCTCTGAAACTTCACCAGAGTACCCTTCTGAGGAAGTCCTTCAGAAGAGACTGTGCAAGAGAAAGCTCATAGACTCCCCTGACTCTGTCATGTCAGATACCGATTTGGATGATTCAGAAGAGTCCCCACGGTCCCCCCCCCCCCCCAGGATGCCTCTTTTGCCGACATCCTTGGGATCCTGAAACAGGAGTGGCTGGAACCCCACCAACCTTTCAGAGGATAAATCTGTATACCTGGAGACTTTTGGCTCTCGCCCTTCCGCCTCCTGGGTGTCTCCTCCTTACGACCAATTGATGAACATTATATCTCGTAAGGCCTGGACTTCCCCTGATACAGTGGAGCTTGTTCGCAGAGGCCCAATAAATTCATCACTGCCCTCGCTGAGAAAGAGTTCCTAACCAAAGGCATCCCTGTGGATGCGATGGTGGTGGTGGTGGCCACTAAAGAGTTATCTGAGACTTCCTCATCTGTTCATCCTCCAAATGAAGAGTCACAGACTGTGGACGGATATGGAAAGTGTGCCTTATCAGTGCCTTTACTCTGCGGTCGCTGAATTACTTGACCCATTTTACGAGGCTTCAAAGGGATCTCCTCAAAGAGTTAGGAGATACTTTTCAGAGTACTGTAGCTTCAGGGATCACAGATAGTTTCCTCACGGCTCTCCACCCTCAACTCAGTTGTCAGTTCCTCCATGAGACTAATTTCATATGCATCTGATGGAGCGAGCAGAGCAGCAGCTACAGGAATTTTCTTGAGACATTCCTCGATGCGTCTGTGCAATTTTGCCGAGCCCCTCAAGTCTTCCTTCACCAACACCCCCTTTGATAGTTAGTCTCTTTTTGGACCAAAGGTGAAAGAAACTTTGACCAGGTGTGAACAGGAGGGAAAAACCTTGTCCGCCTTTGGAGTATGTTTTTCCGCCCCATCTAGACCTTACCCTAAAGGTCAGAAAGGTGGGAAGATGTGGTTCCGCAAGTCCCAAAAAGTTTTTTTCCAATGCACATGGTGAAACTTCCCCTAGGGGCAGACTGGGAAGTAAAATTGGAAGACGCCAACCTCATGGCAGAGGGGGTCTGCAGATTCAGGGTGACAGAGATACGGTCTCTGGCAGACCTTTTCAGCATTCCTGAAAGGAGATCCGCCTTCTCTTCTCTGGAGGCAGTCGGGGGATGCATGTCACTGTACCAAAATGCCTGACTGGAAATCGCTCCTCTGATTTCCTCCTTTCTATAGTTAGACAAGCTGTACTTATAAATATGTAGAGAGATTACTACTACTTTCACTTGCAGACAAAATCTGGGTATCTTACCCTATGCATTATGGGATAGGGGATAGCCTCGAGCCAGTGGAAGCTCTCGAGCTTTTGTACTGGGCCGAGTCGGAACCGATGGTCGGTTCTGAACCCAACCAACAAGAGTATAGGCGAGATGGACAACAAACATGGAACGTTATGGTGAGTACATAACTTCTTAATTATCCTTCTGTAATAGTACATTGCTTCTGACCTTTTGGAATGTACATAGAAATGCATCTCCTCATTCTCCCAAGTAGTTGCTTACTGTATATCTGTCACACATAAAGTAAAGGAGACTTATTAAAAGATTTACATCCTTCCTCAGTAATGCTTGCTAGCTATATGTGCGGTTGAAGCTGGACTTGCATCCTTGATTTTTTTACAAAGGACCATACATAGAGAAAGAAAACATTTTCACAAAACTTTTTTTTTTTTCTTGGCCTCCAACGTTCAGTGCAATGATGTTCAAATGTTCATTAAACACAGTACTTGTTTGATTCATAAATGCTTGTATAATCAATATTTGTGAAGGTTTTTCTGTAGAAACTTGTGTAACATTGCTTCAGTTTAATCTGTAGAAGTCCCTTTAGGGGATGAAAGTGTTTTCTAGATCCAAGGTCAAGCTCCCATGGTTCAGCGAAATGGCTCCACTAACTTTCAGACACTTTTCACAAATCTATTTAGCCAAAACTGATTTATCTTGGTTTACTAAGTCTGTCTAGTTCAACACATGCTACTGGTCAGTGCCAGGCAGCCCCAATTAGCATTCAGACTCCTCTTCTAAACTAGAATTCCTCTCCTATCTCCCACAGAACACTATTGCTCCATAAGCTCAATAGATCTAGTTTGCCACCATTACATTCAGACATGATCATCTTTGCTTGAGTAGCAGTTTGGATATGTATGTTTTTTTTTCTCTCACTAAAATGATAGGTAGGTTTCTGTCCTAAATTACTGATTTCTCTAGTCTACAGATTAAAAATGTTAAAAAAAAAAAAAAAAAAAAAAAAAAAAAAATGTTACTGTGCTTAAATTTTCTTTTGCTAGATTTTTTTTCCTCCCAACTCTCACTTAAGCGGTCAGGTCTATTAGTTTGTTGTTAATATTGTTAAAGTTCTATTTGTGAGCTTTCCATTGAATAGGTTTATGGTTTTCTGTACTTTAGTGATTATATTTAGCAGCATTGCTGGTGGAAGTTGGATTGTATAACCATGGACAAGACCTTGAGCTCTAGAAAATGCGACTGTCGTGGCCACATAATTCTGCTTCAGGACATCAGTATGATGTGCCTGGGTCTGGAACATCCGAGTCCTGTAAGATTTGTAAGGAATTTGGTCATCATACTCTCCAGGAAAGGAGGAACGAATTTATTTTAAAAGGCTTACTACTTTCCAGCTGAATAAGTGAACAGAGGAGGAGGAGGAGCAGAAAGCTGATCCAGCACCTGACAGTAGTGCTTCTACCCCCCCCCCCCCCCGGGTTCACAGAGTGGAGACTTAAACAAATTAACGTAGCTCTGGACTCTTCAGCCCAGAGTGAGGTTCACCAAGTGAAAGTTGCGCAGGCTTCTTCTGAACTTTCCCCTGAAGGTCTCTTTTTTGGAGGTTTCTTTGGTACTGGATCATTTTGAGTAAGAGAAGTCTGTAAGGTCTATCAGGAGTCCCTTCCATGCATGTGGATAGGTAACATATGATGTAAGCCTTTATCAAGATACAAATCAGTAATGGTATCCTTCCATCCTCCTCTGTTATTCTAGTGGACAGGAAAGTGTCTACTTCTTCAACATTTCAAGGTACTTATCTGGGCCTTATATTGATTGTGGAAGTATTGTAGCCAAGAGTATTCCGGGGTGGACTGCATTAGTACCATTGTAGATCCTTCAGCACAAACACCTCGGTTCCAGCATTTTTAACCACATCTCTTCAATATCAAAAGTACTTGGGCACAGAGAGGCTGGTGTTGGGGACTGTGTCGGTGTTGACTATATTCCATCTGATGTTTGTATTTCGCTGTTGCAGTCTTGACTTGGGGGATTTCCCACCATGGAAGCCCTTCGGCGACTGAGTAAAATTTTTCCCTCCTCCTACAACTGGTGGGTGCCCTTTCCTGATGTCAGAATGCTAGGGTTTAAGTGGAGTCCGCTGACATCATGACCTCAGTTCTTTCTTGCTGTCGGAGCCCAAAGTAGACAATCTAGTACGTGTGTCGGTCGGTCCAATCCAGAGTGATTACTTCAGAAAGCTAAGTACCCCATTGGGGAATTTCTTTTTTTAACTAATGTCAGAGAAAATTAACAACTGTCTCCATTGCCTTAAACAAATTCCACACTGGGTCTTCCACTCCCTCTATGTTACCTGTTTAGGCCCAAACCAATGACGTTCCTAACTGTCATGTCTGTGCACAATTCAATTCCCAAACTGTTGTGCGTAGGGCAGACATTTTTCTTAGTGAATCCTCAGTTTTTCTGCCTGGTATGACATCCGCTACTTGTCCCAAAACCGTAGATATTCCTAAATACAAACAGCCCAAGCTCAGACCTCCTGAAGACAGCCATTTGCCATCTGATAGCCATCCAAGGCTGGTTATTGTGGAAGTAGGTGAGGTGCTTTCACAGCTCCCTCCTGCGACCGTCATGGTGGAGAAGGCCTTTATTGAGACCCTTTCGGAGGCTGATATGCTATCAGGCCCCTAGACATTAAAACCAGCTATCGATCGACATTCGTCGGTTGGATCAGAGACTGCTTTGCAGGCCTTGGCTTCGGGCGAACACAGCACTGCCATTACATCTCTGAGGAATTCAGGCATCCGTTCTTCTGATGTCCGTGACCTAAACAAAAGACTAACCCTAGAAAGTTATCTTCTTTCCATTCCAGCCTCTAGTCTCAGGCCTGTCAGCAAGATTTGGTTAAATTAGGACCTGCTTTCCCTGGTTAGGGGCAGACATTCTCCCCCTGAACACCTCTCGGGGGAAAAAGGAAGAGAGACCCAATCCCAGGGATTTCTACTGACCCTTTAGAGACTAGGCAGGACTCTGAGCAGGAGGTCTCAGTTTTTGAAGAGTATCCCCTCTCTACCTTCCTTTGAGGAGTCTGATTCAAAGGAAAATTTGCCCTCTACCTCCCTCCTCAGGATCTATCCTCTGGGAAACTTTACACTCCCTTGGAACATTTTCATTGGGAAGAGCAAGATTATCCCCAATCTAAGAGAAGAGTCGGGGAATTTCTCCCCCTCCCAGAACTTAAACCCCTGGCAGTTCCCACAATTCTGGAGGTGGTTGATGGTGTTCCAAGAATACACTTTGAAACCAGAATCCCTTCCTTCTGAACCCAGGAAATCTGACAGATTTTACAGGATTATGGATTCACATAAGCACCTTTTTAAAAACCCTTCAGCAGTCCCAGAGGTTTTCGGTGCTGGACCCAAGGGGGCAAGACCCAGAACATCCAAAAACCCACTACCATATTTTAAAGAAGGCAGAGCCCTTGATAGATTTGGCAAGAAGGTACATACCTCTGCCACTCTGTCTATGAGGTCATTAAACTACCAGTTCCACGTAATAAAACACCAAGAGGCACTGCTGGAACAGATGAGGCAAAAGCTTTTGAACATTGAAAATAAGACCTTATCCAAAGAATTACTAGACATTTGCAGCTCCACCTCACAAGTGACCAAGCATTCCTTACACTGTGGACTTGATGCAGGGCCACAGCCACTGTGTCTGCCATCAGGAGGCATGCATGTCGAAGGGAGCAGGCCCTCCCAGTATGACAAATCCAATCTTTTAGATCCCCCTTGGATAAAGAGTCTCTCTTTGGCCCTAAGCAGTAGCAGTGCTCAGAAATATGGAAGACGGATCTAAGATTCCTTGCTGGTACAGGTCCTACATTTCAGTCAGCAGAAGCCTGGAGATTCCACAAGTGACAGTTGCAGTGGGAATTTTCTTTCAGCATAACCAAGGAATGGGGGAGCCCATACATGAAACTTGTTGCCACCAATATAATCACACATTTGGAATGGTTCTGTTCCAGAAACAAGACCCTTTTAGCCTGGAAAACAGATTCTTTCTCATTCACATGGACAGCCCTATTCTTTTAGACTTCCCACCAATGCCCTACTTCCCAAGGCTCCCCAAAAGTCACAGAAGAGCACCAAGGGCCATCCTTATAGCTCTGGATTGGCCAAGGCATTCCTGGTACTTTATTCTTCTATGCCTATCCAACTCTGTCCTTGCAAATTACCTTTGACTCTTCACTTTCTCACTTAGAGGAGGGGACACTTCATACTCCACATTCTGCAAACCCTCTATCCATCAGTTTGGAGAATACCTTCTCCTACAGTCTGTCAGTCTGAAGGATACTCTAACTTGGGGGATCTTCCCCTGTATAACAGGTGCATGGCATCCCCGGAAAAGCCAAGAGACCTAGCCCCAGAAAACCCTGTGCAAGAACATAATGTTTTGCTAACTGGGGGTACACAGCTTAACCAGGTTCCCATCAATGCTTAGATCTCTGTCAGCTGGTCCTATTTGCTAATTCCCTGTGACAGAGACCTCTCTTGCAAATCCTTCTACATTCAGGTTTCAGCTGTTTCTACCTACTTTACCACCCCATCACTACTTTCTCTCACCCACTCCCCAAACATTTCCTTATTCGAAGCATCCACTTCAGGCCTCCCAGGAGACCTCATACACCACCTTGCAAACCAATGTTTCTCCTAGAATGACGTACACCACCTTCATATTTAAAATTCCTGGCATAGAGGACTACTGGCTTACTAGCTCTCTTTTCATTTAGGACAGTTTCAGTAACCCTAGGCCCTCATGGCAGTGGAACCATTTTATTATCTTCCATCCTGACAGAATCCCTTTCTCGGGACTAATCCTTCCTGTAGGCCAAAGGTGGTGACTGATTCTTCCTTACATTCAGCAATGCATCTACCTTTCTTCTATCCAAACCCACAATATTGGGGGAGGAAATTCTGCATTTCTCAGTCATCCACAGGCAACTACCCTACTAAATGGACACAACAAATCCCATCAGAATATCTGACCAACTCCCTGTGACCGTTGATAGCACTAAAGGAAAACCTGTCAGCAGGCAGACATTTTCCAAAAGGATCTTTCTCTGTACCACCTTTTGTTACAGTCATCTTGGAAGGATCACACCTGAAACTGTAAGGATCCACTCCACTTGGACAACTAGGTCTTCCACTGCCTTCCTGAAGGACATACCTACCAAAACTGGTTGGAGGTTGCCAACTGATCTTCGATGCACACTTTCTCCATGCACTACCACTGTCAGACCCCTTCTTGTCCAAAAGCAGGGTTTGCATCTTATTACCCTACAAATCTTCCTCTCCTCGCCTTACTTTACCATCCTCCCTGCTTTACAGCTTTGGGAGTCATCCCACAAGACAGGACTGCAACAGTGAAACATGAAAAACATAGTGCAGTTGTGTGCACTTACCATAAATGTAGATGTTAGAGTGTATTTATTATTGCACCCCCCCCCCCTTCCCCAGCGTACTGAGTAGGCTGCCATTATTTCTGCTACTTTTTTTGCCAAGGACCTCTGCTCTTCACTTTTGCTGGTCTAAATATCCCTGCCCTAACCATCTGACCTTCACCTTCTGCTCCTGTTATGGGGCTCCAAACTCCAAGGGGCAAGAAAACAATTGAGTTCATGATGTTGGTGGACTTCAATTATACCCTAGTGTTCTGACATCAGGAAAGGGTGTCTGCTGGTTGTAGGAGGAGGGAAAAATTTTACTCTGGTAGTCTGGTCGGCCAAGGGCTTCCATGGCAGGAAATCCCACAGGTCAGGACTGCAATAGTGGATACACTTGAACGTCTACATTTATGGTAAGTGTACACAACTGTACTTTCCTCTTTCTATATCAGAGTCCTTGGTGTTTGACATGTCAGTGCCACAGCCAGTTTTGATACAGACTGTGACCTCTGGGTCAGTGTTGCTTAGTGCCAGGTCCTCTGTGCTCATACCTCTGTGCTCGTACCTTTTGCATTGTCAGGTTTGGAACAAACTTCAGTGCTGACAGGCATGATGTCATTCAAATTCTTAGAAAAAATAACCACTCTTCTTATCAAAGAAGACTGATTATATGCCTCCATTGACTTTGTCTCAATCTCATGGCACACAGCAGTTAGGGACCTTGAATACCTACTGTGAATCTCAGAAACATTGGGTTCCAAAAAAACTCTGAAGATCCTGACCCTAAGGATCACACCCTTCCTCTGGGAATTCATATGACTACTTTCTGGATCTTCCAGGAAAGAAGAGTACAGGAAGACATGTAGACTCCCTTGCAGAGTTTGTTGCTATTACTTTAGAGAATGGTATGGGGGGAGGGGTGGATCCTACAACCCCCCCCCCCCAGGAAACCCTAAATTTGGGAACGTATTAGGCTTATTGAGGTAAGGTAGTGTGTGGCTCATAGATCCCCCTTCTCTTGATGAGTTAATAGATGTCTTTCAAACTGCCCCATCTGCATCCTGGGTGGTCCCCCCATGGAATGCATGATAGGGTTTGGTTGTGAAGCAGCTGTGGTGAGAACATGATGTGGCTGATCCCATTCCAAGGAAGTCTGATAAGATCCCTTTGGCTCTCATTCCCATGCATGATTTTATATTAAAGTGTTGTAAGAGTTTGAGGCCAGTGGTCATAACTGGAGCAAGGTATGGCTAAGATAGTTTGCTTATCCAAAGCATACAAGGCTCATCTGTAGTGGTGGTTGCATACTATTTTTTTTTTTTTTTGCCAGATATTCCTTTGTTCCCTTTTAAGCATCTTTTACAATTCTGTCAGCTGCATCTGTCCTGGAGGCAGGGTGACATTTGGGTCAGACAATCGAAGGAACTTGGATTTAGCAAGAGGCCAGTCTACTTTCTGATGTACTGGAGATGAGGGTAGTCTTCCTTGCATTGCATGTCTTCCAAGACCAGTGTATCAGATGTTACAGAGATTCACATAGACACGTCACTAGTTTGGTGTGTCAGCAAAGAAATGTTGAAAAAACATGAGTGCGGGATGCAATACACATCCCCAGCTGGATCAACTTGGCTAGAGGACTTATTCAGTAGATCTAGTCTGCAACTGCACAAGTGGTCCCTCAACCCAAGCATAGGTAATGTTGCGGCAGTAGGACAAGCTTTATTTGCATCCTCATCCAGCATCAATTACAGCAACTTTTCCTTTATCCCTGTAAAGGGACATACTCCCGCTACTTCACCTGCGACTGCCAGGGCTTCTGTATACCTTTTCACCTGTCTCTGATCACAAGATTATTGTGAAAAAATGGGTTGTACAGAGCAGCATTGATCCATCCTTTTAGCCAGATTCTACCCACAACCAATTTGGCGGTCCTTGCTCTAGCCTCATATCAAGAAGTTTCTGCTTCCAGATTTACTCCCTGATGTCCTGCCCCACCTTCTGTCAGTTCAATTTGTACTGTTAACTGTGTGGTTTCTCAAATTCCCTTGTTTGCCAGAGACCCTTTGTTAACTGTTCATGGTGGTTCAAATCCCCCCCCCCACATCATAGAAATGTTCCACTAGGAACTATAAGGGAAGATAGAAGAGGTTCTTTCTGTGGGCCAGTCACTGGAGTCTGGACCCCTTAAGCTCCAGTACCCTCAATCTTACTGTTCCTCTCTTCCTTGCTTGATTTTGGCTCCAGGTTCTCTACTGTCAAGGTAAATCTTATCAGCAGTATCCAATTTCCACCATGGTTTTTAATCTCCAATTCTTGGCATTTCAGAAGGTGTGCTTTAATCTACCCCCTGTAAATCCCAGCTCTCTTGGAATCCCAACTTAGTTTTGGAGACATTGACCTTCTTCCACCCATTTGAACCAGCCAGTTCTTCTGATCTAAAATTTATGTCCTTGAAAACGCACTTTTTATTGGCTATCATTTCAGTTGAAATCATTTCAAAAGTTGCAAGCACGGTCATTTAATTCACCTTTCTCAAAATGAGGTATCTCTAAGAAATGATCCTTTATGGCTAATATAACTTCAGAAATGAACATTAGTCTGGCCATCCATTTTCCTGTGTTCTTCCCTTAGTATTGTAATACAAGACAGTATACCCTACATCGTCTCAGTGTGTAAAGACAGTTAAGATTTTACCTACAACAGGCAAAGCAACATAGATAGCATGACCAAACTATTTGTATCCTTTGCGTCTACAAAAATGGGACTGGAGGTTTCCAAATTAACTTTGTCCAGATGGCTGTTGCACTGTATATTCTTTGTGTATGATGCTTCCAACAGAAGTCTTCTTTTCAAGGCAAACGCATTCTGCCACAGACCATGGCCACTTCATCTGCTTTTTTCAAAACTCTTCTGAAGACATTTGTGTGCTAGTGTCATGGACTTTATTGCATGCTTAGGCAAGACACTATAAACTGGATGTGATCTCTACCCCATTTTTTCTTCTAGATGTTGTGTGTTTTAGACTTACGGTTGTGTTTAGCATAAGTAAATAATAGGAATTTACTGTCTTTCTTTTTATATTCAGGATTGTCCCACTACTGCAGTTTGCTACAACTAGCTGCCATTTGTGGTTTTTTTTATTTGGCTGTTGAGACCTCTTGTTGGGAGGTTCAAATCAAACTATTTTTATAGATTAGTTTTGCCCATGTGGAGTTGACTGTTACACCCATTTTCATGAGTGTTGTCAGAACTCCTTATTCTGCCTTGTAAGAAGACCCTTTCCCAAGCAAATGAGTCCTTTCTGTGTATTACTAGTTATTTTTAAGTTCTCTTTAAAACAGTTAAAAGTTAAGGTATTCCATCTTTTCTAAATTTATTTAAAAAGCAATGTACCATCCTCTCACTTTTACGCAGTTGAAGTGGTGTATACTTTTGTGGCTGATGACCCAGTATAGGTTACAAGGATAGAGTTGAAAAATATAGCAAAGCTCAGTGGACCAGTTCAGAGAGCTATCTGTAAGTCTTTTGCAAAACCAGAGGGATGCTGCTTGATTAAGGCTGGATCACCAGCAAACCTTTTGACAGCCATGCATATCACCTTATATTTCTGTCACAAGTTAGGATTCACTCTCAATATCCAGAATCTGCAACTTGCATCCAGTGCCAGGACTTGTCTTCCTGAGGGCAGACATAGAGTTGGTCTAACAGACAGCTTTCCTATCGGAGGACAAAATTTCATTCCTCTTGTAGTACCTCTTGAATCTGTACAGCCAGCAGATTATTACTGCAATGAAAATTTTAAGGGCCCTGTGATGCATGGCTTCTTGATTCCTAATAGTCCCACTGGCAAAAATGGGGGTCTGTATTAGATAAACGAAAGTTTATCTAAGCGAACGCTCACATGAGTGAAAATTGCGGAACTCGAAACTGCAATTATGGGGGGCTGTGCCCCCCACACCCCCCTCTAAATATAGATTCCAACTCCAAGATCGCACTACAGTGAGGAAAGGGCTAATATTCCCATCTTCACTGTACCACAATCTCACAATTGCGGTTTCGAGTTTCGCAATTTTAGCTCAAGTGAGCATTTGCTTAGATAAACTTTTGTTTATCTAATATAGACCCCAAAATTGGACATGAGGAAACTGTGGTGGTTCCTGAAAAATTGCTAGTCCCAACACCAATACATTTTAAAAACGTCAGTCCCTCTCCTACCTTACCAGAAAAAGGAAATTCTGCGGTGGGAGGAGAGTGTCAAAGCCAATTCAGGAACATCTTTCCAACTCCCAGAGACTGTCCAAACTGTAACCACAACCATCTTAGGCCTGGCCTAGACATTGCATTGGTGAAAACTCAAGAGTCCAAGGAACTTGTGGCAGGCATGTAACAGCACACCATGTAGGTGTAATGGACATGCTGTCAGTTTTGTGGCATTAAGAGCATTTCAGGAATGACTGGTTCAAGGAGCAATAAAGATACTAACAGACAAACACCACAGTGATGTGGTTTATTAAAAAAAAAAAAAAACAGCAAGGAACTCATTCCTTCCACCTCAGCTGATTAGCAGTTGAACTAGATACAAGTCAAGCAGTGGAACTGCATATAAATGGCTCAGTGATTAGGACTCACTCCTGTAGTTTCATACGTATTGGGTCAAGACAACCCGCTGGGAGATAGTCTGACCAAATCACTCCTAGACCCCAGCGAATGGTTGTTGAAATGAGAAGTTTTCCTAGACCGTACACAAATGAGGTGTGCCTCAAATGGACTGTTTTGCTTTCCAAGCAAATCAACAAGTTCTGTTCAAGGACTTCTCAGAGAGGATCATGGAGAAAAGACACCTTCTCCTTTAGTTGGAAAGATCTCTTTCCTCCAGTACTCCTTATCTTATCCCCAGGGTATTTCAGAAAGTGAGGGCAGACAGACTGAAGATGATATTGATAGCTCCTTAGTGGCCCAGGCAACGCTAGATGTCCTGACTGAAATCACTGTTGCAGTATTCATAGTGAATAGGTTATCACCACTGTCATCAGACCGGGGTTCTAAAGCTTTAACTTCCCATGATTGTGCATCCAGTATGTGACCTCATTCTTTAAGTATAGGGGTCTTTAGGCAGATGTACGAGCATAATTCCTCAGACTATGGCTCTGGCAGCCAGAGTGCAAGTTGTATATCAATCGGACTGTTTATTTGTTGGTACCTTTGCTTTCAGTAAACAGATAAATACCCCATTGGGGACAGCATCCTTTGTTTTTCTAAAGTGTATTTGCTAACTGGTATTAGATGTCAGCTAGGAGGGGTAAGTGTGAGTGCAGTAGGCAAATTCTGTACACAGACTTGCATACTCAGTATCTTTTCTGCTTAGGAGCAGAACACGATTACAGGGCCTGTTCCATTTGTCAATCATTTGTACCTAAAATATTGTGATCCCATTTGTCCCTTGTTCAATACCTTTCTTTGAGACCCATTGTCTTACACATTTGGACCACTCCAAGATGGTGCAATCCACTTCCTCTGGTGTACTGCTACTGATTAAAAAGAAGTTTAAAAGATCTAGACCCGAAACTTAATTGACTCTCTTGACTGCGATGTACCTGCTGAGGTTTCAGAACCCGTGGTATGTCCGTTACTTTCTCAGATGTCTTCTACTGAGACCTAGTTGGGGGTCATTATGGTGTCAGAAGCTCTTATGGCTGAGAAATCTGCAGAAGAAGCTGAACCTTATATCAGTATCTTGCAGAGTACAAAGGGCATTCCTGAGATACTAGTTAGGGAGGAGATCCCAGATTAACTTATTGAGGTACATCAGGGATCTAAGCAACCACGTTTGGTTCAGGCAGATGTCACACCTAAGAAACATCAAAAAGCTAAATATGTAACTTCTCCTTTTAGGCAGTAAGAATGGATAAACTTTACTGAAAGCCTGTACAAGTCCATTATTGCCCTGAAGGCACCATCCTCCTCTTCCCAGCTCCACCCCACCACCCCTGAAAATTTTTGAGGAGGCTTCTGATTTAGATCATTCCCTGGCATTTTCTTCTCAAATCCACTCCTTTGACCAACTCCATTCAGAGGATGAAGACTCCCTTTTTCCTGACTGTCCTGTAGAAGCAGCTTCTTTTGGAGAGAGAATATTAAACATAGTGAAACACTGAGTACGAGTCTAGACAGATTACAGACGTTAAGAAAAGATGCTGCAATCTCTTGGAGATAGATACTCCAGCCAGCCCCTTCCAAAGTCCCCCCCCCCGGTCTTAAGGCCTTCTTAGATGCCTTTCAAAGCCACCTCTGCTACTTCTTACTCACAGCCTCCTGATCCCAATAGGCCAGACACATTTTATAAAGTCCCTACTGGTCTTAGATTCTTGTTTAAAAATTCTGTACTAAACCCCTCTATGGTATCTCTCTCTATCCCCCCTCTGATATACCTTCTAAGCTACTATATAATGCCAATGCCTTCCCTTCAAACAAGGTTACTAGAGTTATGGATAGGTGGGATAAAAAAGATTTTAACCTCCTTTACTTTAGCATCCAGGGCTGTAAATTGCCAGACCCAAATGAGTGAGTATTTGATAACCATCCTTAATTCCTTAAACAAGGTAATGGTGGACCCACAAGGGACTGATTCTAAACAATAAATGTAGTGTTTACTTAATCAGACTACACAAATAGCCAGACACAGTACTAAATGTAGTTATGCTGGAAAGGCCTCATCCAGTGCAGCTACCACTGGTTTCATCCTCTGCAGGTATGTATGGTTGCATAATCAACCCATACCTGAGGACTTCAAACCTAAAATTATAGATTCCCCTTCAGAGAAAAATCTCTTGTTTGGATCTCAGGTTGCAGGTCTTTTCAAAACCCTTCAAGAACAGGGGGAAAATTATGAAGGAGTGCCGACCGTTTCGATTAACCTCTGTTGCCAGGTACTAGAGGAATTACCCAAGAAAACCCACATCTTTTATTAAGAAAGATTCTAGGCACAACTAGAAACCCAGGAGGTTCCCCAGAAAGATATTCCTAGAGAAACCTTTGAGAGATGGTTCTTCTGGGAGGCCTCCCTTTGGAGAGACTATCTACAAGGTCTCTCGCCCATCATTCCCCTGCCCTCCTGGCCCTTCCAGACCCAGAGATCAACCAGTCAGCCTCCACCTGGGAAAAGATTACCATAGACCGGTGGTGGGTGCTTTCAATTATTAAAAAAAATGGGGGGGTGGCACACCATGTCCTGGATGAAAATTCCTCTTCTAAATGGCATGACACCCACTCCCCATAAACAGATGTACCTATTTCCACCCATCCTACAGGAATTTCAGGCAGAATAGAACCAGAACCCCAAGAATTTGTGGGAAAAGGCTTTTACTCCAGACTGTTCCTAGTACCAAGGAAATGAGGGGAGTGGAGACTCATACTAGATCTTTCTCTCTCTGTGTCTCCCCTGAACACTTTTCTGAAAGTGACAGCTTTCAGAATGTTTTCTCTGCACACTGTGCTTCCATTTATTCTGCTGCAGGCGTTTTAGTATCTCTAGATGTAAAATGTGACTGTCTCCATGTTCCAGTTCACCCTCTTGTAGGAGATTCCTCAGCTTTTGTGGTGGGTCATCACACTTCTGCTTTCCACAGCTGCAGAAGTTTTCAGTGTCTATCACCAGTAATCAAGTTCTTTTGAACAGAGGAGTCTGTATTTTCCCTACTTAGATGACTTGTTAATCCAAGCTTACTTTGTTCACATGCTCTGCAAGACCTCCAACTAACCCTCAACCTCATCTTACAGTTTGGATTCACCATCAGCTACAAGAAATCCAACCTGCAGCCAACTCAGAACTTAGATTTCCTGTGTTGCAGACTGGGCACCAGAAAGATACAAGTCTACCTTCCTCATGAAAAAGTGCAGAGCCTTGCAGATTACGTCATAGTCTGACCTCATACAACAAATGCTCTGCAAGAGAGAAACGCTGAGGGCCTTGGTATTTATGCCAGCAACTATTCCAGTGCTTCCTTTTGCCAGACTTCTCATGGGAAGAATCCGTTGGTATCTTAAAACAATTTGGTCCCAGCACTCTTATCCTCTAGACACAGCAATCCCTCTATTACCTTGTCTCAAGAGTGGGTTCCCATGTTGGGACCAGGTGACACTCAACCCAGGACTTCCCTTCACCCCACCACTTCCAGTTCAAAAAATGCACAGAGAGGAGTTAGATGAGGTGTGGGGAGCCTGGGCAGGAACACACACCGGTTTGAGGGTAGATTGGCACCAAAACTTTTAAAAGGAGCACAGTAACATGAAGGAGAATAAGGGCTGTCATCTAAGCTCCAAGTCTTTTCCCACATCTGGAGACCAGGTCCCGTAAGAGTGTTCACGGGCAATACCACAGTCATGTGGTAGATAAAAAAAAAAAGAGAGAGAGGTACCTCATCTTGCCAACGTTGCAGATTAGCACAGACACTCTGTGAGTTTTCCACCCAGAAAAAAACTGGTCTATATCACATAGTCAAAGTTACGTAACTTCGAACACCTAATGGCAGAACCATTATGTTCGAAATTACATAACTTCAACTACCTAAAAAAAAAAAAAAAAAACACAATGGACAACAAAATAAACTGTTGTAAGCAGGGGGCAAGCCCCCCTGCACCCCCCAAACCCCCCGCTACTTAAATATACCAACTCTGAGATCGCAACACATTGAAGTGAATGAAAACCTCCACCTGTGGAGATTTCCATTCACATGCTCGAACTTTTACAAATTCGAACATATGGTCTCGACCATATGTGGCTCGAACTTGTAAAAGTTCGATGACGTGATAGGAACCTGAAAAACACAGGTGTTTAGTAGCCACATAATTCTATCACAGGACAATGTGTTGGCAGACAACACACAAAACAGGACCTTGTAAGATCCCTCACAAATGGACCCTCAATGGACAGGTTATCCTGGACATCCTCTACATTTGGGGGTGGGTCACCCGAGATGGGCCTCTTTGCTTCACAGTACAACAAACAGATCCCTCTCTTCTGCACCAGGGGCCCTTGCCACTCAGCCTGGAGGGCATTTTGCTTTCCGCTTTCAATGGACTGGAGATTTCCTCTATGGCTTTCCTCTCTACCTCTCATCGTAAGGATTCCTCAAGCTCAAAAAGAAAACCCATTACTCTTGCTAGTGATGCCCTTGTGGCTGAGAAAACATTGGTTTCCACTTTTTCATTTCACCAGGGGCATCTACCACAAAATGCCTCTACAAGTGGATTTCATTACACAGCAGAAGAGGTCACTGCTACATCCCAAACTGTCATCCCTGAACCTAACACTGTGGATGATGGGGTTTTAATTCCTTACAGACACCACCTTTCAGAGCATGTAAGTTCTTCAAGAAGCCAGGAGATCCACCACTCAAAAATCCTACATAGTCAAATGAAAGATGTTTTATTTTGGCACCACAAGAATAGACTGGACCTCAACAAATCATTGGTACCTTCCATACTAAAATGATTTTGTGAGCTTATGCATGCAGGTCTGGACTACTCTTCCATCAAAATTCATCCATCAGACAACTCTGTGTGTACCCCTCAATCCGCCTCTTATAGCCAGACCTGAGATCAAGTTATTCCTTAAAGGGATGCTGCATCTTACACCATCGAAGAAGCCCATAATCCCTCCTTGGGATCTCACCTTTGTGTCAGAATAACTTACTTTGCCTCCTTTTTAACTAGCAGTCTCAGCAAACCTCAAATTCTGCACCTGAAAAACTATTCTACTTCTGGCTCTTATTTCAGCTAGGAGAGTCTCAGAGATTCAGGCTCTCATGGCCATCCCACCCTTTCTCATTTTTTCACAAAAACAAGGTAACCTTATTCACGCCTTAAGTGATGAATGATCTGTCAGTTAAGCTGGCTATAAATCTCCCTACCATCTTTCTCAATCCACAGAACGGGGAAAAAGATTGCTACACTCTACATATTCGCAGCCAGTTAAGATTCTGTCTGGGCAAAACTAAATCCATTAGAAAATCTGACTGTTTATCTCCTTTATGCACTCGGGCCAACTAGTGTCTAAACAAGCTATTGCAAACTGGATCTCTAATGCCATCTCTTCTTGTTATTCTCTACATGGGAAGTCCTTGCTCTCACACCCACAAGCTCAGTCTAACTGGACAGCAGATTTGTATGGGGCCTTCTACAAAGGGTTGAAGGCCAGGGCCATACTAGAAGCTACCCAGGAACACATCAACATGAAGGAAATGAGGGCCCTC
Source organism: Protopterus annectens (assembly GCF_019279795.1). Taxonomy (NCBI): domain Eukaryota; kingdom Metazoa; phylum Chordata; order Ceratodontiformes; family Protopteridae; genus Protopterus; species Protopterus annectens. The sequence goes on along the minus strand of NC_056746.1, from coordinate 1,058,107,040 downwards.
ATCCTACCTCTTCAGGTCTTTTTCTGTGGCTCGAGACTAGGTCCTCTGTTCACACCTTCACTTAACACTGCAGGATTGATGCATTCTCAAGGTCTAGGACTGCCTTCACGGTTAATCCTTTCAGGCCTCTTGGACATTTCTACAACTCAGTAACCATCCACCCTTGCATCTCCTTCTACTCTGTGAATCGCCCACTGCATTATGAGTAATACAACAATGATTTCAGTGAGGATGTAGAACAGTTGTGTAAGAACTTACCATAACAGTAGATGTCCTACTGATCATTCTTGGAGTACTCCAGCACACCTTCTGACCTTTTGGCATTATTTTTCTATAATCTCACATCCACTGATGATGATCGTGTTTCACTGTTGGCCATCATACTTGAGTTATCTGCCAGCAGGTAGCCCTTAGTTGGCCGAATACCATAGACTTAGTATTTCTGCGTCGGTTGCTGTCGCTCCAGGACCGACGTCGGGTATAAAAACAGACACCCGACGCCATTACGTCAGTCTTTCTTGTAGAGGAGCCCGAAGCAGAAGCAGTTTGCATGAGTGCCGGTTGGACGCTACCAGAGTTTTCGTTTCCAAATCGAATCATCCTGAAGTCTTCTAAAGCTAAGTACCCCGTTGGGGATCTTTTTTTTCTTGCTCTAACCGATGTCAGAAAAAATTAACAATCGTCTTGCCTGTGGAAAGCAAATACCACACCGAGATTTCCATTCTTACTGTGTTACCTGTTTAGGACCAGACCACGACATACATCGCTGTCAGTTTTGTGCTTTTTCAATGCCCGAACTATTCGTAGTTAGGCCCTTATTGTTGCTAAATACTTTCGCTCTCTATCTCCGTATTCTGAAATGGCTTCAGTAAGCCATCTGACTACTGATCTTCTCGAAAAAACGTAAGCATAAAGACAGAGATAGACCGCACATGTCCAAAACTGCCAGTGATGCTTCCTTTAAGCTAGTTGCCAGTTTGCCAGTACTCAATGAGTCGCTTTTGCAGCCCCTGATGCCCGGTTCGATAGATTTGCAGGCCACTACCGGGACCCGTTCAGAGTCCGGTATGCCGTAAAACTCTTCTTTGACTATGGAACCTGCGGATGTCTCTACCTTGGATGGGTCCAGAGCCACTGTGCAGGCACCGGCTTCTGAGGAAGTTCTTCGGACTACTGATATTCAACACAAACCGACTACTTTCCCGTCTTCAGTTCTGTCCAAAACTACTGAGTTTCTAAGGCAAAGAGTACGAGCTATGCCTAAAGAAAACGACCCATACTCAAGCACCTGCTTCCTAGCCACAACATCAAATGCTTAAAATGGCAGAAGACCTGTTTATGCTGATTAGGGGAAGGTAGCCTTCCCCTGCTAAGAGAAAGAGACCTGTCCCCCCAGCAGCTATAACAGACCAAGAGTCCGACGACTCTGAGGTTTCTGAAGATGAAGACATGCCTTTATTTGCTTATGAGGATTCAGATGCAGAGGAATCCATTCCCTCTGCTTCCCCTCCAGAGGAATTTTCTTTTGGTGAAACCCTACATACTTTGAGAGCATTTCCACTGGGAATGCCAAGACGATCCTCAGTCCAAAAAGACACTCAGAGAATTTTTAGATCTGCCACAACATCGACCTTTAGCAATACCTGCAGTTCTGGATGTTGTGAATGATGTCTTTATGGAATCCAGTCTAACTCTTGATACTTTACCCCCTGCTCCTAGGAAACCAGACAGGTAGTACAGAGTTCCCGACTCTCACAAATTTATTTTCAAAATTCCTACTGCTGACCCAGATGTCGTCTCCCAGGGGCCTAAAGGTATAAAAGCAACTACAGCTAAGAATCCCACTCCTTCGGACAGGGATTCCAGAGGTTTAGACAAATGGGGTAAAAAAGTATACACCTCTGCAACTCTCGCCATTAGGGCATTGAATTGTCAGCTTCACATGCTGAAGTACCAGCAACATATTATGGAACTTATTAAGCAAAAATTAACTACCTTTACAGACTGTGCAGAAAATAAAGAATTACAAGAGGTTATGCATTCTGCAAACCAGGTCAGCAAGCATACTTTGCAATTTGGCTTTGGCACCCTAGAAGCATCCTGCAGGGCAGCAGTCACTGATTCGATACTGAGAAGGCATGCATGGCTTAAGGAGCAGACCTTGCCAGACCATGCCAAATCAAAATTACTAGACATTGAACAAGGACTATCTGTTTGGCACCAAAGCAGAAGAGGTTCTAAAAAAGATGGAAGAAAAAGCTAAATCTATGCAGACAGTCAAAAGATTTCTTGCAAGTGCAGCCTCTTAGATTCAGTAGGCATTGCCCATCAAAGCATTGGTCCTTTCCAGCCCCCTCAAGGCCATCCCAGCCTAGATCCAGGGGAAACAGACCACGCAGACTACAGTCTCCGGGTATGCAGACATCTAAGCAATGGAGTGCTTCCACTTCAAAAACAGGGAGTGCTAAGCCACCCCCTTATGGAAAGAATTCACAATGACTTCTCAACTCCACTCCTCACCTCTGCCCAACTGCTCATGCCCCTAGAAGGAAAACTTGCCCATCATGCAAAAAACTGGACCTCCATCACCAAAGACCGATGGGTCCTAAACATTGTATCCCAGGGGTACAAATTTTACTTCCACTCACTGCCAACCCCAAAAGGGTTTTCAGACCTTCCTCCAAACCAGTGGGCAGAGGCACAAAGCCCAGTTCAGTCCCCACTCTCCATAAGGGCAATTCAGTCTTTTCCTGCAGAGCAGATAGGTCAAGGGTTCTACTCCAGACTTTTCCTGGTACCCAGAAAAGAGGGCACTTGGCATCCAATCCTAGGTCTTTCCATTCTAAACCCCTTCCAGGTGGTACCAAAATTCAAAATACTCACCCTTCAGCAGCTTCTCCCTATGCTGTCCAAAGATGCCTGGTTAGCCACCCTAGACCTAAAAGAAGCCTATCAGCACATCCCTATTAGGGACTCATGCAGGAAATACCTATGTTTCAGGGCAGGATCTATGCATTACCAGTTCTCTGCACTTCCCTTTGGATCATCCACTGCTCCTAGAGTGTTCACAAAATGCCTGGCCCCAGCCATTGCCTACTGCGGACAGAGAAAAATTCAGATTTACCCGTACTTGGACTGCCTGATTTCAGCAGACAGGAAATGGTGTTACAGCACCTGACATTTGTAAAGAACCTTCTAACCTCCCTGGGGTACACTACCAACGAAAATAAATCAAAACTAGTCCCCAGTCAAAAGATTGTATTCCTGGGAGCAAGCTTGGACACAGCATCCCAGATGGCATTCCTTACTCCAGAAAAACAAGCCTGACAGACTACTTCACTCAAACGGCCACCAGAACCCAGCTGTCCGCAAGGAAAATCCTGCAGGCCCTAGGGTTCATGGCCGATTGCATCGTACTAATTCCATATGCCAGACTGCATATGAGGAAACTTCAGTGGTACTTAAAAAGTCTTTGGTGTCAACATTCTCATGACCTGGAAGCTGTCATTCTTATCATACCTTGTCTAAGGACAAAGTTTCTTTGGTGGGCAGCAGCATGCAACCACAACAAGGGACTTGTCTTTACTCAACCCCAAAACGTTGAGCACAAGAGTTGGTACATGAGTAGTTTTCCCAGTTAATGGTGGGGTAGTTGAAATTGCCCATTATTAGGGTGTTCGGTTGTACCCTAATATTTTCCAGTGTATCAAGAAATGAGGATTGGGAATCCTGGGGCATGGTGGGGGATCTGTAGCAAGATACAATTTGGATTGCGGTCTTGCCCAGAGTTAGTTGCACTTGGATAATCTCGGATACATTATGCTGAGCAACTAGCCTGGAGGTGTGGATATCCTTAATGAATATGGACACGCCTCCGCCTTTAGTGCTTCGGTCCAGGTTAGGTGGCCGAAAGGTGTGGTATGAATTATAGCCTGGTAATGCAGGGGTGCTCTCTGGAGCCTTGAACCAGGTCTCTGTCACTGCACAGATGTCTATGTTCTCCATTTTAAGGAGTGTCTCAAGTGAGTGCATTTTGAGGTTTACACTTCTAGAATTAAGTAGCATTACCCTCAGATTTTACTTGTTTGTACCTGTTATGGTGGTGAATTTGTCATTTGAATCTTGCCTAAAAAAGGCACTATAGGGGTGGCAAGAGCCTTAGCCAGTATCCGGAATCCCAAGGGCGACAGGTGCAGGCCATCTCTGACAAAGCATTGTGATTTGTCGATCATGTCATCCCAGGCAAACAGATATGGGATCCCCTTAGAATGACACCAGAAGCTTAACCAATTGTTGAAGTCAAATCATTTTGTCCTTGTACTGTGGTATCATTCTGGGTGATGGCAGGATGCTAATCAGGGCTAGGGTCATACCTGCCTGGGCTACAAGATCGGACAGCTCCTCCATGTCTCTTTTCATGTAGTCCAGGGAGGTACATTTCAGGTCATTCACACCAACATGGACAATGACAGAGCCATATTTGTACTTGTTGTGGAGTGACTTGAGTGCGTGCGTTATGTGGCGGATCCTGGCACCTGACAGGCAGCTGGCAGTAACTTACTCCTTGTTTAGCCTGGTGAGTGGAACATCAGTGTGCCTGACTTAGTCACCTATGACTAGAGTATTGGGTACATTGTTATGCCTTATGGGCTGTGGTTGAGTGGCACACTGAGTTTGTGGGCTATGTGTCATTTGGGTTGTATTGGGGGTGGAGGTTGCTTGTGTTTCTGCTTTGGAGGTCCCTGTTGCTTGGGTAGATTTTTTCTGAGAGCCTCCGCGAATGTAGGTGTGTGTTTTGTGTTTCTGCGTGTGTGCTTTGGTGGTGTAGGTTTTGAGGGACTATGTGATGAGTGTGGTGTGGTGCAGTCCAGTCTTGGGTGAAGAGAGCTTTGTTTCCAGTTTGGCTATATAAGTGCATCTCTCACAGATGTTCATCGTGTTTCACTGTTGCAGTCATTACTCTTGTGTTATCCTGCTGGCAGGCTACCCGCAGTCGGCCTGAATTCCAAAGTCTAGGTCCGGTGTCGGTTGCTGTCGCCTCCTCCCTGACGTCAGTGCGCCAGGGGTATAAAAGATGCAGCCAATGCCATTTTCTTCAGTCTTTCTTGCCGCACGGTGCCCGAAGAAACTTTTTTCTTGCTCCAGACCGATGTCAGAAAAAGTTAACATTTGTATTTCTTGTGGGAAGCAAATACCTCATAAGGATTTTCACTCTTACTGTATTCCTTGCCTAGGCCCTGATCACAACGTTGCTAGCTGTCGGTTTTGTGCTAAATTTAACCAACGCACTACTAAGCGTCTGTTTGATTTTGCTTTCCATTACTTTGGCCGAAGATTCAATTATATAATGCCGTCAGAACAGCCGACGACCGGAGTTTCTAAAAAAACACAAGGAGAAAGAAAAGGACAGGCATCCGAGATCCAAAACAGACGATGAGGCTTACGCTAAGCCAGTCGCCGGTTGTCAGTGAGGCGCTTTCGCAGCCCCTGGCACCCGCTACCTCAGAGCCACAGGCCGCTGACAACTCCCACGTGGAGCCAGCTAGGCCTCTGGATACTCAAGGTATTGGACACTCGGAAACCATTCCCTCAGATGGGTCTGGAGCCGCTGAGCAGGCATAGGCTTCTGAGGGTGTTTTCAGACCTACACAGTTATATGTAAAGCCTACTTCAGCTTCTAAAGTGAAAACTAAAGCAGCTCTTAAGACAAAGAAACAAGTACAGCATTCTCCAGGACAGACTTCCATGCCTAAAAAACAGATGCTCAAAATGGCCGAAGACCTAATTACCTTGATCAGGGGAACCCATCCCCCTCCTGACAAAAGGCCTAGGCAAGAGACAGACTATGATTCCTCAGATCAGGTTTCCATTTCCTCTGACTCCTCTTCTGTACAGGAATACTGTCTTCCTCCCTATGAGGATTTTGATGCTGAAGAATCTATCCCTTCAGCCTCTCCTCCTGAGGATTTTTCTTTTGGGGAAACCTTGCATACCATGAGGGAGCACTTCCACTGGGAGAGCCAAGACTATTCAGAATCAAAGAAAAGGCTTAGAGATTTCCTTTTACTACCTCAACACAGGCCTCTGGCTATTCCCCCTGTGTTAGACATTGTAGATGATGTATTTTCAGAGTCTGGCCTTTCTCCTGACTCATTACCTCCAGCCCCTGTTAAACCAGACAGATATTACAGGGTTCCAGATTCACATACATTTCTTTATAAAAACCCTGCTGCTGACCCAGAAACTATTTCTCAGGGTCCCAAAGGGGTCAATGCTTCTACTGCAAAAAACCCTATCCCCTCTGACAGGGATTCAAGGGCACTAGACAGATGGGGCAAAAAGATTTACACTTCTGCTACTTTGGCTGTGAGGGCTTTAAATTGTCAATTTCATATGGTTAAATATCAGCAATACTTAATGTCACTGCTAAAACAGAAAATGTTAGCAAATTCTGATTGTGCAGAAAATAAGGAAATGCAGGATTTATTGCATGCAACTGAACAAGTGGGAAATCATACATTGCAATGTGGTTTTGATTCTCTGGAGGCCTCTTGCAGGGCCGCAGTTACGGGTTCTGTCATTAGGAGGCATGCTTGGTTAAAGGAACAGAATCTGCCTGATCATGTTAAAGCAAAATTATTAGATGCTCCATTACAGCATAATACCTTATTTGGTGTTAAAGCAGAGGAGGTGTTGAAGAAAATGAAGGACAAAGCGAAATCTATGCAAACCGTAAAGGATTTCTTACAGGTACAGCCACCAAGATTCATCAGGAACTGGCCTACAAAGAATTGGTCCTTTCCAGTGTCAGACAGGCCACAAAGAGGCAGACGCAGACGCCCCAGAGGCAGATCCCCGCCCCAGGGCTCATACAGGCCTAAACAGTGGGGCGCTTCTACCTCCAAAAGCGGAGAAGACAAATCACAGCCATACAGGAAACAGTCCCAATGACTTCCCTCTGCCAGCACAAAGCACTTATCTTTTGGCAGCCCCCTTAGGGGGAAAACTAGCACTTTTCTCTCAAAATTGGCACATGATCACCCAGGACAAATGGGTCCTGAATATAGTGTCTCAGGGATACAGGTTCCATTTTCACACCCTGCCAAAGACAAGAGGAATGCCAGACCTGCCACAAAATCAATGGGCAGCGGCACAAAAACAAATTTCGCCCCTCATGGACAAGAGGGCCATTCAGCAAGTACCACAGCAAGAGCAGGGACAAGGATTTTACTCAAGACTTTTCTTGGTAGCCAGAAAGGACAAAGCCTGGAGACCAATACTGGACCTGCCTATTCTAAACACATTTCTGGACGTTCCAAAATTCAAAATGTTAACTCTGCAGCAGCTTCTGCCCATGCTGGGCAAGAAGGCTTGGCTTGTACCATTGGACCTGAAAGAGGCATACCTGCATATCCCAATTAGAAAATCTTGCAGAAGATACCTCAGATTCATAGCTGGCTCAATGCACTACCAATTCTCTGCACTGCCCTTTGGCTTGTCTACTGCGCCCAGGGTCTTCACAAAATGCCTGGCACCAGTAATTGCATTTTGCAGACAAAGAGGAATTCAAATATACCCTTACTTGGAAGACTGCCTTATACAAGCAGAGAACAAGGACATTCTACTACAGCATCTGGCGTTCGTAAAAAGATTATTAATCTGCCTAGGGTACACAGTAAACGAAAAATCAAAACTAGTGCCCTCTCAAGCGATAATATTCCTGGGTGCAAGCTTAAATACAACTGCCCAGATGGCTTATCTCATGCCAGACAAACAAAGGCAACTGACTTATTACTTCAAAGTGTTGGCAACAAAGACCCAGTTATCTGCAAGAAAAATTCTGCAGGCTTTGGGCTTCATGGCATCCTGCATTCTGTTAATTCCATATGCCAGACTGCATATGAGGAAACTTCAATGGTACCTGAAAAGTGTTTGGACTCAACATTGTCACAGCCTGGAAACAGCAATTGCCCTCATTCCTTGCCTGCAACAGGAGTTTCGGTGGTGGGCACAGGCCTGTCACCTCAACAAGGGACAGCCATTCACTCTACCCACAGCCAGGCAATCAGTAACAACAGATGCATCAGATTATGCCTGGGGGGCCCACATGGCAGGAAAGTGTATTCAGGGCACATGGCCCACAAGCCAAATGCATCTAAATATCAATCAAAAAGAGATGCTAGCTGTTCAGAATGCCCTGACAGCTTTCAAGGATCTACTTCATCCAGGACAACTACTGATAAGGACGGACAATACAACAGTCATGTGGTACATAAACAAGCAGGGAGGCACACATTCCTACCCCCTCTGCAGACAAGCCATGACTTTGTGGGACACAGCATTGGCTTATCAAGTTCACCTGCATGCACAATTCCTGCCAGGAAAGAAAAATACTCTGGCAGACAAACTATGCAGAAACATCACGGATCCCCACGAGTGGAAACTGGATCCTCACGTCTTCAGCATGATAACAAAGGAATGGGGATGCCCAGACATAGCTCTATTTGCCTCCCCTCACAACTGCCAACTACAGAGATTCTGCACAAGGACTTATCACAAGCAAGCATGGAAAGTGGATGCTCTATCATTCAACTGGAGAAGCCTAACAGTATATGCCTTTCCTCCTCTGCCAAAAATGATTCTGATTGCCTCAGACTGGCCACGCCAGTACTGGCACCCAATCCTAAAAAGCTTGTCTCAAGGCCCAGCCTGGACATTGCCTCTCATTCCTCACTTACTGACCCAGCGAAACAATCAGATCCTCCACAGCCAACTCAGGACCCTAAATCTGGCAGCATGGTGGATAATGTAGCCATTCAGAACACACCTCTCTCTAAAGCAGTGATGGATGTTATTTTGGAGGCCAGGCGGCCCAGTACCAGAAAATCTTATGCAGAAAAATGGAAAAGATTCTATGCTTGGATCCAGGCACAAGGAATTGACACGTTGGCACCAAATATTCCTCAGATTTTACAATACCTAACTGAGATGCTGGACAAAGGTCTATCCTTTTCATCAATTAAAATCCTTGCCTCTGCCATTTCAGCTCATTACAATATGGAACCACTTATTTTTTCTCCTCCATTGCTAAGGCAGTACCTCAGGGGGGCCAAATACATAAGACCACCAAGGAGAGCCCCAGTACCTACATGGGACCTCAATTATGTCTTGGAAAAACTCACACTACTGCCATTTGAGCCAGCCAATACAGCTGATATAAAGTTCTTATCTTGGAAAACAGCTCTGCTACTAGCAATAACCTCTGCAAGACGAGTCTCAGAGTTACAGACACTCATGGCTGTGGAACCTTTCATCATTTTCCATCCAGATATGGGTATCTCTAAGGACGAACCCAACATTTATGCCTAAGGTAGTGTCCAGTGTGGCCCTTAACTAAACCATTAATTTGCCTACTTTTTATCCAAACCCACAGAATAAGGGTGAGAGACTCCTGCATTCTTTGGACATGCACAGACAACTACGCTTCTACTTGGACAGAACTAAAGCTTTCAGAAAGACTGTGCAACTCTTAGTGGCATATGCTGCAGGATCTCAGGAAAAGCCTATCTCAAAGCAGACTATTTCAAAATGGATAGGCCACTGCATTAGTTTTTGCTACTCACAACATGGCAAATCAGTGCCTAAGGGCATTAGGCCACATTCAACCAGGGCAGCAGCCACTTCAGCAGCCTTTCTCAGAGGAGTACCAACCAAAGATATTTTAGAGGCTGCAACTTGGAGTTCAGTGCACACTTTTACCAAGCACTGCCATTTACCTCTCTACTCTAAATCCAGAGCAGGCTTTGCCACTGCAGTTCTACAGGGCCTTATAGCCTCTGCTAATCCTATTTAGGCCCAGCCACCCAACCTTAGCTTTGGGATTCAACCCAAGAGTAATGACTGCAACAGTGAAGCACGATGAACATAGTACAGTTGTGTACCTACCATAAATGTAGATGTTCGAGTGTATTCAATGTTGCAGTCCAGGTTACCCACCCACCATCCCCCTTGTCTTTGCTGGGACTTACCTATACTTCTCTATTCTATACAACCTATGTGGTGTATTTGCTTGTTGATGAAGGAAATATTTATTTTACTGCATGCATAACTATTGGCATAATTTTTAGCCTACCATCTTGGGGGCACCTGACATCTGGGGCAAGAAAAACTGAAGAAAATGGCGTCAGCTGCATCTTTTATCCCACTGACGTCAGGGAGGAGGCGACAGCAACTGACGCTGGACCTAGATTTTGGAATTCAGGCCGACTGCGGGTAGCCTGCCAGCAGGATAACCCAAGAGTAATGACTGCAACAGTGAATACACTCGAACATCTACATTTATGGTAGGTACACAACTGTACTTTTGTAGTGTTGGGTGGTAGGAGGAGAGGGTTGTCTGTGTACATGAGGCAATTGTTGCATTGCCCCTAGATGCCCAGATTCATCAGGTAGACCGGAGAAAACACTGGGAGCTGTGACCCTTAGACATGACTGGATAGGTGCTTATTTATTAAGCACTAAAAACTGTTTTCCTCTAGACAAGTGAGGAAAGTTGAGTGCTGTAGTAATTTGTAGCTTATTTAGTGCTTACAATGAGTTCTGAACAAGTGCTGAGCTCAAAGAAACAGATTTGAGTGCTGAAACTAGAAAACTGGCAAGTTCTAAGAAACAAAATTAGGCTAGAAGGCTTACCTCCGACACATAAAGGCTTGGGGGCTCAGAAGCTTACAAACAGTCCTGGATACAGCAAATCTTTATGTGGACTAGACGATTTACAGGAAAGGCAGGAAGCAAGCTTAGAATTTTTTTTTGTAAAGTGGAAAGGAGGAGCAGAAACTAACTGGGTTGGCCTTCTCAAATGTTCTCCCTGGATTAGGTAGAATGAGGTAATGACACTAGACTGGGAGGAGTGTCCCATATCAAATTTACCATAGGGGCGGGCAACTGCAAAGCCACCAAGTATAAAAACAGGATGCCAATAGGGAGGGAGGGGAAACAAAAATCAGAACAAACCCAACCAGATTCTCAACAATTGTAGAAAATTTCTAGTTAATACCACACACACACAGTGAAACTAGCTAGAAAAGTATATGCAGACAATAAAAGTGCTATAAATAACTCAAAATAAGCAGAAAACAGGATACTTAATGTTATATATCACCGATTAGTTGGCTCAGAGCCCTTCCTCCGACTTCCTCCATTTAGCTCTGTGTGAAATGGCAGAAACACGCACAAGTTAACTTCTTAAGTAACAAAGTTGAAACCTGAAACAAAAAGCTTGAAAGAACCAATGAGGTGCTTACTCCCAGCTGTAGTCCAGGTAACCCCAATCAGCCAATGACCATGAACAATTCACTCTCACTGAAATGCTATACTAGTTTTGGCTAAACTACGATGGCCTGGAACATGTGCTCAGACACACACAGCCTCTACTAACAAACAACTAGGCCCAAAACACAAGCCTGAATATGGGCAATGCTACACTACCAACACTACTTGGGTAGAAAAAAAACTGCAGAAATGTTTAAACAGATAAAGGATCAAGGAGACTCTAGAGAATGCTTTTAACTATAAACAAGTTATATGATACACTCCTTAGCAGGAAATCAGAACAAACAAACCCAACCAGATGCTTAACAATTGTAGAAAATTTCTAGTTAATACCTCATGCACAGTGAAATTAGCTAGAAAAGTATATGCAGACAGCAAATGTGCTATAAATAACTCAAAAATAAGCAAAAACAGGATTGTTAATGTTATACATCACAGATTAGTTGGCTCAGAGCCCTTCCTTTGACTTCATCCTATTAGCTCAGTGTGAAATGGTCAGATTTCCTGAAGGGTTTTGTCCTATCCAGGTAGAAATTGAGTTGTCTGTACACGTCAGAGGAGTGCAGGATATTTTCCCCTTTATTTTGAGGATTATGGAAGAAGGTTGGCAAATGGATAGATTGGTTGAGAGCCACAATGGACACTGCTTTTCGGCATAAAGGAAGGATTAGTCCTGAGGGGGAGACCCTGTCAGTATGAAAAATAATGAAGGGTTCCACAGCCGTAAGAGCTTGTAACTCAGACGTACTTCTAGCTGAAGTGATGGCCGGAAGCAAGGCTATTTTCCAAGAGAAGAGAGTAAGAAGCTACAATCCCTGATAAAATCCTCCAAAGCTAGTTACGAAAACAAAATCACCACTGATTCTAAAGACAACCACAAAGCATTCTGTAGCTATGTCAAGAATCTCAGTGGCAACACTCAGATCTGCTGTGAGTTACAGCACAATGGCACTAAATATACAGACCCAACTGATATTGCCAACATCCTGGCAGATAGGTTCAGTGCTAACTTTACCCCCTCTCACCCCCTAAAGAGCCCATCTCTATACCGGAAGAATGCAAAGTTCCTGTAATCACGGCTGCACAGGTAAAAAACGCACTCTCCAGAGCCAAGAACACAGCATCCATGGGACCAGACACAACATCCAAGGCTGCGAACTACACGAACTACAGAACAAACTGGCACCCCACCCAAGTACCATGTTCAGTCATAGCCTCACCTCAGGCTTTGTGCCTGCTGAATGGTGCACAGCGACGATTATCCCACTCCACAAGGGGGGAGCCACCACGGTCCCTGGGTTCTACCGCCCCATTAGCCTGACGAGCCTGGTCTGCAAGGCCATGGAATGTATCATCATGGAACTTATAAACAAAGACATTGATAATCTCCAAACTCTGGACCTCACCCAGTTTGGGTTTGTAAAAGGCAGATCATGTCTCCTAAATTTGATAGACTTCTTTGAAACAGTCACCAAAGCCGTAGACGAGGGTAAGGTGGTTCACACAGCCTATCTAGATCTTGCCAAGGCTTTCGACACTACCCCCCCCCCTCTAGAATTATAGATAAACTCACTAAACTAGGTATAAATCCCTATGTCACAAGATGGGTTGCCAACTGGCTCACTGACAGAACCCACACTGTGAAAGTAGCAGACTCCAAATCCAACTTCAGACCAGTGACAAGTGGAGTACCACAGGGTTCAGTCCTGGGTCCTCTCCTGATTGGCATCTACTTCTCTGAAGTACAGGCTAACACAGGAGGTCTTTGGCTAACGAAGTTTGCAGATGACTGCAAACTAGGAGCCATAATCGAAACTCCTAACGATGTGGACATCCTACAAAAGGGCCTCACTGAGGCAGATGCCTGGTGTCAAAGCCATGGCCTCAAGCTCAATGCCAAAAAGTGCATTGTCATCCCCTTTGGTAAAAACACTGTACCCATGAACTACAACATGGGCGGTAGTAAACTTAACACCGAAAGTGTGATAAGAGACCTTGGGACACAGGTGGACAGTAGTCTCTCCTTTGATAATCACTTTGCTACAGTAGTCAGGAAAGCCTTCTACGTGGCACACCTCATCACAAAAGGTTTTTCATCCAGAAAAAAAGAGGTCATTGTTCCCTTCTACTCATCGCTCATGAGACCCATTATAGAGTACAACGCCCCTTTTGGTATGTACCTCACAAGACATCTACAACAACTGGAAAGGCCGTAGAAATACCTCACAAAGAGGATTACCAGTCTCAAACAGATGCCCTACACAGACCGTCTCAAAAAAACTCCAGCTTTACTCCGTCACATATCGCCTACACAGAGGTGATCTCTGCCTAACATACAAAGCTATGTCAAACCCAGAGCTGTTGGACATGCTCCACTTAAAGAACTCCCAATCCCTCCGAGCTACACACTGTAGGGACCTAAACCTTGTCACCACAATAAACAAAACATGCCGGAGGGATAGATTTCTGTCCCAGAGACTTCCCATACTCTGGAATAAACTACCTATCTATATCAAACAAAGCTCGTCATTCGTACTCTTCAAGAAAAATCTTGATGATTGGATGGGAAATAGAAAATTCACCCCCGGGAATCACTTCTGTGGCTCTGCTTGACAGTGGCACAGGAAAATAATTTTCTTGGGTGGCAAAAGCCAGTGTACCTTTTTGGCTGGGCTTGTGTAGGCCCGATAGCCTTGTACCTACCTATGAACCAGTTACTACTCAGTTTTGCACCAGGGGCAGAGGGCAAGGCCATTTCAAAACAGACGATTTCCAAATGGATAGCACACTGTATCCATTTCTGCTACAAACACCATGGGAAACCAACCCCTCAGGGGGTTAGAACACATTCCACTAGGGCAACTTCTACCTCTACAGCGTTCCTCAGGGGAGTCCCTGCCAGGGACATTCTGGAAGCTGCTACCTGGAGTTCTGTACACACCTTCACCAAGCATTACCACCTGCCTATCTTTTCCAAATCCAGTGCAGGTTTTGCAACAGCAGTTCTGCAGGGCATACTAGCCAGCCCAAACTCTTCTTGACTGCCTCCACCCTTTCTTCAGCTTTGGTAATCAACCCAAGTGTGATGACTGCAACAGTGAAACACGAAGAACATAGTACAGTTGTGTACATTTACCATAAATGTATATGTTCGAGTGTATTCACTGTTGCAGTCCTGGTTTCCCCTCCCTCCAGCCCCCTTCTCTCTCCTCTCTGTGTATACTACTCACCCCCTTACAGGGGAATTGGTATTTGTATTTACTTTTTACTGGTGGTGATTTTCCCATCATAGCCTAGCTCCCTATTGGGGAGCTCCTGACATTTGGAGCAAGAAAAAGTGATGTAATGGCATCAGCTGCCTGTTTTTATACCCCTGATGACGTGATGTTAGTCCTGGAGCGACGCAACCAACGCAGAAAAAATAAGTCTCTGGTATTCAGGCCAACTGAGGTCTATCTGCAGGCAGATAACCCAAGTGTGATGACTGGAACAGTGAATACAATCGAACATCTACATTTATGGTAAGTGTACACAACTGTACTTTTCTCCTCCTTCTGTTGCTTTAGTGTGGACAGCATCCTGAGACAACAGTGGCCTCCATATCACTTCCTGCTTCACCCCTTATAGCTGACCAGTCTCACTCTCAAGGGTCTTCAGGCCTTTGGCTTGGAGAGAGTGTGAGGAATTACGCTGGTCCATTAACATATATACCCCTACACTTACAAGCTGAGGTCACATGTGGGACATATGATCCTGGGAAGTTAAAGCTTTGGCACCCTGGCTGGATGTCAGCGGTGATGCGCCTATTCATTCTGAATACTGCAGCAGTGATCAATGGGTCCTCTACTGTTATGGTAAGTTCTTACCCAACTGTACTTTCTCCCTTTGTCTCATGACACTTCCCGTCCTCATGTACCACCTATCCCGGAACAAGGGGTTTGTCATCCATCCCAACCTGAAAACCATCAAACTGACACCTCGGATGGTTGGTTACTTATTTAATCCAGACAGTTTAAGGGGAAGTGCTGCCTGTACTAAAAGAAGATAAAAAAACAAGTTCCATGAAATTATATGTAGTTAAATAGAAAAGGTTTTCTGTTTGGTGCAAGGCTTAACTGTATTCTACCCACTCAAGATGTATTGGAATGGGTACTAGAAAACTTCTCCCTCCTTTACAAAGAAGGACTGTTGCATTGTAAATTGCATACTTCGTCTCCATAGGAGTTCCCCAAGGGTCCATCCTGGGACCCCTACTCTTCTCTATTTTCACCAATAATCTAGCCTCAGCCACAACACATGGCACACTCATACAATAAGCAGATGACTCAACCATCATCTGCACAGCCCACTCCCTACCAGAACTGCAAAAAGTCACACGGGAAGCATTTTCTTCTATTGAAACTTGGTTATCCGATGCCTATCTAATACTCAACCCAAACAAAACAAAATTACTAATCTTCCAACCCGCCAAACTTACCCTAGACAGCTCTCACTTTAACATTACAGCAAAAGACAACAACACCATCCATCCTACAGAACACACCAAATTACTAGGAGTAGAAATAGACAATAAACTGAACTTTGACATTCACATTTCCATGACCATTAAAAAAGTGCACAAAAAACTAGGAGCATTATAAAGAAATCAGCAACTAGTTACCAAAGCAGCTAAAATTTCGGTAGCAAATTCTCATCTTATCTCTACCCTACTCTATGCCTCTCCAATATTTACTAACCTTAGACAATGTGATCTAAATAAGCTTGAAACCTGCTACAACAAAACCAAATTCGCCACAGGAGCTTCCTACCGTACTCACCACTGTCTCTCACTAGCAGAACTGGGCTGGCTAGAGCTCCCCCACCTCCTTCAATGGTACCAACTCACACTCGCCCACAAACTAATAAACCAACCACTAAAAGTCCCATCCCTCCAGAATCTACTCCAACCCTACATAACCACAAGACCACTAAGATCCAGCCACAAAAACCTCCTACAGGTCACAAGAGCCATTAACTCTGCTGGAGAAGCATTATTCTCCTGCACTATAGCCAAACTCTGGAACTCCCTCCCATCCTCAATTACCACTGTAACTTCTTGCACCCACTTTAAATCTTTACTAAAATCACACTACAAAACTTGCCAGATATTCCCTTGCAACCCCCCCCTCTAATACCATTCACTTCCCCCACCCACTACCTCTCTCAGCCCCCTATCAACAACCTACTCTTAGCAAGCTTAGCTACTCATGTTCCCAGCTACCTACCACATAATACTAACTTCTTGTAGCAACAACTGCTAATGGCTGTTATGTAACTCAAAACAGTTTGTATCAATTGTTCACTGATGAATCTCAACTACATTTTAACCATGTTTAGTATATGTCACCATATTTTAAAATTGTACTATGCTCTACAGCTGTTTTACATCTGTTTTCTTCTTGTCTTGCGTCCTTAACTGGACTGTCTATATTTAAATGCTATTTTTTTTAACTATATAATGCAAATAATAATGTGGAGCTTTTCTCCCCGGGCCTCCGCTGAAAACGGACCTGTGTCAAGTCAGACTCTCCCGGTCAACAAATGTAAATAAATAAAAATAATAAAAAAATAAGTATCTGCCTGCCTTTCTATGTTTCCTCCAGCATATGCTCACCTCCATATGAAACAGTTAAAAAAAATTGTCTTGCATCTTAGGCAACCTGTGTGTGAACCTTCACCCTCCTGGGACATAAATTATGTGCTGGAAAGCTAATAGTGATGCTCTTTGAGACCGTGGCTGAAGCACCTGTCTAACTGCTTACAAGAAAAACAATCCTGCTGCTGGCACCCACCTCAGCCACGCACATCTCTGAGCTACAAGCCCTAATGTGCAAAGGGCCCTTCATTTTTCACAGGGACAGATATGCCTTGAGAACTAACCCCTCCTTTTTTGCCCAAGGTGGTTTCAGTGGTCTCCTTAAACCAAACTGTTTATCTCCTGGTCTTCTTTCCTAATCCAAAGAACAAGGGAGAGAGAATACACAAAACAAATTTCTCAAACAGATCTGAACAGTTTTTGGTGCCTTTTGCTGAAGGTAAACTGGGAAGACCAGTGAGAAGACAGACCAGTTGTAATACTTTAGTTACTATTATCATTGGAGACATACTCTTGGTAGCCCACTCTACAATAACAAAAGCTACCACCACAGCATTTTGAAAGGGAATCCTACACAGATTATCCTAGAAGCAGCCACTTGGTTTTCCATACACAACTTCACCAACCATATTGATGCCATATCCATAGCATAGAGCTGGATACATCTCTGCCATTCTGCAAAGCCTGCTGTCCCTGACCAGAACTCTCTCCAATCTTCCCAATAAAGAATCTTTGGGACTCTTCTCGGGAATTAATACTGCAGCATTCACTGTAATGAATGTAATACACTTTTGTAGATAACTATGCATAATTTTAAATGTTTGAGTAGATCAATACTGCAGTACTTTTTCCATTCCTCCTACCCCCTCTTCCCTTCTGCATTGAGGTTGTAGTGGGTATCCTACATATTCATCACTTCCCTCCCTCCTACTTTGGCTCAGGGCTTCTGACTGTCACTAGGGCCATTGGGCAGGTCGTGCTCCATCTGAAGAGCATTGAACTTCAGTATCTTGGACATGAGCACCTGAGTGTTGCGCCAGCCAATGGACCTTACTGATAGCCTGATATTGGATAGCAAAGGACATCTTCTGCCTTGGGGATGGTTAAAGATTCTGGGATTCTGACTGGCTGTGAGATTCTGCACAGCAAGAAGTCCCAAGACTTCGTATTACAACACTGATGTACTCGAACATCTACAACTATGGTTAATTATCTATGTGACTGTACTTTATGGATATTGCAGAAGAGATAGGAGGGTGGGCCTAATGGTTAAGGTGTTTGCCTTGCAAACACAAGGTGCAGGGTTTGAGTCTCACAAGGGATAATTGGCTAGGCTTAAAAAGGCTTGCAATGGCAGTTAGCTTAGTACTAATATATGAACCTATGAACCTATAAGATAAAACAACAGGAGGAGTGATCTTTAGAAAGGGGAAGAAGCAAGTTTCTAGAAATACATTGAACATGTAAGCACAATACATGTAGAGTAATATTCATTGAGGTATGGGTTTCAAAGAAAGACAGGAAATGAGCAACATATTAAATGTGACACATGAATGAAAGGTGTTAAAGAAAATATAAATGTTATCAACATGGCACTGTCAATGAATCAGGTCACAAACCACCAGAAAAAAAAATACCAAATGTTTTAAGCACTTTTGTTCTTTTTACTGTTAAGAGCTTCATCAGAATCTTCTGCAAGTTTTTGTTCAGATAATGCATATAAAAGAAAATTGTTTTATAAAGAGGGTGTTTTTATTCTTAACTTAACAGGTCTTAATTTGGAGTGTAATTGGAAAGTACTTATTGAATTGTTTTTTTAATTGCTTTTTTGTTTTTATTGGTTGATGCTTTAATAACTCAAATGGCCTTTTCCGCTGAAACCTGTATGTTCAATAACCATCTACCCTTAACCCAAACAAAACCAAGCTCATACTATTCATCCCCAAGAAAACAACACACATACAACATAGCATCAGCAAAACTCACCAAAAGCTAGGACTCCTTTACTGACATAAATACTTCATAAGCCCCTCCACTAAACAAGCCCTTGCTTCCACTTGGCTACTTCCCTCTCTCGTCTGTGGCGCCCTTTTAACTAACCTCTAATCCTCCCTAAAATCTAAGCTTGAGACATGTTAAAACAAAATTGACAAATTTGCCACAAATTCCAAATACTGTACCCATCACTGTACCACTGTACACTGTCTGAAATGTCTAGATCCCTCATCTCTCCTACCTGCAATTAACCGCACACAATATAATCTTTAAACCCTCAAACTCTTCTGCTCTTAGCTCAGTATTCAAGTTACTACCATCCAAAGAGACCCCTCAGATCTGAGGATCAATAACTCTTGCTGGTACATAAACCAAACTTACCTCCCGGCCAACTTCTATACCCTTGCTACATGGCCAAAAATTGGAATGCCTTACCTTTATGAGAACCGCTCAAAATCATGCCTTTCAAAACTTCCTTACAAGACTACCTTTCCTCTGTCTGGAATTGCACTTGTATCCAGTTTCCCCCTTTCAAAACCTAACTGCCTTTGCTTAATAATAATACTGATGTTCTCGTATCTACTATCTGATAATGTTATGTGAACACCTTACTATTCTAATACCATAACGATTTATCCAATGTTAACCTTGAAATTAGTTAACTGTTTAATTTTTGTTTTACTAATAAGTCAAGTATTGTCAACTATATTTCCTCTGTTGTATATGCTGTTGAAACTTACATGCATTGTATGTATTCAAATCTTTGTTCATGTTGCTGAGGAGCTTTTCTCCCCAGGCCTCCACTCAAAATGGGCTCTCAACTGCCCAGTGGACTATCCAGGTAAATGAAATGGATAAATAAAGATGGAGGGGGAATGCAGCAAAGTCACTTGGCTTGGGATCCAGAATCCACTACTCAGGAGGAGGACAGGCTGGAAATGGTGTCGGAATTGTAGTAGGAGAGAGGCTTCAGAAGGCAGTGAGGGATATCATCAGAATTAGTTGCAGACTCATGGCAATCAGACTCCAATGTTATGGTAAGGCATTGTTCATAGTATCATCCTGTACCCCAAAAGAAAGGAATGCCAGGCAGTCCTCATATCCAAACATAGCCTACAATGAGAGAAGAGGAGCCCACCCTAGAAGAAGTTAAGAATAGCACTAAGGAAAAGGAAGTTGTGGAAAGCAGCAGGCTCAAATGAGGTCACAGCAGATTTGATAAAGATGCTGAGTGAGATAGGGGAGAAATGGCCCCTTTGGGTATTCATAGCAGTGTGGAGAGAAAGGTGTATCCCAGATGAGTGGAGAATAAGCATACTCATGCCAGTGTACAAGAAAAATGGGGACATCCACAACTGTGGGCAGTACAGAGGCGTCAAACTCCTGTCACATTGCATGAAAGTTGTGGAGAGGCTGATGAATTGATATGCAGAGTAGTAGAAAATAAGATATGAGATGAGCAGTTTGGATTCAGAACAGGATGCACCACAACTTACCCAATGTTTGCAGTGAGACAGATAGTTGAGAAGAAGCTAGAAATGAGGAAAGAGTCCAACTGGGCTTTCCTACTAATGTATGGTACAGAAACCTGGGCAGTAAATGCAGAGCAGATGAGTAAAGCTAGAGTGACGAAAATTAAGTGCGTGATATGGGTGGTAGGATGACACTATGAGACAGACAAAGAAATGAGGACATAAGAGCAGAAGCCGAAGTAGCTCCAGTTGCAGAAAAAAATCAGAGAACAGAGTACGGTGGATGTTCTTCGTGTTTCACTGTTACAGTCATTACATTTGGGTAATCTGCTGGCAGGTTGCCCTCAGTTGGCCTGAATAACAAAATATTGGATCCTGCGTCGGTTGCTGTCTCCTCTTCCATGACGTCAGGGATATAAAACATGCAGCAGATGCCATTTTAATCAGTCTTTCTTGCCGCGCGATGCCTGAAGCAGAAGCAGTTCGCAAGTGCTGCTTGACCGACTCCTGAAATTTTTGTTTTCGAGTTTTAGAACCGAAGTCTTCAAACTAAAGCTAAGCACCCCATTGGGGAAACTTTTGCTTGCTCCTTACTGATGTCAGTAAAAGTTAATAATTGCATTACTTGTGGGAAGCAAATACCTCATAAGGATTGTCATTTGTACTGTACTTCTTGCCTAGTCCCTGATCACAACGTGCCTTGCTGTCGGTTTTGTGCTAAATTCAACCAACGCACTATTAAGCGTTGGTATATTTTTGCTTCTAAATACTTTGGTTCAAGATTTAACTATCCTGGAATGTCGTCGGTTAGCAATCAGACTACCAGAATTCACAAAAAACGCAAGGAAAAAGACAGAGACAGACCGTTGAGGTCCAAAACCGATGATGAAGCTTCTCCTAAGCCAGTCGCCGGTACTCAGTGAGGCGCTTTCGCAGTCCCTGATGCCCACTACTTTTGAGTTGCAGGCCTCTACCGAGACCCATTCGGAGTCCGGTATGCCGCGAGATTCTGCAAGTATTGAACCCGCAGACGTCTCTCCCTTGGATGGGTCTGGAGCCACTGAGCAGGCACCGGCTTTTGAGGGTGTTTTCAGGCCTCAACTTTTGTATATTAAACCGACTCCATCATCACAATCAAGGCCAAAACCTACTTCTATGTCTAAAATGTCTAAAAAACCGACGCATGAGCCACCCTATGCCTAAAAAACAAATTATGAAAATGGCTGAGGATTTAATTACCTTACCCGCTAAGAGGCCTAGGCAAGGCACTGATCATGAATCTTCATATCAGGTTTCCATTTCTTCTGATTCCTCTTCTGATCAGGAATTTTCTTTCCCACCTTATGAGGATTCTGATGCAGAGGAATCCATCCCTTCTGCTTCTCCTCCTGAGGATTTCTCTTTTGGAGAGACTTTGCATACTTTAAGGGAACATTTTCATTGGGAGAGTCAGGACTTCTCAGAATCCAAAAAGAGGCTTAGGGAATTTCTTCTTCTTTGTCAGCATAGGCTTTTGGCTGTACCTCCTGTATTAGATATTGTTGATGATGTTTTCTCAGAATCAAGCATGGCTCCAGATTCCCTGCCTCCGGCTCCTAGTAAGCCAGACAGATATTACAGGGTTCCTGACTCCCACACATTTCTTTTTAAAAATCCTGCTGCTGACCCTGAATCTATGTCTCAGGGTCCCAAAGATGTTAAGGCTTCTACAGCTAAAAATCCTACCCCTTCTGATAGAGACTCCAGGTCACTGAATAGATGGGGTAAGAAGGTTTATACATCTGCAACCATGGCAATCAGGGCTTTAAACTGCCAGTTTCATATGCTTAAATATCAACAGCATGTTATGGACTTACTGAAACAGAAAATTATGTTGATTTCTGATTGTGTGGAAAATAGAGTTACAGGATTTATTGCATTCAGCAGAACAGGTTGGAAAGCATACTTTGCAATGTGGATGTTAAGTTGTCAATCTCGCCTTCATTCTTGCTTGATGGGTTCGGAGCCGATCCCTCGGCTCCACTCGCACTGCTAAGCTCGAGAGTCACTTTTACCAGCTCGAGGCAGCCCCATATCCCATGATGCAAGGCGGTAAGTACCCAGATCTCGTTTGCCGCTTCGCTTATGAGGTCCTCCTTTTACCAGCTCCTGGTAAGTGATTAAAATACTTGATATTTTAGCCCCTTTTTACTAAAAACCCTTTAAATTTTAGTTTTAAGTTAATTTTAAAGATTTTCTGACAGAAATTTACCTGTCTCTTTTTATTTTTTAGTCAAACTTTACCCATCCCATCCCCCCCCTGTTAGGGTGTGTGTGTGTGTGTGTGTTTGTCTACTTATACCTTTTTGGTATATTTAATTTAATTCTTTGACTGGTGTGTGTGTGTGTTGTCTTACACCATGTCAAAAGAGAGGGTCTCAGGCTTTAAGAAGTGTGACTCGTGCTGTCAGAAGATGTCTCTGACAGATGGTCACACTTCTTGCCTGTATTGCCTGGGGCCTCTTCACCTGCAGGACTCCTGTGCTATATGTCATTCCTTCAGCCAGAGAGTCCTGCAGGAAAGAAGAAACAAACTGATACTTAGGGGCCTTCTTAAGCCGGAGGGCTCTCCGGCTAAGTCGGCTCCATCCAAATCTGCCAAATCTTCCAAGGCCCAGGCTTCTGTGTCAAAGCCTGCGGCCTCGGCTCCGACTCGTTCTGAGTCGAGATCGGCTCCGGCTGGAGCCGATTCTGGCTTAACTAAGCCTTCGCCGATTCTGCATCGACCACTTCGGTGTCGGCTCCGATCGGTTCCGACCACCATGTGGCACAGGCATCGGTGTCGGCTCCGATCGGCTCCGACACCGTTACTTTTGTGGCTGTATCGGCTCCGGCTTGAGCCGATGCATCGAGGCTACCTGTCGGCTCCGATAAGTTGTCGGCTCCGACAGGGTCTATAGTTTCATCGGTTCCAATGGCTCATTCCAGGAAGAGGTCGAGGTCTCCTTCCTTGGAGCCGATACTTTCGGCTCCGGCTTCACCTCTCCTTTCGGAACGGAGCCATCGGAGCCGATCTTCAAGGTCATCCAGGCTTTCAGACCATGACTTAGAGAGAGTGGTCAGTAGATTACTTAAGTCACAGGCACTGGCCCAAATGTTACATAGTCCGTCTCAACAGACGACTGTTGGTCCACACCCCGTTACAGTTCCTCCTTCAACTCTACCCCAGAGCTTGGAGTTGGAGTCTTCGGGAATGGTTACTGCTACGGCTGGAGGACAGATACCCCCTTCTGTTCCTTCAGCCTCTACTCTTATCTCCTCTTCGAGACCTTCCTTAGAGGGATTCGGTGGTCGGGCTTCCATGGTCTCCTCCGAGGGGGTGAGTGGCTCTTCCCCTTGGAGCCTCGGCCTTGGTGAGCTCGGCTCCGACATCTGCCTCGGAGACTTCCCTCTCGGTGGTCCCTGGAGTTCCTAGTTCTTCGGAACGGGTTCTCTCGGACCTGCCTGGGAGGGGAGCATTCGAGGTGATGAAGAGTGTGCTGGCCGCTGGTATCAGTCAGCAGTCTGTTCCCTTAGCTCCTCCCTCTATAGTGCCTGTTGACATCTCTGCCACTTCTCTTGCTACAGGACCCAGAGATCCTCCGCCTCAGGTTTCCCCATTGGGAATTTCCCCCTCTTCCGAGGACTCTCCTGATGTTTCGGGAGATCCTCCTAGGAAGAGGACTTGTAAGAGGAAACATGTAGACTCCCCCGAGTCTGTCACTTCAGATACTGACTTTGATGAGTCAGAGGATCCCTAGATCCCCTCTGAGGATGTCTCCTTCTCAGACATCCTAGAACTCCTTAAACAGAGGGAAACTGGCCCACCAACAATCCCTCTGAGGATGAGTCAGTATACCTAGAGGCGTTTGGATCTCGGCCCTCCACCTCCTGGGTGTCTCCGCCTTCGACCCCCTTATGCAGGTTATTGCCCGAAGGCGTGGGCAGCTCCTGACTCTGTAGAGCCAGTCCCTAGGAGGCCTTCAAAATTTATCACTGCCCGTGTGACAAGCAATTCCTCACTAAGGGTGTCCCCGCTGATGCCATGGTGGTGGCTGCTGCCACCAAGAAGGAACTTGCAGATCCTTCCGTGCCGTCCATCCTCCTAATAAGGACTCTAGGACCATGGATAGGTGCGGTAAGTGGATGTTTTCCTCAGCGACCTTTGCTATGCGTCGCTGAATTACCTATGTCACTTCACCAGACTCCAGAGGGATATCCTTAAGGAGCTGGGTGAAGTAGTACAGGATCCTACAGCTGCAGGAGCTCAAGAAAAATTGCTTCGCAGCTAGGAACCCTTAATTCCATTGCAAACTCCTCCATGCGGCTAATATCATATGCTGCTGATGGAGCGAGTAGAGCCGCAGGTACAGGTGTGGCTCTTAGACGCCAAGCCTGGATGCGGCTATGTGACTTTGCAGATCCCTTCAAGGCGTCCTTCACAAATTCTCCCTTTGATGGGTCAGCTTTGTTTGGCCCTCAGGTGAAGGAAACTTTGACCAGGTGCGAGCAGGACGGCAAGACTCTTTCTGCTGTAGGAGTCCGTTTTCCACCCCTTCTAGACCTTACCCCAAAGGACAGAAAGGTGGAAAAATGTGGTTCCAAAATCCCAAGGAGTCACGCGATTCACGTGGTCAGATTACCCCTAGAGGCAGAGGGGTAACAACAACAGACGCTCTAGAGGCAGAGGGGGTCCAAAACCAGGGAAACAGAGAGCCTCTCTCTGACAAGCCCTTTCAGCATCCCTGAGATGTTGCCCGGCTGTCCCTCCTTGGAGGCAGTCGGGGAAGATTATCACTGTACCCAGAAGCCTGGCATTCCCTCACTCAAGACAGATGGGTACAGTCGATCATATCCAAGGGTTACATAATTCCTTTCGAGGAAAGTCCTTTCCCCTCAAATTCCCTTCCAGATGTACCACCGGTCTAAGGGAAATTGCAGAGTTAGAAGTCTCAAAACTACTGCAAAAGAGCCATTCAGCCAGTTACAACAGACCATTCAGAGCCGGAATCTACTCAAGGTTCTTTTGGTCCCCAAAAGACGGGAGACTGGAGACCAATATTGGATCTCAGCAGACTCAACAAGTCTGTGAGGAAGACAAGATTCGAATGGTCACTCTTCAGTCAATTCTGCCCTTCTTACAGAAGGACAACTGGATGTGCTCAATAGATCTTCAGGATGCGTACTATCACATCAAAATTCACAGACGCTCCAGGAGATTTCTCCGCTTTCGGCTGGGGTCCAGTCATTTCCAGTTCAGAGCCCTGCCCTTTGGTCTCACTACAGCCCCCAGAGTGTTCACCAAATGCATGGCAGTGGTCACGGCTCACCTGAGACGTCAAGGATTCCAGGTGTTTCCGTATCTCGACGACTGGCTCCTGTCAGCCACCACCAGGCATCAGCTTATACAAGCCAGGGATTACACAATAAATCTTTGTTCTCATTTGGGCATCTCGATCAACTTAGAAAAGTCATCCTTATCGCCCTGCCAGTCTATTACCTTCATAGGCGCAAACTTAAACACTGTTCGGATGTCAGCTACCCTTACAGATCAAAGAGTTTCAGACATTCAGAGTCATGTCAGGATCATTCTGGCCAACAAGAAAGTACAGGCCAGAATGGTTCTAAAGGTATTAGGCCTCATGGCTGCGGCCGTTACTCTTCTTCCCCTGGCTCGATTCTACATGCGCCTTCTTCAGTGGATGCTGTTCACACAGTGGTCGTACCAACAACTTCCTATGCGTCACCAGATTCTGGTGACACAGACTTGCAAAGATCATCTTGCTTGGTGGATCACATCTCCTCAGGTTCACCAAGGCAGGTACTTTGTACCCCCATCCCCGATAGCCACTGTCACCACGGATGCCTCCCTGATCGGGTGGGGGGGTCATTATCAGGGCAGGATGGTTCATGGGACGTGGCAGCCGTTCGAGTACCATCTGCACATAAATGTCCTGGAGATGAGAGCAGTGCTTTTAACGTTGCAAGCCCTCAACGACTTTCTTCCCGTAGGGACAATTGCAGTCCACACAGACAACATGTCTGTAGTTTGGTATATCAACAAACAGGGCGGAACCAAGTCCTACCCCTTGTGTCGTGAAGCGCTCAGACTATGGCAATGGGCGATCTCCTCTCATCGGTTTCTGGTAGCAACGCATATCCCTGGGAAAACCAACATTGTAGCGGACAGATTGAGCAGAGCTATTCTCATGCCTCACGAGTGGTCTCTCAAGCAATCTATAGCGGAAGAGATTTTTCTGGAATGGGGTCGTCCATGTTGCGATCTTTTTGCTACTCCCCAAAACAGCAAATGTCCAGACTTCTTCTCTCTCTTCCCTCTACCAGGCCATCCCCCCAGAGACGCTCTGACCCAGGATTGGCCCCAGGGACTTCTTTATGCCTTCCCTCCATTTCCTCTGATCCCTCAAGTTATCCAGAAAGCTACCGCTTTGAGAGCCAAATTGATTCTGATTGCCCGTTACTGGGCTCGACAAGTTTGGTTGCCGTTGCTCCATCCTCACCTTTTGGTGCAGCCGTGGCATCTGGACCCAGTGCCAGATCTTCTGATTCACCAATCGGGTCAGCTGCACCGGTCTATCCCTTCTCTCAACCTCACAGCATGGTTGCTCCACTTCCTTCCTTAGCCAGGCTTCCTTTGATCTCTAACCCAGTTAGAGACATCATAGTAACCGTTAAAATCCTCTACCAGGAGGATTTATACAAGCAAATGGAAACGTTTCTCTTATTGGGCTAAGGCCAAGAATATTGATCCTTTCACTGCCCCTGTTCAGGCAGTCCTGGACTTCTTAGCAGAGATTTTTCATGCAGGCTCCTCTTCTTCCACAGTCAGAGTTCAATTGGCTGCTATCTCCAACTTTCATGTCGGGATAGCAGATCATAACATTATGTCCCATAGGCTCTGCAGGGCCTTCTTGAAAGGAATTTTCCTACTAAAGCCTCCAATCAGGAATCCTCCTCCTCAGTGGGATCTAAATTTAGTGCTGACATCCTTGATTCTTCCCCCTTGAGCCAGCTGTTTCTTGTTCCCTGAAATTTCTTTCTTGGAAAACTTTATTCCTAGTGGCTATTACATCGGCCAGGAGGGTGTCTGAACTTCATGCTCTATCGGTTCGACCCCCCTATTTGGTTTTCACAAAGACAGAGTATCTTTGAGAACTAATCCAACCTTTTTGCCTAAGGTCGCTTCAAAGACCAATTTGAATCAATCCATTGATCTCCTGTATTTTTCCCAAACTATTCAGACAGAGCTGAACAAAAGCTACATTATCTTGATGTCCACCATCAACTTAGATATTATTTGGACAGAACAAAAAAATTTAGAAAATCTGATCAACTTTTTGTTTCCTATGGATAATAAAAAGGCCTTCCTGTTTCTAAAGTGACCTTGTCCAGATGGCTTTCTTCGGTCATCTCTGAAATTTATCTGCTCAGGGAAAACAGCTGTGCTCAAAACCTAAAGCACATTCAACTAGGAGCTTAGCTACTTCTACAGCCTTTCAAGCTAGACTTCCTTTAGACACTATTTGTGCAGCGGCCACTTGGGCCACTCCTCACACTTTTGTTTCCCATTACAAATTGGACTTGGCCTCCAGGGACAGAGCCAGCTTTGGCTCTACAGTCCTCAAGAGTCTGTTCCATTGAGCCACCCAGGATAGAGGTGCTAGGACGCGGTCCCATCAAGCAAGAATGAAGGCGAGATTGACAACTTAACATTAAGAAGTTATGTACCTACCATAACGTTCCATGTTAGTTGTCTTCTCGCCTTCTTTCTTCGACCCTCCCTCCTTCCCCCTGGCCTGGACAGACCTTGTTATAAGAAATTATTAGGCTGAAGACCTTTCAGACCTGGTCCTTCTTCCATCCTGTAAGTTTTCTTTCTTCCTTTGGGAAGTGTTTTTTGCTTGGTGCTATTGCCCTTTGTCATCAAACGAGATCTGGGTACTTACCGCCTTGCATCATGGGATATGGGGCTGCCTCGAGCTGGTAAAAGTGACTCTCGAGCTTAGCAAGTGCCGAGTCGGAGCCGAGGGATCGGCTCCGAACCCATCAAGCAAGAAAGAAGGCGAGAGAAGACAACTAACATGGAACGTTATGGTAGGTACATAACTTCTTATTTTGATTCCTTGGAGGCCTCTTGCAGGGCCGCCATAACTGGATCTGTGATAAGAAGGCATGCTTGGCTTAAGGAGCAAAATCTGCCTGTTCATGTTAAAGCTAAATTGTTGGATGCTCCTTTATAGCAGGACAGTCTGTTTGGTAATAAGGCAGAAGAGGTTTTAAAAAAGATGGAAGAAAAAGCTAAATCTATGCAAACTGTAAAAGATTTCTTGCAAGTGCAGCCACCCAGGTTCAGTAGACACTGGCCTACTAAGAACTGGTCCTTTCCAGTGTCCAATAAAGCCACTCAGTCCAAACCCAGATGCTCCAAAGGCTCCAGGTTTCAGTCTCAAGGATCTTACGGGACAAAACAATGGGGTGCCTCCACCTCCAAATCAGGAGGTAGCAAAGCACCGCCCTACAGTAAACAGTCTCAATGACTTTCCTCTACCATCTCCAAGCACTTATCTTTTGGCAACCCCTTTGGGGGGAAAACTAGCACTTCATGCTCAAAATTGGCATCTAATTACCCAGGACAAGTGGGTCTTAAATATAGTATCCCAGGGGTACAGATTTCATTTCCACACGTTGCCAATTCCAAACGGATGGCCAGATCTGCCACCAAATCAGTGGGCAGAGGCCCAGAAACAAGTCATGTCCCTCATGGATATCGTGGCTATTCAACCAGTACCAGAAAAGGAAAAAGGACAAGGGTTTTATTCAAGACTTTTCCTGGTACCCAGAAAAGACAAATCATGGCGTCCAATTCTGGACTTATCCATTCTAAATACTTTCCTGGACATTCCAAAATTCAAAATGCTGACTTTACAACAGCTACTGCCTATACTAGGCAAGAATGCCTGGTTGGTAACTCCAGTGTTGAGGCATACCTGCATATCCCAATCGGGGAATCTTGCAGAAGATACCTCCGCTTCAAAGCAGACTATTTGCATTACCAGTTCTCTGCACTGCCCTTTGGCTTATCTTCTGCGCCCAGGGTCTTCACAATGTGCCTGGCACCAGTAATTGCATTTTGCAGACAAAGAAACATATCCGTATCTGGACGACTGTCTTATTCAGGCAGAGGACAAGGACACTCTTCTTCAGCATCTGGCGTTTGTAAAAAGGCTTCTAGCATGCCTAGGGTACACCATAAATGAAAAGAAATCACAACTGGTACCCTCTCAAATAATTACATTCCTGGGTGCAAGCTTGAATACAACTGCCCAGATGGCTTACCTCACTCCAGACAAAAATTCAGTTGACAACATACTTCAAACAAGTGGCAACAAAAACCCAGCTATCTGCAAGACAAGTTCTGCAGGCTTTGGGGTTCATGGCATCCTGCATTCTACTAATTCCATATGCAAGACTGCATATGAGGAAACTTCAATGGTACCTAAAAAGCTTATGGAGTCAACATTGTCACAGCCTGGTAACAATGATTCCTCTCATTCCCTGCTTGCAACAGGAGTTCCTTTGGTGGGCAGGGGCATGTCACCAAAACAAGGGACTGTCATTCACTCTACTCCCTGCCACCCAAACCCTGACTACAGCCGCATCAGACTATGCTTGGGGGCCCATCTGGCAGGAAGATGCATTCAGGCCAAATGGAGCCCAAATCAAATGCATCTGCATATCAACCAGAAAGAAATGCTAGCTGTACAGAATGCTCTGACAGCCTTCAAGGCCTTCCTTCATCCAGGACAACTACTGATAAAGACGAACAACACCACACTTATGTGGTACATAAACAAGCAGGGGGGTACCACTCCTACCCCTTTGCAGACTAGCAATGACTTTGTGGAACACAGCCTTGACTTACTGAATACATCTTTAAGCTCCATTCCTGCCAGGAAAGCAAAATACTCTGGCAGACAACCTAAGCAGAAATCTTATGGACCCACAACGATTGAAAACTGGATCCGCAAATCTTCAGCATGTTGACACGAAAATGGGTAGCCCAGACATAGATCTGTTTGCCTCTCCCCAAAACTATCAGTTGGACAAATTCTGCACAAGAACTCATCACAAAAAAGCATGGAAAGTAGATGCTGTATCCTTCAGCTGGAAAAAAAGATCAGTCTATGCCTTTCCCCCTCTGCCTCTACTCTCCATGGTCTTACTAAAAGTCAGACAGGAAAAAACAAAAATGATTCTGATTGCTCTGGACTGGCCTCGCCAACACTGGTACCCGCTTTTCAGGAATATATCACACCTTCCTCCGTGGTACTTGCCTCAAACACCTCATCTATTATCTCAGCAGAACTAGCAAATTCTGCACACACGGCTCCAAACTCTGAAACCTGCAGCATGGCTAATCAACTAATTTCACCAATTACATCTCTCAGTAAACCTGTGATGGATGTCATTTTGGAGGCCAGAAGGCCTAGTACTAGAAAATCTTATGCTGATAAATGGAAGAGATTCTGTGCTTGGAACCCAAGCACAAGGAATAGACACAGCAAAGCCCAATATTCCTCAGATTTTGCAATGCTCAACTGAGATACTTCACAAGGGCCTATCTTTTTCTTCAATAAAAATCCATGCTTCTGCCATCTCGGCTCATTACAACACAGAGCCTCCCCTCTTTTCTCGTCCCCTGCTAAAGCAGTACCTCAGAGGGGCCAAAAATTTAAGGCCTCCCAGGAGAGCTTCGACTCCTGTATGGGACCTCAATTTTGTGCTGGAAAAACTCAGCCTACCTCCTTTTGAACCAGCTGCTATTGCGGATATAAAATTTCTTTCTTGGAAGACAGCCTTTCTTTTGGCAGTCACTTCAGCTAGAAGGGTTTCAGAACTACAGGCTCTCATGGCAGTGGAGCCTTTCATTATCTTTTACCCGGACAGGGTGGCCCTCAGGACCAATCCTTCTTTTATGCCTAAGGTGGTATCCAGTGTGGTTCTTAACCAGACCATTCACCTGCCAACTTTTTTCCCATATCCGTAGAACAAGGGGGAGTGGATTCTGCATTCATTGGATGTACACAGACAACTAAGATTCTACGTAAACAGGACAAAATCTCTAAGAAAGTCTGAGCAACTACTGGTGGCGTTTGCTGCAGGAACAGAGGGGAAGGCTATATCAAAGCAGACTATTTCAAAATGGATAAGCCATTGTATTCGTTTCTGCTACTTGCACCATGGTAAACCTGTGCCCAAGGGGATCAGATCCCATTCCACCAGGGCTGCTTCTACTTCTGCAGCCTTTCTCAGAGGGGTTCCTACCAGAGACATTCTAGAAGCTGCTTCTTGGAGCTCAGTTCATACGTTTACAAAGCATTACCATTTACCTCTCTTTTCTAAATCCAGGGCAGGCTTTGCCACTGCAGTCCTGCAGGGCCTTATAGCTGCTCCTAATGCTGTTTAATTCCATCCTCCCATCCATAGCTTTGGGGTTCTACCCAAGTGTAATGACTGCAACAGTGAAACATGAAGAACATAGTACAGTTGTGTACACTTACCATAAATGTAGATGTTCAAGTGTATTCACTGTAGCAGTCCGGGATACCCACCCGTCAGCCCCCTTTCTTCTCTATTATTATACCTCTTCTTTCCTTCACTATGCTCAAAAGCCTTTGTGGTGTATTTGAAGGTAAATTTTTTGTGTTCTAAAGTGCATGTATATGTGTGTGTATATATATATATATATATATATATATATATATTTTTTTTTTTTTTTTGCTCCCCATTTGGGAGCCACCTGACATCTGGGGCAAGACAAACTGATTAAAATGGCATCGGCTGCATGTTTTATACCCCTGACGACATGGAAGAGCTGACAGTAACCGACGCAGGACTCAAGACTTTGTTATTCAGGCCGACTGAGGGCAACCTGCCAGCAGATTACCCAAATGTAATGACTGCAACAGTGAATACACTCAAACATCTACATTTATGGTAAGCGTACACAACTGTACTTTCGGGCATGTGTGCTGAAAAGCAAAAGACAGTCTGGTGAAGATAATTTGGGACAGACAGGAAGAAGGTAAGATAAAACAAGGGTGTCCAGTGAAGAGGTAGATGGATTGTGTCAGGGAATATCTGTGACAGTTAGGCATGAGTATCAGAAAAAGCAAGAGTGTAGCATTTAATTGAGAGAGCAAGAGAGCGACAGTTAACACGACATCCCAACCCCATGTAGAAAATGGGGGTTGATGATGATTGCATGATGGTAACAATGGAAACTGTTATGGTTGCTGTTGTATCTTTCGGCTTTCCCCGGTTAGGGGTCGCCACAGCGGAACTCCGGTTCGCTAATGATTGGCAGTAGATTTTTACGTACCGACTTGCCAAGCCTGACGCACAACCTTCAACGAAGGTCTCCACACAGAAGACGCTTTAGCTGAGAATCGAACAGGACAACGTCTTACTGTGAGGCGACAACGCTACCACAGCACCACCACCGCAGCTTATTATGGTTAGTTTTCCTTTCTACTAATCCATGCAAGTTAATTATTAAAATGTGATTATCTTATAAAAAATATTTAAAAAAGGAATATAGTAGTAATTTGGCTGGGAATTAGTGTATATGGAGACTGGAGTGTTGTGATTAACATAGAAGTATGAAGAGAGCCTAAAATATCTTTATATTCTAGATGTGAAAGTATGTTTGTATATACACTGAAGTCATGGGACAGTATGCATCCTTCCTTCTGTCTCAGGCACTTCATTTCCATCACCTCTAGCTTGCTGAGGGCTGCTTGGCATCATGGAACTTATAAACAAAGACATTGGCAACCTTAAACCACTGGACCCCACCCAGTTTGGGTTCGTGAAGGGCCCATCATGTCTCCTGAACCTTATTGACTTTTTCGAATCAGTCTCCAGAGCCGTGGCCGAGGGCAAGGCAGTCCACACAGCCTGTCTGAACCTCGCCAAGGCCTTTGACACGACCCCCCACTCTGGAATCATAGATAAACTTACTAAGCTGGGCATTAATCCCTACGTCACTCGATGGGTTGCCAACTGTCTTACTGACAGAACCCACACTGTAAAAGTAGCTGACTCCAAATCCAGCTCCAGACAAGTGGAGGACCTCAGGGTTCAGTCCTGGGACCTCTCTTGTTTGGCATCTACTTTTCTGAATTACAGGCCAACACTAAGGGACTCTGGCTAACAAAGTTCGCAGATGACTGCAAACTGGGAGCTGTTATTGAATCCCCAAATGATGTGGATACTCTACAAAAGGACCTTACAGAAACAAATGCTTAGTGCCAGAGCCATGGGCTCAAGCTTAATGCCAAGAAATGTATAGTTATCCCCTTTGGGAAAAAACATGTACCTGTGAATTATCACATAGGTGGCAGTACACTAAACACCAAAAGTGTGATAAGAGACTTAGGGACACAGGTGGACAGTGGTCTCACTTTCAATAACCACATCGCCACAACAGTCAGGAAATCCTTCTATGTAGCACACCTCATCACAAAGGGCTTTTCATCCAGAAAAAAGGAGGTCATTGTCCCACTGTACTCATCCCTCATTAGACCCATTATAGAATACAATGCCCCATTTGGTATGTACCTCTCAAGACATCTGCAACAACTGGAAAGGCCGCAGAAATACTAAATCACTAAAAGAATCACAGGCCTAAAGCAGATGGCCTATGCTGACCGGCTTAAAAAACTCCAGCTATACTCTGTCGCATATCGTCTACTCCGAGGCGATCTCTGCTTAACATACAAGGCCATGTCAAACCCAGAGCTGTTGGACATGCTACACTTAAAGAAATCCCAATCCCTCAGAGCCACATGTTCCAGGGATCTAAATCTTGTCACCACAATAAACAAAACATGCTGGAGGGATAGGTTCCTGACCCAGAGACTCCCCAGACTCTGAAGTAGACTGCCCATACAGGTCAAGCAGAGCACCTCTTTGGCCCTCTTCAAAAGGAACATTGATGATTGGATGGGAGAAAGGAAATTCACTCCGGGGATCACGTCAGTCACCCTGCTAGACAGGGGTCCAGGGAGGTAAATAGTGTGGGAAGCCAGGGAATTGTTATGGCTAGGCTTGTATAGGCCTTAGGGCCGATAGCCTAGTACCAACCAATGAACCTGAGCTGTTCTGGCTTCACTGCCCAGGTTTCTGTGTTGTATAGTAGACTGGTTGCACCACTGTTTGGTACACCTTACTTTTCTGCTTCTTTGGCATTTTCCTGACATTCTAACTTTGATCTCTTCATTCAGACTTTTCTTCTTCACAGCCATCCCTCAAAGATGCTTGGAGATGTTAACCTGTTCCACTGTTTTCTTTTCTGTGTCATTTCTCAGTTTCTTCAGATATTCCCCATTTGCTGCCATTACAAATATCTAATTTGTGTACTGTGTTTTGTCCCATGTGCTTTTAGTTTTTTTTTTCATTCCCCTTTGCTGATCTTGTTCAGAGTCTGCCTTTTGTGCCATATTGTCTGCATACAGCAGGCTTGTTGATCTATCTCTTCCATCCTGTTTGATAATGTGGTCTGTCATTAGTGTGAACAGCAGTAGACTCCGAGCTGAACCCTGATGCACACCCACTCCTGCTGGGAACCCTTTTGCGAGTTTAAACATTGTATTTGTGTTATTGGGTCCTTTTAAATACCATTTACTAATTCTACCAGTGTTTCTGGGACTTCAAACTATTGCAGGACTGCCCAAATCATCTTTCTTGGGACCTTGCCATATGCTTTTTCTAAGTCTAGGAATGCCCAGGTGGACTTTTTCCTTATCTGTATTGTCTTCTCGACTATCTGTCTCACTGCAAACATTGGGTCGGTTGTGTTGCATCCTAATCTGAATATGAACTGCTCATCTCTTGTCTTACTTTCTACTACTCTCTGTATTTATCAGTCATCCTCTCCATAACTTTCATGTAGTGTGACAGGACGGAGTTTGATACCTCTTTACTGCCCACTAGGCTGAGTCTGGGGAAGAACAGTTTCTGTGTAGTTTTCTTCATTCAGAAACTGTTGGAAGTACTCCTTCCATCTGTGTTTGTCCAGTGGACTGGTGAGCAGGTTGTTACTGGTATCCCTTATGAAAGTTGTCTTGACTGTCTTCGTGTTTCTGTATTTACCTTGCAACCTGACCGAGTTTATTTGTGGTGTCTGCTGAGTCCCTTTCCAGAAGCTGGTATAGTGTCTCTAATGCCTGATTCTTTCCTACTGCATCTGCTCTCTGTTTTTTTTTTTTTTTTTTGTTAGCCAACCCCAGTATTCCTTCTTAGTCTGCTCTGTCTTTTCTATCTCCCACTTTTTCCTGCACACTGTTTCACTGACTTCCTGGACTTCTGCATTCCACCAAAAGCATTCCCTATGTACTTTATTTTCATACCTTATTTGGCAGCATATCTGTTCTATAGTCTTCATACATGCTGTTTTGAGGCACTGCCATTCTTCTTCAGCTCCACCTATTCCTTCTGACAATTTCCTTGAACTTTTCTCTCTCTAGTTTCTATTGACCTTAAAGCCTTCTCTGAACACTGATTGCAGCTGATTGTGTCATTGTGGTTTATGCTGCAGTTCAGCTGTTTCAGATATCTTTGCAATCACTGATTTCTACCCCAGTGCCATTTTTATACTAGGAGGAAGTCTACCTGAGTTGCATGTTGGCTGTCTTGTATGTGATACCTAAAAGTCAAAAATGCACCAAAATGAAGGTCCTTCAAGTTAAAATCCAGCATTTATTGTAAGTCCACATAAACAAACAATATTGAGCACTTTCGTCTCTAATGAACGGAGACTTTATCAGAATACATCACATCATCAACCAAATTTCATTCAAATACAAAAGCCATTAGTAACAGTTTGCTAAACAAAAAGCTCATTAATCAATTTAAATTAACTTCTATACATCAGAAATGTTGTTAACCCTGTGTATATCAAGATATTATCCATGTTACTATTCCTCATGTTTGGGTCGTAAGATCTGGCATCGGATCCGAGCCGGCAACTTTGCAGACCGCTTCTAGGCTCAAGCCCCTCCCACTCCCATGATCCCTTGCTGCCCTCTATCCTCTCAGATCTCATTTGCCTCGCTCGGCTTCAGGCGCAGATTCCCTGGCTCGAGTCTCCAGTGGGATAAGTAGCATTATTTTTCAAATTCTGGCTTTTTAGTGTTAAGTGTTAGTGTTTGCTGTTTATATTGTTGGTAGTTTTTAGTCCCTCCTCTCCCATTTCACTCTTGGCTGTTGTTGCTCTGTGGTTTGGTGCCCTTTTTGTTGTGGCTCCTTTTTCTGGTAGTTTTATACTTTTATAGTTTCTATTTTATAGTGTGACTGGATGTTGTTCTGGTTTTGACCATAGCTTTTCCTCCCGGTTTCCGAGTTCAGCGTGCCCCTTAGGCTTTGGTGTTTTCTCATACCCAGCATGTCTGACAAGCCTGTTGGGTTCAAAAGGTCTTACTCATGCAGGCGGAAGATGCCCATGTCTGATTCGCATGAGGAGTTCCTTTATTGCTTGAGCGTCAATCACCTGGAGGTTGAATGCAACATTTGTGCCGCATTCAACTCCAGGGCTCTGGTCGAGTGCCGGAAGGTTTAACCCAAGAGGGTCCGTTGGCTCAGTCCCCAGCCACGTCTGGGTCCTCTGATCATAAGAGAAAGGCCCCTTCTCTTCCCGGTCTTCTTTGTCTAAGAAGACCAGGCTGTCAGATCCCAGTTCCTCAAATCTGACTCCAGCCTTGGCCCAGAGGGATCTGATGTCCTTAGATCCTAGGCCCCGCGACTCCCCCTCCAGATCCAGGTCTTCAGCTCCGAGGCCCTCAGATCCGATATTATGGGAAATTGCTCCCAGATCCAAGCTCTCTGGATCAAGGCCTTCAGATCTGGACTAACCACAGATCCAGATACCTTGGATTTGAGCATTCAGATCCTCCTTTGCCTTTGGGTCCGAGGTGGTCGGATCCGGTATCAGTGTCGGATCCCACAATTATTATTGAGGACTCCCTATCAGGTTCTGGCTTGGAGCAGTTCCTTTCTGCTTCCAAGCACAGGAGTCGATCTTCAGACAGGCAGGGGAGGTTCTTGGGCTCCAGATATCCATCCCTGGCTAGGTCTTGTGCCTTGTCTAGGTCCTCCAGGAGCTTGTTCCCGACCGATATGAACAGGATGATGAGGTCCTTTCTCAAGGCTCAGATTGAGTTGTGGCTTCTTGTGTCCCCTGCCCATCTGGCCAGGGGTCCATCTCCTACTCATTTACTGGCTTCTCCTCATCCAATTCACATGGTTTCAGACCTTCAGGCCCTGGGTTGCGTAGGGGAGGAGACAGGGGTCCCTAGAGGCCACTCTGACTCTACTTAGTCTGAGTCCCTGACTGCATCTGCTCAGCATCCGCCTGGGCAGATGGAGTCCCGGGCCCAACTTGTCACCCCGGAGTCCTTGGGTGGGGGCTCTGTACCTGTTTTCTTGGGTTCTTTCTTTGGCTGTTGACAGCTCCTGGCCGGTACTGTCCAGAGGCCTGGAGACACTGGCTTCCTCTGGTCTTTCCTCTCAGGCGGGTTTGCCTGCCGGGAGTGCGGATGGCGTGTCATCCAGCCCTTCGGCCTTCTGGGTTGTAGAAAGGAATTTTTCTTCCATCAGATTTTCCTCCCCGGCTTTCCAGGGACCATCCCATCACCTCCAGAGTGGACTCTTCTCATCCTGTTCCCAGTCAGCCCTCCCGCACTAGCCTTCAGATGGGAGTCACCCCTCTTGGGGTTCCCCTTTTTTCTGAATCCACCCCCCCCCCCCCGTGGAGGTGCCTCGGAAGAGATACAAGAGGAGGCACCTAGACTGTCTGACAGAGTTGCTTATCGAGGATACATACCTTGATGAAGGGGATGTGTCCCCCAGATCTCTGCCCAAAGAGGTCTCCTTTAGGAACGTCTTAGAAATCCTCAAGCTTAAAGGCAGATGGTCTTCCCTCCCCCCATCCTTCGAAGAGTCCATGTTCCTTAAGGCTTTTGGGATGGAACCATCTACCTCCTGGGTTTCCTCCCTGCTGACGAACGTATAGACCTTATCGCCAGTACGGCGTGGAAGGAGCCAGATACTGCGGAGCCTGTTCCCAAGTGTGCTGATAAATTTCTCAGCCCCTCTTCCAACAAATAGTTCTGGTCTGAAGGTGTGCCAGTTAATGCTATTGTGGTAGCTGCTGCCACCAAGAAAGAGCTGGAGGGGCAGAGTACATCTGTTAATCCCCCTAACTGAGTGTCTCGGGTGATTGACAGATATGGAAAGTGGGTTTTCACCATTGCTACCTTTGGTCTGTGGGCACTAAACTACCTGGCACATTTCACCCGATTCCAGAGGGACTTGATCATGGAGCTTACCACGTCCCTTTCTGAGTTGCTGCCTGCCAGGGAGCTAATTAACATGTCCCCCAAGCTGTCTATACTCTCTTCCCTGGCTAATTCCTCTGAGACTGATTGTCATTGCTATGGAAGGCACCTCTCGAGTGGTCTGCACAGGCATGGCTTTTCAGCATCGCACCTGGCTGTGCATTTACAGATTTGCAGAGTCCTTTAAGGCATCTTTCACCAATGCCTCCTTTGACAGATCTACCCTTTTTGACCCTTCAGTCAAAGAAACCCTCAACTGCAGTGAGCAGGAAAGCAAGACCTTCCAAGATGCAGTGGGGGGGGGCTAGGAAAATGTGGTTTCGCAAGTTGCAGTCTGCCTTTCAAGACACTCAGGATGAACCATCTTCCAGAGGTCGGGAGAGAGGGTTCAACAGCAGAGGGGGGTCTAAAAAATCAGGGGTCCAGGGAACCTTTCTTTGAGAAGCCCCCCAGTGCTCCTAAGGTGCTGCCCAATGCTCCAGCCCTGGAGACACCAGGGTTCGTTTGTCTCTGCACCCTTTGACCTGGGCAAATATTACAAGAGATTGCTGGGTGCATTATTTCCAGGGGCTATTCTATTCCCTTTTTTCAGTCTCCTCCTCCAATCAGGAGATAACCTCCCTGATGTTGCCACCCCATCAGAGGGAGTTAGGTCAGAAAGAAGTGCTTAGACTTCTTCAGAAGAGAGCCACCCAAGAGGTTCCCCCCAGGACAATGAGAATCCAGAATTTACTCGCGCTTCTTTTTGGTGCTGAATAAGACAGGGGACCTGCATCCAATGTTGTACCTCAGAGTGCTAAATCTCTTTGTCAAGAAGTCCATGTTCCAGATGTTCACTGTCCAGTCCATCATGCCTCTTTTGCACGAGGATTACTGGATGTGCTCAGTGGATCTCCAGGATGTGTACTATTATATAAAAATAGACAGGCATTCCAGGAGACATCTCCGCTTTCGCGTAGGGACCAATCATTATTAATTCAGGACCCTACCCTTTAGCCTCACCACAGCCCTCCAGGTGTTCACCGAATGCATGGCAGTGGTCTCCACTCACATGAGACTGCAGGGATTCCATGTGTTTCCTTACCTCTGCGATTGGCTCCACTCAGCTCCCACCAAGCATCAGCTGGCCGTAGCTTCATCTGCTCGATCAGTTAGGGATTACAGTGAATATCCCCAACTAGAATCTGATTCTGTCCCAAAATTTGGGGATTGAGATTCAGCTGGACACTGTGTCAGAGCTTGCAGCTGTCCCTCTTTGCCATGTAGACCTCATCAGATCTGATGTCCAGTGCCTTCTAGTTCTGACTCGTCCCCAGGTCCACCTTATTCTCAGAGAGTTAGGGTCCATGATGGCAGTCTGTCTTGTGCCTTTAGCCAGGTTCTGCATGCGGGTTCTTCAGTGGACTGTAGCAGTCCAGTGGACTTCCCTGTCTCTTCTGATGACCACTTTAGTCTGTCTCACTCCAGTGTGCAGGCATATCTCCTTTGGTGGGTTCAGTCTCCTGACCTTCTAGCAGGCAGACCATTCTCTCTTCCTCCCCCCAGTGCCACCGTGACCTCTGATACTTCCCTGTTGGGATGTAGGGGCAATTACCAGGGAAAGACAGTCCAAGGCACATGGTCCTCCATGGAGACCAAACTGCACATAAACATACTGGAGATGAGAGCAGTCCTCCTCACATTGCAAGCCTTTCAGGACTGCCTCTCTCTATCTGGGTACAATTGCAGTTCACACGGACATGGCTGTTGTGTGGTACATCAACAAGCAGGGGGCACAAGCTCTTATCTGCTTTGTCTGGAGGCCATAAGGGTTTTCAAATGGGTGATGTCCTCAGGGCACTTTCTTCTTGCACTGTACATTCCCGGAGGGTCTAACGTATTGACAGACTCAGCAGGGCAATCCTGAGTTTTCACGAGTGGTCCCTGAATCATTCAGTAGCGAAAGAAATCTTCCTTCGCTGGGGTCAGCCGAGTTGCGATCTGTTCCATTCCCCTCACAGCCACAAATCCAGTCGGTATTTTACCTTGATTTCCCCCGTCAGGAAATCCCCCAGAGATGCTCTGGTTCACGATTGGCCTCCAGGTCTCCTTTACTCCTGTCCTGCTATACCGCTCATCCCAAGAGTTCTTCAGAAAGCTCAATGCCTCAAGGCCACCTTGATCCTCATTCCCCCTTTTGGCCTTGGCTGGTGTGATTTCCCCTCCTATGGTCTCATCTGAAGTATCCCCCTTGGGTACTAGATCTCCTTCCATTTCTGATTTCCCATCTCTTCCAGCTTCCGACCCTCAACCTTCAGACTCTTTGTCTGAAGGGTGTGGGGGTCAGAAACTGGAAGGGATGGGAAATCAGAACTGGAAGGGGATCTGATTTTCCATCCCTTCCA
Organism: Protopterus annectens; assembly: GCF_019279795.1. NCBI lineage: Eukaryota > Metazoa > Chordata > Ceratodontiformes > Protopteridae > Protopterus > Protopterus annectens. Next base: position 1,058,065,786 of record NC_056746.1, on the reverse strand, counting down.
GCTTCCGACCCCCAACCTTCAGACTCTTTGTCTGAAGGTGTGGTTTGTCCACTTCCCGTAATCTTGAATCAGTCCAGACTTGCTTCTCCTGTCAAGAACATTATTCTGGCCTCTCAGAATTCATCTACCAGGAAGATACATGCCACTAAGTGGAAAAGGTTTTCTTTTTGGGCCAGGCAGTGAAATCTAGACCCTTTCTCTGTTTCCATCCCAGATATCTTACTGTTCTTGTCTTCACTTTTTCAAGCAGCAGCTAGCTTGTCTACTATCAAGGTGGAATTGATGGCGATCTCCAACTTCTGTGTTTGCAAAGCACCACCTTTTTCTCTCATCTTTGTAAGGCATTCTTGAAGGGTGTTTTTCTGCTCTGGCCTCCTGTCAAAGATCCCTCCCCTCCTTAGGACATTTCTTTTCTGTTGCAATCTCTTACGACTGCTACATGTGCCGTGAAATTTTTGTCATGGAAGACTGCCTTTCTGGTTTCCATAACTTCGGCAAGAAGAGTTTCAGAGTTGCACGCTCTTTCTGTCAAACCATCTTACATGGTGTTTCATAAAGACAGAGTGGCTCCTTTAACTAATCCTTCCTTCATGCCCAAAATAGCCCCAGAAGCAAATTTGAATCGGTCAGTTCAATTGCCATTTTTCTTCCCTAACTTTTCCAATAAAGGGGAATATCTGTCTCATATGCTTGTTCATAGACAGTTACAGTTCTAGTTGGATAGAACAAAAGGTTTCTGCAGATCTGGCCCTCTGTTCATGGCATTAACAGAAAGGGTCAGCCAGTCTCCAAAGTTATGATTTTTCATTAGATTACAATGTGCATTTCCTTTGCCTATTCCTCTAAAGGCATGCCCTTACCAGGTCCAATCAGAGCTCCTTCTACTAGCTCAGTGGCTACATCAGCTGCCTATTTGGCCTGTCATTCTGTAGATGAAATTTGTGTGGCAGCCACCGGGTCTACTCCTCACACTTTTGTCAGTCATTATCAGCTTAACATTGTCTCCAGGAGCAGGTCTTCCTTTGGCTCCAAAGTTCTTCGGCATGTCCTTCCATGAGGCCATCCAGGATTTAGGGTAGCTGGGGAGACTGACCCAAGAGTGAGGAATAGTGACATAGATGATATCCGTTAGTTATGTACGTAGCATAACTTGACATCTGTGTTATCCTGTGTCACTATTCATTACTATCCTTCCCCCGTCCTGTGGGATCTAGGGGAAGCGGAGATGTCCTGTCTGGTGGTCAAGGTCTTCCTTAGCTGCTTTCGGACTTCAGGGCAAACTTGATCTGAGGGGTTAGAGGGAAGCAAGGGATCATGGGAGTGGGAGGAGCTCGAGCCTAGAAGCTGTCTGCAATGTTGCTGGCTTGGATCCGATGTCCGATCCTACAACCCAAGAGTGATGAATAGTGACATAGGATTTCACAGATTCCAAGTACATAACTGTTTTTAATGCATAAAAAAATTATCGCAATCTGAAGCATTTCTTATTGTTTAACCTCATTTAAAAATACATCAGTGTGTTAAAATAAGATAAAATAAGTATTAATTTACAACCATTAACCATTAAATACTATGCCATACATTTTCATTAAAATTGCTCATAATCACAGTTTTCCAGCCTTTGTTTTTAAGACTGATACAGTAGATACAGAATCTTTTAATCCTGGCAGAAACATTGCAGCTAACCTAAGCTGCCACTGAAGTTCCTTTCTTAATCAAAAAAATTCTTCCATTCACCCCTTTGGGGGTCAATATTAATTTGTTCAACTATCCCAAACATAAATTTCCTGAAATTCCCACATTCAATAGAATGTTTGTGTAGGTATTGTTTTCCCTTTTGTTCTTAATATCATACATACATGTTTGTAAATATGATTTTTTTAATGCACATTCCGTCTTACTGATACAATAACATGTACAGCTATCATATTTAGTCAAATACACTGTTCTGCAGGTTGTGCAATTGCCTTTCTGAAAAACAGTTTTGCTTTTCATTAAATTATCTAAAATAATTTTGGTTTCTTTAATAATAAAGGAGCAGTGACTGTAACAGCCACAAGCATACATACCCCTGTCACTCCTATTGTAACAAATAGGTTAAAAGTCTTTTTCGTTAAAGATTTTCAATGTTTCACCTGAATAAGTTAGATTGTCAGATAATCCCCCCACACACACATGCACCACCACCACCTTTAAGGGTTTTTAAGCTCAGATTACAGCAGCATGTTAGGGACATAAGAAATGTTAGACCTGAGAGTCATCTTGCAATTTATTTTATGTTTTTAAGTTATGTCATAATAGTAACCCAGGGGATCTTAAGGGCAGTATTTTAGAGAAAGTAATTTTGTATGATACTTGTTTAGATGTAAAAAGAAAACTTTTGTATATAGAAACTGTATTCATTTTAAAATATAGTACCCTGACCTCTATTGGTCTGAACACTGAATGTAATTAGAAGCTTTTAATTTAAGTTTGAATTTGTTTAATTAGAATGGTCCGGTGCTTTTATAGATAGTATTTAAGATGTGAGGTAATGTATTGTTTTACTCCTTTGAAGGCTGCTAAGCTGAGTTGCTAGAGTTTTGGATGTGTGCTGTTTTTACATAATAAATACCGACTTTTGGATTCACTGGCCTTTGTTGTTTTATCCATCTGCTCTGTTAAGACCTCTTTGAACTCCATTATACCACAGGGTCCCTCTACCTCTGTACAAGCTGAAGGACTTAGCTTGTCAATTGGGTCCAGAGTCACTTTGCAGGTTCTGGCTTCTGATATCTGCTCACAAACAGATGAAGGCATATCCTGAGTCTCTCATCATCAGGAGATCGCCTTGGGTTCACCATTCCAAAAATTCAGTTGTCCATCCACATCCTGACCCTATTATGGACATCTCCTTTAGACCTAAGCCTAAGACCTCACATAAAATGGTTGCACCCAGCTTGCCCCAGCCTAGGCCTACTAGCTAACGCTCCCAAACTCAGACCTGTCAACAGGACCTGGTTAGGTTGGCTGAAGATTTAATCATCATAGTCAGATCCAGATGCCTTTCCTCCCAAGTTCTGCCCCCCAGATCTTCTCCTGGTAAAAGGACAAAAGAGATCCCCCCCCCCAACCAGGAGTCATCTTATTCCTTTGACTCTGAGGATGACAATGATGAACCTTCCCTCAGCTTCACCTCTTGAAGACATTTCATTTGGGAGACTGCACATCGCGGGGGAACACTTCAATTGCTCAGCATTACCCACAATCCAAGAAGGATGGGGATTTCATAAAACTTCTTGAGCATAACCTGTTGCTGTTCCTTCAGTTTTAGAGGTATTGGACTATGTTTTTCTGGATTCTTCCTTGCAGACCGATTCCCCCTGCCCCTGAGAAACTAGACAGATTATATAAGGTTCTGGATTCCTACATGCACCTTTTCAAGAACCTTGTAGCAAATCCTGAAATGGTTACTTGGGGGTCCTAAGGGAGCGAACGCTAGTACTTCAACAAATTCCCTGCCAACTGACAAAGAAAGCAGAGCTTTGAAGAGTCTACACCTCTGCTACCCTGGTCATAAGGGCTTTAAATTGTCAGTTTCATATGGTGAAGTATCAGAAGACCATTTTAGACCAGATGAAACAAAAATGGTAGGGACTGAAAATAAGGCCCTCTCCAAGGAACTGTTAGAACTTGCACAGTTCCTGCTTTCAAGTTGCTAAGTACTGCTTGCACTGTGGCTATGATGGTGTGGAAGCTTCCAACAGGGAAGCAGCAACAGGATCCATTATTAGAAGACATGCCTGGCTTAGGGAGCAGTCCAGCCCTGAACATATGAAGTCCACTCTTTTGGATGTTCCTTTGGGCAAAGGTTGCCTTTTTGGCCCCAAGGGTGAAGCCTTACCTAAGGTGGAGGATAAGGCCATGTCCATACAAGCTGTCAAGGACGTTTTTGAGGTTTAACCACCTTACTTCAGCCACAGTTATCCTACCAAACTCTGGTCCTTTCCAACCTCATAGGAAAAGGAGTTAAAGGCAGCACCAGTGACCTAAACTGTGGCAGGCAAATTCCAGTAGGCCTTTGGGATCCTGTCAACAGGGTTCCAGCAGGGAGCACTCATGACTCTTCCATGAGACTATCTTTCTCCCACACTGCAAGTTCTGCCTATACCGCTGCCCCCCCCCCCCCAGCAGACTAGAAGGATGGCTGATGTTCATCGTGTTACCCTGCTGCAGTCATCACACTTGGGTTATCCTGCCGTCAGGCAGTCCCGCAGTCGGCCTGAGTTCCAAAGTCTTGGTCCGGCGTCGGTTGCTGTCGCTTCTTCCCTGACGTCAGAGCACCAGGGGTATATAAGAGGCATCCGACGCCATTTTCTTCAGTCTTTCTTGCTGCGCGGTGCCCAAAGCAGAAGCAGTTCGCAAGTGCCGGTCGGCCGACACCTGAGATTTTCGATTCGAATTTCAGTCCGAAGTCGTCAATAAAGCTAAGTACCCCGTTGGGGAACCTTTTTTTGCCTCAGTCCGATGTCAGAAAAAATTAACAATTGCATTTCTTTTGGGAAGCAAATACCTCATAAGGACTTCCATTCCTATTGTATTCCTTGCCTAGGCTCAGACCACGACGTCACAGGTTGTCGGTTTTGTGCTAGGTTTAATAAGCGAACTATCAAACGCCGTTTTGACTTTGCACGACATTACTTTGGTAGGAAATTTAATTATATCATGCCGTCAGAGCAGCCGACGACCAGCATGCATAAAAAACGCAAGGATAAGGACATGCATCCTAGGAACAAGCCAGACTCTGAGGCCTCTGCTGGGCCTGTCGCCGGTTCTCCGTTTTTCAGTGAGGCGCCTACACAGCCCCTGACGACCGCAAAACTGGAACCCCAGACAGCTGCAGATTTTCAAGCGGAGTCTACTAGGCCGACGCAGCCATCTTCAGTAGGCCCTTCCGACACCGGAGCAGAAGTAGACCCCGGTGCAGTGGAAACACCTTCGGTTACAGAAGGTGTCTTCAGACCGACTACACTCACCATTAAATCTTATGCTAAGCTTAAAACTCCTTTAAAACCAAAGAAGACTGTACATCAGTTTACAGTTCAAGGCCCCATGCCTAAGAAACAGATGCTTAAGATGGCTGAAAATTTGATTACCCTAATCTGACCAGGTTTCAATTTCCACAGATTCTTCTGAGGAACAGGATTACACTTTTCCACCTTATGAAGACTCTGATGCAGAAGACTCTATTCCCTCAGCATCTCCCCCTGAAGACTACTCCTTTGGGGAAACTTTACATACCTTGAGGGAACATTTCCACTGGGAAGGCCAGGACTACTCTGATTCTACGAAAAGGCTTCGAGAGTTCCTTTTACTACCCCAGCACAGACCTCTTGCTATCCCTCCAGTTTTGGATATTGTGGATGATGTTTACTTGGAGTCTAGTCTAAATCCAGACTCTCTACCTCCTGCTCCAGCCAAACCAGACAGATACTACAGAGTACCTGACTCACACAAATTCCTTTATAAAAGCCCTGTGGCTGACCCAGAAACAATTTCCCAGGGTCCTAAGGGAGCTAAAGCTTCTATGGCTAAAAATCCTGTGCCCTCTGAAAGGGACTCCAGAGCCCTAGATAGATGGGGAAAGAAAATATACACCTCAGCAACTCTGGCTATGAGAGCATTAAATTGTCAGTTTCACATGCTGAAATATCAGCAATTCCTAATGTCTCAATTAAAACAAAAAATGAGCACACATACTGATCAGTCTGAATTCAAGTAAATGCAGGATCTGTTGCATGCAGCTGAACAGGTGGGCAAACATACTTTACAATGTAGATTTGATTCATTGGAAGCTTCCTGTAGAGCAGCTGTTACTGGCTCTGTCATACGTAGACATGCTTGGTTAAAAGAACAAATCCTTCCTGATCATGTTAAAGCAAAATTATTGGATGCACCTTTACAGCAGGATGTATTATTTGGTGTCAAAGCAGAAGAGGTTTTAAAAAAAATGGAGGATAAGGCAAAGTCTATGCAGATGGTCAAGGATTTTTTGCAGGTACAACCCCCTCATTTCAGCAGAAGTTGGCCAATGAAAAACTGGTCCTTTCCAGCTTCTGACAGATCACAGAGAGGCAAATACAGACGCCCAAGGGGCAGAGGTCAGTCACAAGGCCCTTACAAACCTCACCAATGGGGTACTGCTACCCAGAAAGGAGGAGAAAACATTTTTTTGCAGACAACTGGCACATCATCACAAAAGACAAATGGGTTCTAGACATTGTCTCTCAAGGATACAGATTCCACTTTCATACCTTACCAAGGATGAAAGGAATGCCAAATGTGCCACCAAATCAATGGCAGAGGCACAAAAACAAATTACAGCTCTCATGGACATGAGAGCCATTCAACAGGTGCCTACACAGGAGCAAGGACAAGGATTTTAATTAAGATTCTTTCTAGTCCCAAGAAAGGACAAAGCATGGAGACCCATTCTGGATCTTTCAATTCTGAACACCTATCTGCAAGTACCAAAATTCAAAATGCTAGCACTACAGCAGCTTCTTCCCATGCTGGGCAAGAATGCTTGGCTAGTAACGTTGGACCTCAAGGAGGCATACCTGCATGTCCCTATCAGACAAAATTGCAGAAGATACCGCCGCTTCATTGCAGGTTCAACGCATTATCAATTCTCTGCACTGCCCTTTGACTTATCTACTGCGCCCAGGGTCTTCACAAAATGCCTGGCACCAGTAATTGCATACTGCAGACAAAGAGGAATTCAAATATACCCATACCTGGACGACTGCCTTATTCAAGCAGAAAGCAAGGACATTCTTTTAAAGCATCTGGCATTTGTCAAACACCTTCTAAGTTGCTTAGGGTACACAGTAAATGAAAAGAAATCAAAACTAGTGCCCTCACAAAACATAATATTCCTGGGTGCCAGCTTGAATACAACGGCCCAGATGGCTTATCTCACGCCAGACCAGAAACAACAGCTGACTCAATATTTCAAAATAATGGCAACAAAGACCCAACTCCCTGCAAGAAAAATTCTGCAGGCCTTGGGATTCATGGCATCTTGCATACTACTAATACCATTTGCAAAACTGCATATGAGGAAATTACAATGGTACCTGAAAAGCGTATGGACTCAGCACAGCCACAGCTTGGAAACAATGATACCACTCAATTCCCTGCCTTCAACAGGAGTTTCTATGGTGGGCACAGGCATGTCACCTCAACAAGGGTCAGCCTTTCACCTTACCCACAGCCAGGCAAACTATGACAACAGATGCATCGGACTATGCCTGGGGAGCACACATGGCAGGACAGTGCATTCAGGGCAAATGGACTACAGATCAGAGGCATCTGCATATCAATCAAAAAGAAATGCTAGCAGTACAGAATGCCCTAACAGCTTTCAAGAACCTCTTACACCCATGCCAACTAATAATAAAGACGGACAATACCACAGTAATGTGGTACATAAACAAGCAAGGGGGCACACATTCCTACCCTCTATGCAGGCAAGCAATGACCTTGTGGAACACTGCACTGTCTTACCAAGTTCAATTACAAGCACAATTCCTGCCAGGAAAGAAAAACACATTGGCAGACGACCTAAGCAGAAACATCATGGATCCACACGAGTGGAAACTAGATCCACAAGTATTTGCAATGATAGCTCAAAAATGGGGACGCCCAGACATAGATCTGTTTGCAAGCCCCCAAAACTACCAACTTCAAAAATTTTGCACAAGGACATTCCATCCACAAGCTTGGAAAGTGGACGCCCTGTCATTCAGTTGGAAAACATTAACAGTGTATGCCTTTCCTCCACTGCCTCTTCTAGCAAAGGTACTGCTGAAAGTCAGATTAGAGAGGCCACAAATGATACTCATTGCACCAGACTGGCCACGCCAGCATTGGTATCCATTTTTAAGGAACATGGCCCACGGCCCACCATGGATTTTACCACAAATTCTTCACCTGCTCACCCAGCGAGACAATCAGATTCTACACATCCAGCTCAAGACTTTAAACCTGGCTGCATGGCAAATTACCTAAACAACCAGCCAACACCTCTATCCAAAGCAGTTATGGATGTCATTCTGGAGGCCAGGAGGCCCAGCACCAGGAAAACCTATTCAGACAAATGGAGAAGATTTTGCGCCTGGAACCAGGCTAAAGGCCAAAATCCCCTTGATCCAAACATTCCTCAGATTCTACAATATTTAACTGTGATGTTGCACAAAGGTCTTTCCTTTTAATCTATTAAGATCCACGCCTCAGCAATTTCAGCTCATTACAACAAGGATCCTCCTTTATTCTCACATCCACTCCTAAGACAGTACCTCAGAGGGGCTAAGAACATAAGACCACCAAGGAGAGCACCAACACCCACTTGGGATCTCAACTTTGTTCTGGAAATGCTTACACTGCCGCCCTTTGAACCATCTTTTTCAGCTGATTTTAAATTTATTTCATGGAAAATTGCCCTGCTACTTGCAATAACCTCAGCTAGAAGAGTCTCAGAGCTACAGGCACTAATGGCAGTGGAGCCTTTCCTCATTTTTCATCAAGACAGAGTCTCTCTACGAACTAACCCTTCCTTTATGCCAAAGGTGGAATCCAGTGTGGCCCTAAACCAAACCATTCATTTGCCCACCTTTTTCCCAAATCCCCAGAACAAAGGAGAAAGACTCCTGCACTCTTTGGACACTCACAGGCAATTACATTACTACTTGGATAAAACTAAGGCTTTCAGAAATACTGACCAGCTCTTTGTAGCCTATGCTACAGGATCACAAGGAAAAGCTATTTCAAAACAGACCATTTCTAAATGGATAGGGCATTGCATACGTTTCTGCTACACGCATCATGGGAAACCGTTACCTGCTAACATTAGGTCCCACTCCACCAGGGCTACAGCTACATCAGCAGCCTTTCTCAGGGGAGTGCCAACCAAGGATATTCTAAAAGCTGCAACTTGGAGTTCAGTGCACACCTTCACCAAACACTATCATTTACCTCTATATTCTAAGACTAGAGCTGGTTTTGCCACTGCAGTTTTGCAGGGCCTACTAGCTCCTTCTAACCCTGTTTAACTCCACCTCCCATCCTTAGCTTTGGGATTCAACCCAAGTGTGATGACTGCAGCAGGGTAACACGATGAACATAGTACAGTTTTGTACCTACCATAAATGTAGATGTTCGAGTGTTCACCCTGCTGCAGTCCAGGTTACCCTCCCTCCATCCCCTCTGAACTAGCTGAACTTATCTATACCACTCTATCATATTCAACCTTTGTGGTGTATTTGATTGTGCCTAAAGGTATTGTTTTATTTTTATCTAGCTGTATATATATATATATTTTTTGCCTACCTATTGGGGGCACCTGACATCTGGGGCAAGAAAAACTGAAGAAAATGGCATTGGATGCCCTTGTATACCCTGGCGCTCTGATGTCCGGGAAAAAGCGACAGCAACCGACGCCGGACCAAGACTTTGGAACTCAGGCTGACTGCTGGGCCGCCTGATGGCAGGATAACCCAAGTGTGATGACTGCAGCAGGGTGAACACTCGAACATCTACATTTATGGTAGGTACAAAACTGTACTTTCCTCCTCTTAAAACAAATTGAGTCTTATTACCAGGGATCAGTGGCTACAGAAAATCATAAAAAGAGGTTACAAACTTTGGTTCAAGCAACCTCTCACTTGATCAGATTTCCTAGATATTCCACCAAACCAAAAAGCAGAGGCCATAAAGCAAATACAACTCTTGTGCACCCAAGGTTCTGTGGAACTAGTACCAAAGACATTTCAAGCATAGAGATTTTACTCAAGGCTCTTCCTTGTCCCAAGAAAATAAGGTACCTGGTGGCCTATTCTGGACCTGTCAGGGCCCAATAGTTTCTTGTAGGTACCAAAATTCAAAGAGCAAACCCTTCAAAAATTGCTGCCCATGATTTCCCCCAGTGCCTACATGGTCACACTAGATCTGAAGGACACATACCACCATATTCCTATATTAAAAACTCACAGGAGGTTCTTGCTCTTCAGAGCAGGTGTGAAGCATTTTCAGTTTTGTGCTCTGCCCTTTGGCTTGTCTGCTGCACCTGGGGTATTCATAAAATGCCTTGCCCCAGCAATAGCCTTCTGTAGGGCAAGGGGCATTCAGATTTATCGTTACCTAAATGATTGCTTCATTCAAGCAACAAATCTAGAAAAACTCTAAGCTGATTTACTTTACGCCCAAGAGATCATGGCTTCACTGGGGTTCACCATCGGTGTACATAATTCTTAGACCATCCCCCCAAACAGGATTGTGTTTCTGGGGGCTTTGCTGGGCTCATCTTTTCAGAAAGCCTTCCTTCCTCCAGACAAAGAAAGTTCCTCAGAGATTTGGGTTACTTGACCTGCTGCATTCTTATGATCCCCTTTGACAGACTCCACATGAGGAAAACTGTAGTCGTACCTCAGAAATTTGTGGTGCCATCACTCTCAATCCCTCAGCTTCAGGGTGAGGCTTCTCTCTTGTTTCAGGAAAGAATTTTTCCTGGTGGGCCTGAGCCTGTTCCTTCAGGACCAAACTCTGACCACAGATGCCTCAGAAGTGGCTTGGGGGACTCACTCTAACAACTTACAGACTTGGTGCAGATGTGACTTGCATTTCAGAAACAAACACAGCAGCCAAAAATAACTGATGTTACTCCTGAAAGGTCTGATTGCTTCCAAAGACTAATGGAAACCAGGAGTGCTCTTAGTAAAGACAGTAACACAGTTGTGCGCTACATAAACAAGTTGGGGGGAATCTCACTCTTACCCTGTTTGTCGCTTAGCCATGGATATTTGGGAAATTGCAAACTCCCTAAGTCTTAACCTCCTGGTTCAGTACCTACCAGGAGAAACAAATCAACTGCATAGCCAGAGAATGGAGTATAGCAGAGAGGCCTTTTGCCATCAAAGAAAACTCTCATTTGGAAAAGTTTTGCTCTGGGACCAAAACCCAGTCAGCCTGGAAGATGGATGCCTTCTCCTTCTCCTGGAGAGGCCTATTCCTCTATGCCTTCCCTCTAATACCCTTACTTCTCGGAGTACTGCTGAAGGTAAGGGGGGAATAGCCAAGGGTCATTCTAATAGCCCCAGATTGACCAAGGCAGGACTGGTATCTCCTTATGTTCAATCACTGCAAGAAGGAACCATGGTTGCTGCCTCCAGTGAGTGGGCCTTTTAACACAGAACAAGGGTATCGTTATACACCCCAACTAGAACACTCAGTTTGAGAGCTTGGATGATATTTTGAACCAGTGGGGGGACACCCCCTCAACAAACAGGTCCTGAACATTTTAAAAGACTCCAGGAGACCTAGCACAAGAAAATCGTACTCTGCCAAATGGAAGAAATTTACTGTATTGTGCAGACAAAAGGCAAATGCTTGTTCAACCTCAGATGCTACTTAATTATTAGGACTTTTTGACAAGGACTTTCTTATTCCTCTCTTAAAATTCATGCTTCAGCAATTTCAGCTTATTTTTCCTACTCAACCCCTTATCTATTCCCATCCTCTCATGAAACAGTTCCTTGTGATGGGGAGGAAAGCTCTCCTTCCACATTAGGCCTCTGAAGAAACCTCCAGTGGGATCTCACTTTCATTCTGAAGAAGCTGAACTTCCCATCTTTCACGCCAGCTGCCTCTTCAGACATCAAATTCTTGACCTGGAAAACAGTTTTTTTTACTAGCCATTACTTCACCTAGAGGGGTATCAGAGCTTCAGTGCCTTATGTGTATGGTACCTTTCATAGGTTCATAGGTTCATACTAGGCTATCTGCCCGAGGGCATTTGCAAGCCTAGCCCATCGTTTTGTGGCTTACGCCACCCCTTTAGTATGGGGAACTATACCCATTATTTTGCTGTGCCTCTGTCGAGCAGTGACACTGAGGTAATCCCTGGGGTATATCTGCGATCTCCCATCCATTGGTCAAGATTTCTCTTGAACAAGGCCAGCGAGGTGCTCTGCCTCACATGTACCGGGATTTTGTTCCACAGCATAGGGAGTCTTTGGGTGATGAATCTATCCCTCCAGCACGTCCTATTAATAGCCGTGTCGAGGTTTAAGTCTCCCGCCCTTGTGGCTCTGACGGATCTAGATTTTGTGAGGTGAAGCATATTCATCAAATTTGGGTTTGACATGGCCTTGTATGTTAGGCAAAGGTCACCTCTGAGCAAGCGGTGCGACTGAATAGAGCTGGAGTTCTTTCAGTCGGGCAGCATAGGACAGATGTTTGAGACCCTTTATCCTTTTGGTGAGGAACTTTTGTGGCCTCTCCAGCTGCTGCAAGTGTCGGGTCAGATACATTCCGAATGGGGCATTGTACTCAATCATTGGTCTGATGGGTGATGAGTAAAGGGAGACTATGACCTCCCTTGATCTAGATGAGAATCCCTTCATGATAAGGTGGGCAATGTAGAAGGTCTTCCTAACTACTTTAGCTACATGGGTGTCGAATGACAGACTACTATCAACCTGGGTCCCCAGGTCCCTGATAACTTCTTCTGTGCTCAGTGGATTTCCACCTATTTGGTAGCTAGGGGTAACCTTGTTTTCCCGAAGGGTATGACTATGCATTTTTTGGCATTTAACTTTAGGCCATGGCTCTGGCACCAGTTATCCGTTTCTGTGAGACCCTTCTGAAGGATATCTGTGTCAGATGTGTTTTCTACTATGGCCCAGTTTGCAGTCATCTGCAAACTTTGTCAGCCATAACCCTCCTGTGTTTGCTTGTACTTGGAAAAGTAGATGCCAAACAAGAGTGGGCCCAGGACTGAGCCCTGTGGGACACCACTTGTGACAGGCTTTGAGTCTGACATGGCGCCAGCAACTCTGACCCTGTGGGTTCTGTCACTCAGCCAGTTTGCAACTCATCTTGTGATGTATGGGTTGACATTTAAGCTGATGAGTTTTTCAATGATACCCGAGTGGGGTATTGTATCGAAGGCCTTAGCCAGATCGAGGTAGGCTGTATGGACTGCCTTTCCCTCATCAATGGCTTTGGTGACTGTTTCGAAAGTCAACCAAGTTTAAAAGGCATGATCTGCCTTTGACAAAGCCAAACTGGGTTGGATCCAAAGTCTGCAAATTCCCTATGTCTTTATTTATGAGGTCCATTATGATCCTCTCCATGGCTTTGCAGATGAGGCTTGTCAAGCTAATGGGCCGGTAATTTCCAGGGTCGGTGGAGGCACCGCCTTTGTGAAGTGGGACCACAGTTGCAGTGCGCCACTCCCTGGGTACGTATCCAGAGGTAAGACTTTGATTAAACAGCTGTCCTAGCTGTGGGTTTAATTCCTCATTGAGTTCGTGGAGCACACAGCCGGGGACACCATCAGGTCCCATGGATGCTGTGTTTTTTGCTTTGGAGAGAGCAGTTCTCACTTGGGCGCTGGAGTCTCTCACCTATGACCAACCCCTCCTTTATGCAAGAAGTGGTTACAGAGATAATTTTAAACCAGACCATCGACATGCCTACCTTCCTTCCTAACCCTCAAAACAAGGGAGAAAGAATCCTTCATACTTTGGATGTGCATAGGCAACAGTATTACTTCTTGGACAGAACAAAAAAATGTCAGAAAATCTGACCAGCTTTTTGTGGCCTTTGCATGCAGCTGTGAGGGGGGGAGGCCTGTTTCTAAAAAAAATGATTTCCAAATGGAACTTGTACTGTGTTTTGTTTTGCTGCAACCACAATAGAAAGACGCCACCAGACTCTGTGAGGCCATACCCCTCTAGGGCTACTGCTGCATCTACAGCCTTTCTTAAAGGGATGGCTACTGAGGACATTCTGGAAGCCGATACTTGGCCTTCTGTGCATACCTTCACCAAAATTATCATCGCTCTACTTTCTCTAAGTCCAGAATGGGGTTTGCCACTGCAATCTTGCAGGACATTCTTTCGTCTGCATAAAACATTCCATCTACCTTATCAGCTTTGGGAGTCATCCCGTCATTTAGAACTGCAACATTGAAACATGAAAGAACATAGCACAATTGTGTACACTTAACATAAATGTAGATGCTTGAGTGTGTTCACTGTTGTAGTATTCTTTCCCTCTCATCTCCCCCTCTTGCCCATTTAAGTTGGGTTGGGCAGTATACTGTTTAAGTCCAGGTTGTCTCCCCCTCCTCTTTTCAGACTAGATTCTGGCCTATACTTTGGAGTTTCTGAGCCTAGGCCTTTGACGTTAGGGGCGCCTTACTGTTGAGGGCAAGAAAGTACTGAGGTTATAGTGTCGGCTTACTCCCTTTATACCCAGATGTCTTGACGTTATTCAAGCATCCTCTGGCTTCAGGAGGAAGAGGAAATTCTCTTGTAGTCGGGCCGATCAAGGGCTTCCACGACAGGCAATCCCATCAGTTAGGGCTGCATCGGTGAATACACTCAAACATCTACATTTATGGTAAGTGTATTTAATTGTACTTTACTAAACGTCATGGCTGTAGAGAAAATATGTATTCATATGGTTGTCTTGGAACCTCATCAAGGAGACAATTAGAAATGGATAATAAGGTATAGGAGGGATGATACTGGGATGCGTAAGAAACCTTGATATCAGCTTTGTTTTTCTATGCTATCTACCGTGAGTCTAGAATGTGTTAGGAAATGGAGTATTGAAGTGTAAGGAAATGAGGTTTATAAATGAAAGAGCAGCAGTCTAAACAAGTTTTGTAAGGATTTATCTATGGTTGTAAGTGTCAGAAGTCAATACTGTAAAGAAAGTGATCAGCTGTGAAAGTATGTATGATGAAAATTATACTTTAAATATGTTTCAGGTTTTCAGTGACTAACTTGAGTGTTTGCTGGTTCATAGGTTTTTGTATTAAGCTTACGGCCATTGAGCCATCATAGCCAATGTAGGTAAGTGGAATACCCCCTAGTTAAGACTGTTGCAACATAATGAAGTGATCATTTATTAAGTGTTTTGCACTGACTTTGAAGGAAGTTACCTTGCTTGATTTCTAGGGAGTGTGCTATTGAGGATGCATTGTGGTTAGAAACATTTTGTACCAGCTGATGTAACATTGCAGTGAAGGTTTACATCTTTGGAGTGGTTGGTTATGTGTTTTGATTTTGTAAAGGTGGAGGAGGTTGAAGAGCACTGGATCTTAACATTGCTTGGAAGGTTAGGCAGAAGTTATCCCTTAGGGGACTATATGAGAAACAGAACCAATGGAGAGAGGATTCTTTAATCCGTCATGTAACTTTGGTTTGTCAATCCTACAGTGATTTTAAGGAATCTGTGGAGTTTTTTGAGGTGGTCCATGTGTTTAGAAATATATAACCATGAGGGAACATTGTATTCAAGGATGGATCTAATGATGGTGGAATGTAGTGATAACAGGACCACATTGGATCTGGATGAAATATTGCAAATAATCTTAGCTCTGTAACATAGTGGAATTGAAGTCCTGACTATGCCTCATACAACTCAAATTCAACTAGCTACTTGAGTACTGGAAGAGACCAGCCGGAATGGATGGGAGTGAGTGGGCGTTGCTTGTTCACACATGAACGGGGGAGGGCTTGATGGTTCTGACTGGCATTCACCACCATGCAGGAAGATGTCTGCAGGCAAACAAATAGGGCTGTTGACCAGGGATATGAGTTTGGTCCATACCTCTCAAGTGTACCACATTGAGGAACGTACCTCATTTGAGGTCTTTAAAAGTTCATGTTCCTCGAAGTTCCTCAAAGTTCCACATTGAAAGAGTCTGTCACACATTCAGTGTTAGGAATTTTTTTTTAAGTGAAATCCATGGTAAATAGAAATTAATCATATTAATTCATTAAATGATCTTCTTTATAAGTAAAACCAGCATATTTTAACCATCCTATGACCTTCCTAGTTGAAGTTGTTAGCAAGCCATTAGTATGTGCTCCACATTTTGCCCATTTGTTCCACATTATGAAGGTGAGTGTTCCTCATTTTGGAGATGGAAGGTTGAGAGCTATGGTTTGGTCTAGCAAAGCAAGTGATGGTAGGCCTCTGCAGTGTGTGTGTGTGTGTGTGTGTGTGTGTGTGTGTGTGTGTGTCACACACATTGGTTGAGATCATAGCTGGGCTTCTGTGGTGATATGGGTATTCATGTCAGCCACCAGGGGGCAGGGTTAAGGCATAAGTAGAAAAGCCCTGATGGTTGTCAGAATGACGGCTGTGAGATCAGCAGTCACCTTTCATGGAGCAAATGGACCAGGAATGTCTCTTGCCCTCATCTGAACAAATAGGCCAATAAATCATCAGGCAGCAGGGAACAAAAAAAAGGTGAAAAATAAGTGACACTGAGTAAAATATTAAAAGTAGCTAGTTGTTTAATTGTTTTAAGGAGGAGTACCAACAGTGTGATAAGTGGAGGAGATGGCAGTTTTACCAAACATAACTAGGCTACATTTTTTGACATTAATCATGCGTTCGTGACAGGTGCACCAGGTTTTGATCTTGTTCAGTCCTTACTTGGAATTAGATTGTCAGACAAGAGTTTTACAGTTATGCCAATCTGCAGTTATCAGCAAATGTTGCTAGCCACAGACCTTCAGTATCTGCTTTGACTTCAGAAAAGTAGATATTCAAAGAGTGGGGGACCCAGGATGAAGGCCTGCAATACCTTGCTACAGACCATTTGTGTCTTGAGGAGGTGCTTCCCAGCCTTAATGTCTGTTCTGTGGGTATCCAGTAAAGTACTTAAAGATTAGTGTTGATCTGGGAAAGTGTGCATTAATACTAGCATGGGGATGGTATTGAAGGCCTTAGCAAGGTCAGGGTAAGCAGTATGGACACATGACCTTCACTTAGTGTTTCAGTGACTCGGGCAAAGTAATCAACTAGGTTAAGTAAACAAGATCTGACTTCTGTGAATCTAAGTTGTTTTGGGTCCTGGGTTTTAAGGTTGCTTGTATCATTAACTTAGTTTTATTTTACTTTCCTGTGCACAAAGTGCTACTGAATCTAATTACCGCGGTCAGTTGTAGAACTACCTTTATGTAGAGCCACCACTCTGAACACTTCTGGGACATAGCCAAAATCATACCTCTTAACCTGGAGAGATCAAAAATCTGTTCAAAGGCCCATAAAAATAGGTACAAATCTGTACGCTGATCAACATAAAATTTGCATACATAATTTTGCAGCCCCACCCACTCCAGTGGAATTGTGGGATACCACCTTTCAAATGCATACTGAAGAACAGACAACCAAAATATGGCCCCAGAGTTCCCCTGCAGCCATTTCAATGTCCCAACTTGGCTATTTCGCCCCATTTACCATAAACACTGTAATGTGCATACTGCTTTACTTCTACAAGGATTTTTTTTGGATTTTATTTTACATTTTATAACACAAACACTAATAGAAATCTGCTAAACAAAGCAATACAGTCTCACAATGAAAATAGACTTGGGATTAAAACTTCTTTGCCCTTGAAACTCACATTCATTGAAACAGCATTGAAACCCACATCCAGAGAAAATGCATCTGGCCAGTGGTGGATAAAGATTACCTTTGGGCTGTTTTCAAATCATAGACCCCTTGCAGATGAAACATACATGTGTTCTTTGATTACACCTTCCTTACTGTATTAAATTATATTCCTTGTACAATACAGCACACTTGGTAGTGTGCTTTAAATTTATTGTTTTGAACATTTTTCCAGTAAGCAATGAAACAAGATGCATGAACCAGTAATGTCAAAACTGCCCAATTCAGAACGAGTCAATAATGACAAAACTGCCCAATTCAGAACATTTCCATCGTAAAAGTCTACTCAAACTTCTACAATCCACCAGTATCGTAAATATGCACAATCTCTGCAGAAGTAAAAGTCGTCTGGAATTTTCTAAATAATTCCACATTACAGAGATCTGTAACTAATGAAGAGGTTGCTGCTAGCAAACAACTTTATATTTCAATTGTTTAATCTACAAGTAAAGTGTCTGTTGCCCTTGAAGAATAAATTGACTATGTTACATTAAAAAATAAGCTAGTAATATTTCAGTAGGGAATGGATGACGAACCCACAGCCTTCTGCAGCAAAAGTAAGTATACTACTACCTGTTGTGCTACTAACAATGCAAGTAGACTTTGTACACACACACACACACACACACACACACACATGCTGTGAACAATCTAAAACTGCAGTAACAGTTGATTGAATTATGATGGAAATGAATGCACACACCCCTAAATCTAAATGCAGCACACAGTATGAAATAAAAATTATACAGGAATAATACACACAAATGCAGCACTAAACTAAATGCATACCTCTCAACTGTACAGATTTTTGCCTAATATTTTGGTCCATTTCATAAAATTGTGGTTTTCTGTCAAATTAGTGGCAAGTTAGAGACTGAACTTAGAAAATAAAGACAGACATTTGAGTTTCAGACTTCATACCCTTCAGAAATTTCAAGCAAATGCAAAGCCTGTTATTCTAGCTACTTTCCAAGTTTATAACAGCAATATTTAAAAATTGTCCCCATTTTTGGGCTTTTGTCCCACTTTTATTAATGGCTTTGTCCAGATTTCTTGCTTTAAGAGGTCATTGAGAGGTATGGCAGCAGAGATAGACTGACACACACACACACACACACACACACACACACACACACACACACACACCTCTTGGCCAGCAGTGGAATACACAGTATCTCTTGGCCAGCAGTGGCCCACCATTGCTTTTATAGTCCCTATTCCCTCCAAATCCAACAACAGGCAGTAGCTGATGTCATCATGCATGCCCCTGTAGGCTGGTGATTTGTGGTGACATCAGCCAAAGATTTGAAGTGGTAACAACTGGTAATAAAAAAAAATAAAAAAAGCCGGGAAATTCGGAAATCAAGGGGTGCCACTCGGAAATTGTGGCACCCCATTATTGGAACCTCAAAACCGGTAAAAAACGAGAGATTCGGTACGGTAGAGAGGTATGGCCAAAATAAAAACTTTTGTTGAATGTGTTGGGAGGGATTGAGCTAAGTGGTGCTTAGCACTTAACTTGTATGCAGCCTGGGAACTTACTGGGACCAGTTGAACTGGTATTTTGGGTTTTTGGAAGAACTGATAGCATGTGGTCCATAGGGGTAATCAGAGGACTGGAATGAGGTGGGGAAGGTGGTTGGAGTGAGGGAATTTTGGATGGATAAGTAGCATGTGGTCCATAGGGGTAATCGGAGGACTGGAATGAGGTGGGGAAGGTGGTTGGAGTGAGGGAATTTTGGATGGATAAGTGGCATGAAATTAGAACTATTTTTTTTCCATGGGTATTTGCTGTAGATTCAGGTTTAGAGTGATTGCTCCAATTCAGCAAAAAAAAAAAAAGGTATAGATTCCAAATTTCCTGATGTAACTGAAAAAGGCTTTGTGATTGTCTTTAGTATTGCAGTCAACTCTGAATTTATAGCTGGCCATATATCCTTAATGGCATGCTTAAGGATGTTGCTTAGCAGTTTTAGGTCAGTGCTATGTTGGGAAAGTGGGAATTTATTATAAATCACTAACAGTTTATTTTGGAAGTTCCACCATAAAAGATTATTTATGAATGTCCCATGGTGATTCCCTAAAGGTGTATTTATGAATTTCCCACCATGCTTGTGATGAGTGGGAACAGCTTTCCCAATATATCTGTTTATAACTAGCAATGAGGTGTTGAGGTCATAGGAAAATTGACATTTGTTTATGTAACCTAATTGATTTTAAGTCCAGAGATGAATTTTTGCATTTCGAGGTTTGCCTTAAGGGAAAATATTTCTGACAGGTAGGATTTAACCAAAGATTAAATAACATTAAGGATGTTCGGTATGTACAGAATTGGGCACATTTGGTAAGGACAAGATCAAGAAAGAGGCTTGTTTGAACCAGGCTCTGCTGAGGTGCATCATCTCAGGGCCAATTTACAAAATTCCTGGGGCTCCAAGATCAATCTATGTATTATTTCATTGCTATTTATTGCAGTTCATTACTGTTTAACTGCATTTTACTGCATTTCAGTACTGTTTAACTGTATTTTTCATACTATGAGTTATGTTTTTGTCTGTAAGTGGTTAATCTGTGCTTTTCTGGGAGTTTTACTGTGTTCTTAACGCTTAAATTGACTAGCATAGTCTAGATACAGGCTTGCTGCATACAGAGCTGTTTGTTTTTGCCTTCTGTGTTTCTGGCAGCCATGAGCCATCTTGTGTTGGTAGGGGCCTGTCGTCTCTGCTAGTGAGAGCAGCAGGGCTGCCTGGACTTTGTCTGGCACAAGCTGATTAGTAAAGAGAGCAAGGACTAACAGGACTGGCTAGATTTCTGTGTTACTAGAATCTTCTATTTTTTTGTGATATTTAAACCCCGCATTTGAACTAGTTTGGGCTTGTTTGCGCATCACAGCTGCATTGTTTATAACGCATTGCAAGGTATTCCAGCTACAAATTTTCCCTTAGTAGCACTCATATGATCATCTAGCAAATTAGATTAAAAAATACAGTGTATAAAGTAATTAACATATCTAAGCAAGCAATTAAGTTTAAGATAAAACATTTCCAGAGGTTTCATACCTAGACAAGTTATAGAAGTTCCAGGGTTAAAGAAACTCAGAGAGTAGGTCATCATTAAGTAATTCAAGACAGCTAAGAATACTGTTATTAACTCATACAGTTAGTTACAGATACAATATTTACAGTGATTGTATAGCTAAACACATTAGAGTTAAACTAAGTAAGGTCAGGATAGTGCCACAGTTAAGCTAAAATAAAATAACTATTTTAGTCAAATAGTCAAGGTGAGTTAGTCGGGTTTGTTACACTGACCTAGCCAGTATAGTGTCAGATGATTAAGTCTAGTCTTGAATTGACTCAGGGAGTTGAGCAAGGTGATTTCGGTTGGGAGAGAGTTCCAGGATCTGCCTACAGTGTTTGCGAGGAGAGAGTCACTGGCACAGTAATTAGATGTTCTTCGTGTTTCACTGTTGCAGTCATTACATTTGGGTAATCTGCTGGCAGGTTGCCCTCAGTCAGCCTGATTAACAAAGTCTTGGGTCCTGTGTCGGTTGCTGTCCCTTCTTCCAGGACGTCAAGTCGTCAGGGGTATAAAACATGCAGCCGACATCATTACCTCAGTCTTTTTTGCTGTGCGGTTCCCGAAGCAGAAGCAGTTCGCAAGTGCTGGTTGGCCGACTCCTGAAATTTTCATTTTCGAGTTTCAGAACCGAAGTCTTCAACTTAAAGCTAAGTACCCCATTGGGGAAACTTTTTCTTGCTCCTTACCGATGTCAGTAAAAGTTAAGAATTGCATTACTTGTGGAAAGCAAATACCTCATAAAGATTTTCATCTGTACTGTATTCCTTGCCTAGGCCCTGACCACAGCTTACCTTGCTGTCGGTTTTGTGCTTTATTTAATCAGCGCACTATCCATCGTCTGTACATTTTTACCTCTAAATATTTCGGTTCTCGGTTTAATTATCCAGAAATGACGTCGGTTAGCCATTCGACTACCGGAATTTTGAAAAAATGCAAAGATAAAGACAGAGACAGGCCGTTGAAGTCCAAAACTGCCGATGACGCTTCTCCTAAGCCAGTCGCCAGTTCGCCGGTACTTAGTGAGGCACTTTCGCAGCCCCTGATACCCGCTACTTCTGACTCGCAGGCCTCTACTGAGACCCATTCGGAGTATGCCGTGAGATACTTCAACTATGGAACCCGCGGATGTCTCTACCTTGGGTGGGTCCGGAGCGGATGTGCAGGCACCGGCTTCTGAGGATGCATTCAGGCCTACAGACTTGCATATCAAACCAACTCCACCTTCAGTACTAAGGCCTAAATCTCGATCTATGTCGAATAAAAAACGATGCCCAGGCCACATGTTCAGGCCCCTATGCCTAAAAAATAAATGATCAAAATGGGTGAAGATCTAATTACTCTAATCAGGGGTAGTCAACCCCCCCCCCCTCTTCTAAGAGGCCTAGGCCTGAGCTTGACTATGAATCTTCTGATCAGGACTGTTTCTTCTGACTCTTCTAATGACCTGGATTTGTCCATACCTACTTATGAGGGATCTGATGCAGAGGATTCCATTCCCTCTGCTTTCCCCTCTGAGGATTTCTCTTTTGGTGGAACTTTACATACCTTAAGGGAGCATTTCCACTCGGAAAGCCAGGAATTCTCTGATTCAATAAAGAGGCTTAGGGATTTTCTTATTTTACCTCAGCATAGGCCTTTAGCTATACCTCCTGTACTAGACATTGTTGATGATGTGTTTTCGGAATCCACTATGGCCCCTGATTCCCTGCCTCCAGCTCCTTGTAAAGCTGACCGATACTACAGGGTTCCTGAGTCCCACAAGTTCCTTTTCAAAAATCCTGTTGCAGATCCTGAAACCATTTCTCAAGGGCCTAAGGACATATTAAGACTTCTACTGCTAAAAATCCTACCCCTCCTGATAGAGACTCCAGGGCGCTGGATAGATGGGGTAAAAAGGTTTATACTTCTGCAACCGTGGCTATCAGGGCTTTAAACTGCCAATTTCATATGTTAAAATATCAACAGCATATTATTGGACTGCTTAAACAGAAAATAATGTTGATTTCTGACTGTGTGGAAAATAAAGATTTACAGGATTTATTGCATTCTGATGAATAAGTTGGAAAACGTACTTTTCAATGTGGTTTTGATTCTTTAGAGGCCTCTTGCAGGGCTGCTGTTACTGGGTCTGTGCTTAGAAGGCATGCTTGGCTTAAAGAGCAATCTCTGCCTGATCATGTTAAAGCAAAATTGTTGGACGCTCCTTTAAATCAGGACCGCCTGTTTGGCAGTAAGGCTGAAGAAGTTTTAAAAAAGATGGAAGATAAAGCTAAATCTATGCAAACTGTAAAAAATTTCTTACAAGTGCAACCTCCAAGATTTAGTAGGCACTGGCCTACTAAGAATTGGTCCTTTCCAGCTCCTTCCAGATCCTCTCAAGCCAAATCCAGACACACCAAAAGCACCAGGTTTCTGTCCCAGGGGACTCTCAGACCTAAGCAATGGGGGGGGGGCTCCACTTCCAAATCTGGAAATAACAAGACACCCCCCTATGGTAAACAATCTCAATGACTTTCCTTTAAAATTACCAATCACTTACCTTTTAGCCGCCCCTTTGGGGGAAAGATTGCTTTTCATGCAAAAAACTAGGAACTCATAGCCCAGGATAAATGGGTCTTAAATATAGTATCCCAGGGATACAGATTTCATTTCCACACGTTGCCAACACCAAACGGGTGGCCAGACCTGCCCCCAAATCAGTGGGCAGAGGCTCAGAAACAAGTACTTTCCCTCTTAAACATGGGGGCTATTCAGCCAGTACCAGAAGAGGAAAAGGGACAAGGTTTCTATTCCAGGCTTTTCCTGGTACCTAGAAAAGACAAATCATGGCGTCCAATTCTGGACCTGTCTACTCTAAACCCCTTTCTGGACATTCCAAAATTCAAGATGCTGACTCTTCACCACTTACTTCCTATGCTAGGCAAAGATGCCTGGTTGGCAACTCTAGATTTAAAAGAAGCTTACCTGCATGTCCCAATCAGGGAGTCTTGCAGAAGATACCTACGCTTCAAAGCAGGCTACTTGCATTATCAGTTCTCTGCACTGCCCTTTGGCTTATCTACTGCGCCCAGGGTATTCACAAAGTGCCTGGCTCCAGTAATTGCATTTTGCAGGCAAAGAAATATTCAGATATATCCATACCTGGACGATTGTCTAATTCAGGCAGAAAACCTGGCCACACTTACAAATCATGTGGCGTCTGTAAAAAGGGTTCTAACTTGTCTAGGGTACACCATAAATGAAAAGAAATCACAACTGGTACTCTCTCAACAGATTACATTCCTGGGTGCAAGGTTGAATACAACTGCCCAGATGGCTTTCCTCACGCCAGAAAAGCAAATTTATTTGGTAACTTACTTCAAACAAGTGGCCACAAAAACCCTGCCATCTGCAAGACAAGTACTGCAAGCCTTGGGGTTCATGGCCTCCTGCATTCTTCTAATTCCATATGCAAGACTGCATATAAGGAAACTTCAGTGGTACTTAAAAAGTCTATGGAGTCAACATTGTCACAGCCTGGAAACAATGATATCCTATCATACCTTGCCTACGCCTGGAGTTCCTGTGGTGGGCAGAGGCCTGCCACCAAAACAAGGGACTACCATTCATGCTACCCCCTACCACCCAAACCCTAACTACAGACGCATCAGACTATGCATGGGGGGCTCACCTGGCAGGGAAGTGCAATCAGGGCAAATGGAACCCAAATCAAATGCACCTACATATCAATCAAAAAGAAATGTTAGCTGTACAAAATGCACTGACAGCCTTCAAGGACTACATTCTTCCAGGACAACTAATGGTAAAGACAGACAGCACCACAGTTATGTGGTACATAAACAAGCAGGGGGGTACACATTCCTACTCCCTCTGCAGACTAGCCATGGCATTGTGGAACACAGCCTTCAGCTACCAAGTGCACCTACAAGCTCAATTCCTGCCAGGAAAATTAAATACACTGGCAGACGGACTAAGAAATCTCATGGACCCACACAAGTGGAGACTGGAACCACAGATTTTCAACATGTTGACAAGCAAATGAGGAAGCCCAGACATGGATCTATTTGCCTCCTCCCAGAACTACCAGTTGGACAAATTTTGCACAAGGATTCCCCACAAAAAAGCCTGGAAAGTAGATGCTCTGTCCTTCAGCTGGAAAAACCTATCAGTCTATGCCTTTTCCCCTCTGCCTCTACTCTGCAAAGTTCTGTTAAGAGTCAAACAGGACAAACCAAGAATGATTTTGATTGCTGCAGACTGGCCACTCCAACATTGGCACCCTCAGCTCCCAACATTGAACCTTGCAGCTTGGCTAATCACTTAAATTCACCCTTTGCATCCCTCAGCAAACCTGTGATGGATGCCATCTTGGAGGTGAGAAGACCTAGTACTAGAAAATCTTATGCTGACAAATGGAAAAGATTCTGTGCTTGGAATCAGTCTCAAGGAATGAACACAGCAGTGCCCAATTTACCTCAGATTTTACAATACTTAACTGAGATGCTTCACAAGGGCCTGTCTTTTTCCTCCATTAACATCCATGCCTCAGCCATTTCAGCTCATTGTAACACAGAACCTCCCCTCTTCTCTCATCCTCTGCTCAAGCAGTACCTCAGAGGGGCCAAAAACTTGAGACCACCCAGGAGAGCTCCAACCCCTGCCTGGGACCTTATCTTTGTATTGGAGAAACTCACTGTACCTCCTTTCGAGCCAGCTGCTACTGCATACTTAAAATTTATTTCTTGGAAAACAGACTTCCTTCTAGCAATCACTTCAGCTAGAAAGATATCTGAGTTACAGGCCCTTATGGCAGTGGAGCCTTTTATCATCTTTCATGCGGACAGGGTGTCACTCAGGACCAATCCATCCTTCATGCCCAAGGTGGTATCCAGTGTGGCTCTTAATCAGTCCATTCATTTACCAACTTTCTTTCCCAACCCACAGAACAAAGGAGAACGGATTCTGCATTCAATGGATGTGCATAGACAACTTAGATTCTACTTGGACAGGACTAAAACTCAAAGAAAATCTGAACAACTGCTGGTAGCACTTGATGCAGGGGCAGAGGGAAAGGCTATTTCAGAACAAACCATTTCTAAATGGATAAGCCATTGCATTCATTTCTGATATAAGCACCATGGAAAACCTATTCCCCTAGGAGATCCGATCTCATTCCACCAGGGCTGCATCTACATCTGCAGCCTTTCTCAGAGGAGTTCCCACCAGGGATATTCTAGTAGCTGCTTCCTGGAGTTCAGTTCATACTTTCACCAAGCATTATCATGTACCACTTTTCTCTAAATCTAGAGCTGGCTTTGCCACTGCTGTTTTGCAGGGCCTTATAGCGGGTTCTAATGCTGTATAAATCCATCCTCCCAACCATAGCTTTGGGAATCTACCCAAATGTAATGACTGCAACAGTGAAACACGAAGAACATAGTACAGTTGTGTACACTTACCATAAATGTAGATGTTCGAGTGTATTCACTGTTGCAGTCCTGGTTACTCTCCCTCCAGCTCCGTTTTTCTCTGACTATACCTCTACTTTCTGTTACTATGCTTAAAAGCCTTTCTGATGTATTTGCTTTTGGTTGGAGGTATATTTTTGTGTTTTAAATTTTATTTTGCTCCCCATTCGGGGGGCATCTGATATCTGGGGCAAGAAAAACTGAGGTAATGACGTCGGCTGCATGTTTTATACCCCTGACGACCTGACGTCATGGAAGAAGGGGCAGCAACCGATGCAGGACCCAAGACTTTGTTAATCAGGCCGACTGAGGGCAACCTGCCAGCAGATTACCCAAATGTAATGACTGCAACAGTGAATACACTCTAACATCTAAATTTATGGTAAGTGTACACAACTGTACTTTTTGATCGTCTGGACTAGTAATTTATTAGAGGAACGAAGGGGTCGGGGATTGTGATAGAGGGTGATAATATTTTTAAGAGCAGGAGTATTATCTGGATTGTAAAGGATCTTATGGCCAGTAGTCATGAGGTATATACTGGATCACGCTGAGTAATTCTAGCCACCCAGGCTGGTTTAGGTTAATACAAATGGTGAGTCCTATAAGGCAGGCCAGTGGCAAATCTGGCGATGTGGTTATAGCAGATAGAGAGTTTAAGGACAGATTTGTTTAGATTGGAGTGTACTGGGGAGGCATAGAGAAGAGTTAAAGCAGGTGAGACAGAGCTATGGCAAATCTAGCAGGAGGGGTTACGAAGGCTTTTATCCTGTAAAGTGAGCCTAGTTTTTTATTGATTGTCTTTATGGATTGATTAACATGTAGGTCGAATTTAAGATTATTATCGATTAAAACACCTAACAGTTTTGTAGAGGAGTCTGGGGAGATTATTGTGCCATTATTAGTTTTAATGGTGAAAGTGAATGCAGTAGACCTGTGTGTTGGCGAGAAAAGCAACAGTTTCGTTTTTTTGGGATTCAAGATCAGACGGCAACCATAAAGCTATTTTTCAATTGTGTTAAAGGTGGTTTCTGTAGCTGACCACAGTTCATTTGGAGAAGTGGCCGAGCATATCAGGGTGGAGTCATCTGCGTATTGGACACAGCTGATTGTAGGGATGGCAGAATAGAGGTCGTTAATGAAGATGGAGAAAAGAAGGGGCCCTAGTATGGATCCCTGGGGTACACCTAGTGTATTGGGTAGGAGTTTAGAAAGTTTGTTTTGCCAAAGGACAGCCTGCTGTCTATCATTTAGAAAAGATTGGACCCATTGGATGGCTGTAGTGTGTAGGCAGAAAGTTTTCAGGGTGTGGATTAGCAATTGGTGATCCACCATATCAAATGCCTTAGAGAGATCCAAGAAGAGGGCTGAGGATATGTTATTGTTATTGCGGTTATGGTTTATGGTATTGGAGAAGGCTAGAAGGGCTGAAGTAGTACTGTGGTGAGGTCAGAGGCCGTGCCGGGTGCCTGCCATGAGGTTATTCTGAGTTTAAGTGATGCATCAGTTGTCTGTGGATAGATTTTTCCATAATTTTTGCAAGTGGGGATACTATTGCTATTGGCCTGTAATTGGATAACTCAGTAGAGCTACCTCCTTTGTGAAGTGGGATTACACAGGATATTTTCCAAATAGAAGGGATTCTGGCTTCTGCTGTTGTTCGATTGATTAGTATCGAGATGGGGTAAGCAATGGCATCAGCTGCTTTATGTAGATACTCGGCAGGGAGTTGATCAGTGGAGAATGTGGTTGGTTTTAGTTTTCTAATCAAGGTGCAGATGTGTGAGGTGGCAACTGGTTGGAATCTAAATATTGTTTGGTTTCTGGGGGTGTTGCCTTCATAGCTGGGGGAGCTGGCAAGATTCAACCCTTTATCCTGGTCCAGGGCGACTGTAACTATCCAGCCATAGATTGGAAGAACTGTTCATGCCAAAACACAAATGCACAGAGATTCCTTGATTTCGTCAATGCAAATCCTTTGGACCAGCTGGTCGACACCCCCACAAGAGTTGATAATATCTTGGACTTAGCATTAACCAACATGAGTAGCCACTGCAGCATCTCTACAGTATCATTCTCCCTAATAAGATCTGACCACAAAGCGGTCATTTTCAAAGTCACCATCTCCCCTGACCTGACCCCCCCAGCTAGGGTATAAAAAAAAAACTTTTCAAAAGCTGATTACAACCTCCTGAAGGAAGGTATAAACAGCTTTAAAGCCTCCTCCCCATCCATAGGAACTGGCACAAATGTCCAAACCTACACCAAAGTACTGTACGAGCATTTATATACTTGCATGGACTCAGGAATACCTGACAGGACAAAATCATCCAACTCAAGGAAGAGAAAACCTCAAGTGGGCATCTGCAATAAATGAACTGTATAATAAAAGGAAAAAAAGTTGCTGTCCAGGACCAAGAAGGGAGCAGGTACCTAATTGGAAGCAATCTGTCCTTAGCCTGAACAAGCAAGTAAGAGCCCTAGCGAAATTCTCCAAAGCAAACTTTGAGTCCAAATTGGCCGCATCCACTAAAGACTATCAAAATTACTTCTTCACATGTCTGCAATCTCAAAAGAAGCACTCAGATCTGCTCAGAACTAGTGGTCAAGGACACCACATAGACAAATGCTGTAGATGTAGCCAACCTGCTGGCTGACAGGTTCAGCGAAAACTTCAACCCTCTGTCTCCCCTCATCAGTAAATCAGGACATCCCCAGCACTTGCCCCCCTCCCCTTATCTCTAGGGAGCAAATCATCACTGTCCTCTCAAAGGCAAAAAATACGGCCTCCATGGGACCTGATAACATCCCAGTCTAAATCCTACATAAACTCAGGCAGGACCTTGCAGCACCATTAGGCACCCTATTCAACCAAAACCTGAGTACCGGCTTCGTCCCAGACAAGTGGAGGACAGCCACTGTCATCCATTTGCACAAAGGTGGAGTGTCCATTGATTCAGGAAATTATAGACCCAACCGCCTAACTAGCATGATTTGCAAGGTCATGGAACTGATTATCATGGACTTCAATTAACAAGGACATTGGCAACCTCCAAATACATGATCCCCACACAGTTTGGTTTCATCAAGGGGAGGTCATGCCTGTTAAATTTGGTCGACTTCTTTGAGACAGTCACCAAAGCCATGGACGAGGGGAAGATGGTGCACGCCACCTACCTTGACTTGGCCAAAGCCTTCAACACTATTTCCCACTCGGGTATAATAGATAAACTCTCTCAACTAGGCATCAATCCATATGTTACCTAATTTGTAGCAAACTGGTTCACTGATGGACTCCACCTAGGAGAAGCCATCTCAAGCAGTAGAACCATAACAAGCGGTGTACCCCAGGAAACGGTCTTGGGGCCTCTGTTGTTTGGACTATAATTTTCTGAGGTGCAGACCAAAACCAGTGGGCTGTGGCTGACCAAGTTTGCAGATGACTGCAAGCTTGGCGCTGTCAATTCCTCTAATGATGTGAACATCCTCCAAGAGGGTTTTGCCCAAACAAATGACTGGTGCCAGAAACATGTCCTCAAACTGAATGTTTGGAGAAGAGTGACGTCCCCACAAATTATCACATTAATAACAAGGTCCTAAGCACGCAGTCGTGAGGAACTTGGGCACCCAGGATGATAGCAAACTGACTTTTGACCACCATATTGCCTCCATTGTACGGAAAGCTTTTTACGTCGCTCACCTCATTAGGAAGGGTATCTCATCCAGGGACAAACGAGGTCATAACATCCCTCTATTCTTCCCTTATAAGACCCATTATTGAGTACAATCTCTGTTTTGGCATGTACCTCACAAAACACATGCAGCAGCTGGAGAGACCACACAGATTCTTCACCAGGAATATCCAGGGCCTCAAACAGCTACCCTACACAGGCTAAAAGCTCTGTCCCTCTACTCGAGTCTCATACAGACTCCTGAGAGGTGACCTCTGTCTGGCATACAAAGCAATCACAGACTCCACCTTGATAGGACTGCTGCATATCCGCAAGTCAGGCTTCACTCAAGTAACCTGCACATGCAACCTCAGCTTGGTCTTTGACATTAATAGATCCGGTTGGTGGGACAGATTTGTGTCCCAGAGACTCCCCCCTTCTGTGGAATAGACTCCCTCTCCCCATCAGGCAGAGTACCTCATAATCCCTTTTTAAACTCAGCCTGGATAACTGGATGGGGAACAGAAAATATACCCCTTGGATTCCACCTGTGTCCTTGCTGGACAGGGGTATCAGGTGCTGACTTGTTGGAACATGGGGTAAATTCTTGGGCCTCAGGACCAGTAGCCTAGTAACTTTCTGTGATCCTTTGAAAAAGATATTACCCCTAGTGGTAAGGGGAACAGTACAAGCAAGAGAATTGGCATTGGTCAAATCAAGGCATTTCTGAGCATATTTACTGTAGGAAATATACATTTGCCAGTTAATGGAAGAGTAGTTGAAGTCACCCGTTAAAAAATGTATTTGGTTTGATGGATAGCTTTTCTGTCTGGTTTAGGTTATTGCTACAAGTGGGATCACAGAAAGAGACTTCGTAGTTTATGATGAAGTGGTAGGTATCTTTATTGAGTTTCATAAGGACTACAGCAAGCATTAGTACCATGTACAGTTTATTACTAAACAGTGAACTATGGGTACTTCCTAACAGCTGCCCGTGTCTTCAGAGAAAAAAATAATGCAATAGCCTACAAATTATTAGTTTTTTTGTATTAATGTATATAAAGAAGATTACTTAAACTATATCAGTTTGAATTTGTTAATGTGCAAATGTGATGGGAATAGTAGCTGTTAATGGAATTTGGTAATGATTTAAAGGTATGAATGTGGTTGAATTCCTTTAATTTTTGCTTCGACGTGTGAAGTAGAGGGCACTAAACAACCCTTGTGCTGTTAAGATATTAGTGAAAAGTGGCATTTATCTTTATGTATGTCATCTCTTTATTTATCTCATGAGAAATATTTTAAACGTAATGTGAAAAGTGATAAAAAAAAAAAAAAAAAAAAGATGGCGAATTGGAATTCTCAGCCTGTTGTGTGGAAGGTGATATTCGCTCTATTTAAATGTTTGCCTGTTCCCTTCTAGTTACTTCATGAGGACAAAAGGAGAGAGTACCTTTATCAGCTGCAGGAGTTTATGGTAACAGATAACAGCAGGAACTGGAGATTCAGATATGAACTGGCAGAGTAAGTACTTTTATAATTTGAAATTTCAGTTTGAAGGGAAACTTTAATTTATATGTGGCATAAAAGAGAGGGGTTTTGCATCATGGGAGTTGGACATGCATATAACATCCATTGCAACACAAAAGTAGTCAGTGGAAAGTTGCTGCATGATAATCCATCACAGAAAGGCACTTCAGCAAAAGCAACATAATCAAAACTACATCCTTACTTTGCATATCAACCAAGCCCCAGAGCACAGAGTAACACTTAACAAGAAACACCCTAAAAAGTATTTTGTATAGCTTTTGACCCACCCCCACTCCTTAGTAACAGAACCTCCCTTTAATGGCTCTGGTCCCATTACAGTAATCACTTTCTTTGTGTGCAGCCTCACACAGTAACCCATATCAGAAGGAAGTGCACTTTAAATGTCCATTGTTGAAGTTTTGTCTTACTCCATTTTACCTCCTTTTCTTTTCAGTGTCTGCCTCTCTGCTTGTAAGACCTGAAACAGCTATCCTTTTATTGCAGCTCAGTGACTGAAAACTGCTTCACCTGCGCATTAGTTTCTGTGCTGTTGGAGTATACTGCTTACATGTGCTGTGGTGTGTTTCAGGTACTTTCTGTACTTCATTTTGTACTGGAAAGTGTTTACAAAAAGTAATTGTTCTTATTGTTTCTTTTTTAATCTTGCCAGAATTTAATAACAAACTGTATTAATGCCCACATTTGAACCACCACCTTTGCTTGTTTTGAAATAAAATGTTTGAGATGTGCAGCTACTCCCAGGAACTTTTTCTCATCCTTAACCTGTGCACTCCTCAAAAAAAAAAATACTTGTTGAGAAATTACATAAAATTACATTACACACTCAGGAACACCATATGCACTCACATACCTGAAAGTAGTGTTGTGGAGTCTTATCATCAGAGGCACCTTTTTGATGGGTCACCGGGCCTGTGATTGGGTTTATTTTCTCCATTTTGTCATATCTGAGTTTTTTCTTAGCAACTCCCATACTCAGGCAACATGTGATTGGCACTGTCTTATGCCGTAACATTATACACTTACAATATAAGTGCACCTAGCCCCTGAGCTTGTCGCATCTTTTTTTTTCTTTCATTTAGATATTGATCCCATCACCGAAAAGTTCCATCATTTGATGGCTAGATCCAAGTCTACAACAAAGACTTACATTGGCAGTTTTTTAACTGTCTTGAGGAGGAATATGATTTGAAGCACTGCTGTAGTTGCCACACAGGCATATCTAAAGAAGTATACTTGTTTTTTTTCTAATCACCAGATGGATAGTAACATTTAACGGTTTCTCCTGTTGAGATTGGTAAAAGGGTCCCATATGTGGCTGTAGGACTTGGCATGACCACACTACAGGGACCAAATTTTGAAGATGTGGTTGACCCTCATAGTTCTGGAGGGTAAGTCTCTTGATAAAATGGCCCACAGGCACTGAACTTATTAACAGCTGAGGGCTTGAGGCTGCTGCAGTTTTTTTTTACTGGAAAACAGAGGGTCTCAAAGTAGATTATCCTTAGGCTCTCACCCTTGGGATGTGTTATGGTGTAAGCACCATGCAGCCCATAGTTGATCAGTTAGAACTGGCCTGAGCCTGTACAGCATTCTCTGGGGTTGCTGGTCATGGGTAGTTATGACTATAGTCTTTCCTCCCCTTCTCTACCCCTTTTATTGCAGTCGGATTTATGGATCTGTGTTGATTTTGGGAGAGTAGTTTGTCTTCCTCAATAGCGCATGACTTTCTAGACAACTAGCAAAATGTCTGTCTGGTGGGGAATGTGAGTCCCAGGTGCACGATTCCACCCTAAAGAAATATGGCATGACAGGAGCAGCAGGTATTACTTAGATCTTTCTTTTCCATACACACTTCAGGTGAATGTCATTTTTCTCTCAGCAGACATTCAGTGTACATCCTTCACAAGGTTATAAACTGCAGATATACTACAGGGCATACATCTCAACAGTGGAAAAATAAGATCCAAGTCACAAAGCTGTCTGAGAAAATTAGGATCATCTGCAAAACTGAGTGAGATGGTATATGATATATCTTCACCGAACTAGAGAACCCCCCTATGCCTAGTAGAGTAAGTTTGAGGAGTGAAAAACATTCTGGAGGTTTCTTTCATCTTTTGAGACCATACCAGAAGATCCAGCAGGAGCAAGTGATTTAAGAAAGCAACTTTGCTGTGATGTGTAGGCTGCTGTTCTAACCATGAATATTTTTTCTGTTGTATTATGATAATTTTTTTTTCATTGCCAGAAATCAGAGCCTGAAACCATACTCTGCTCAGCCACTATTGTGCACCTAAGTTTATTTATTTTTTTATTATATGTAGAGTTGGGGGTAGACGTACAGAAATCTTGCTTGTGTCCACCATCCCCTTGGCCATGATGGATGGATGGAGCAGAAAAGGAGGGTCACTTTCTGCCATGTGAAGTTAGGTTGATGATCATCAGTCACTCACTGTTGCAGTACCACATAGCTACAGTGGTTAAAAACCTTTAAACACCCTTGTTAAATGCCAGGTTTTTGTGATATAAAAAAATAAGATCACAATAAATAATTTCAAAACTTTTCCCACTTTTAATGTGACTTATAACCTGTACAGTTCAGTTGAAAAACAAACAAATCTGTTAGTGGGAAAAATATAAAAAACGTAGAATACACTGGTTGCATAAGTGTGCACACCCGTAAACTAATATTTTGTTGAAGCACCTTTTAATTTAATTACAGCACTCAGTCTTCTTGGATACACACCTGCCATCAATTAAAGAGACTCTGATTAATCCCAAATAAAGTTCAGCTGTCCTAGTAGGATTTTCCTGACACTTACTCAGTCGCCTGCTACTGCAAAAGCCATGGTTCACAGAGAACTTACAAAGCATCAAAGAGATCTCATTGTTGAAAGGTATCAGGAGAAGAGTAAAAAAAAAATTCCACAGCATTGGATATACCATGGAACACAGTGAAGACAGTCATCAAAAAGTGGAGAAAATATGGACAGCAGTGACATTGCAAAGAACTGGATGTCCCCCCAAAATTGATGAAAAGACAAGACGAAAACTGGTCAGGAAGGCTGCCAAGAGACCGACAGCAACACTGAAGGAGTGGCAGGAATTTCTGGCAAGTACTGGTTGTGTACAGCGTGTGACAACAATCTCCCATATTCTCCATATGTCTGGGCTATGGAGTAGGGTTGCAAGACAGAAGCCTTTTCTTACACAGAAAACACCCAGGCCTGGCTAAAATTTGCATCCCCAAGGTGAAGCATGGTGGTGGGGCAAGTATCATGCTTTGGGGTTGCTTTTCTTCAGCTGGAAACTGGGGCTTTAGTCAAGGTGGAGGGAAGTATGAAAAAGTCCAAATAACAGTCACTTTTGTCCCAAAACCTTCAGGTGTCTGCTAGAAAGCTGAATATGAAGAGGAATTTCACCTTTCAACACGACAGTAACTCCAAGCATACATCCAAATTAACAAAAGAATGGCTTCACCAGACAAAAATTAAAGTTTTGCAATGACCCAGCCAGAGCCCAGGCCTAAATCCAATAGAAAATCTGAGGGGTGACCTGAAGAGGGCTATGAACAAGAAATGCCCTCACAATCTGACAGGTTTGGGGCGCTTTTGCAAGGAAGAGTGGGCAAATATTGCCAAGTGAAGATGTGCCATGCTGATAGACTGCTACCCAAAAAGACTGAATGCTGTAATTAAATCAAAAGGTGCTTCACCAAAGTATTAGTTTAAGGGTGTGCACACTTATGCAACCAGGTTATTGTACATTTTCTTATTTTTTATATTTTCCCCTAACAGATTTGTTTGTTTTTCAATTGAATTGTACAGATTATAGGTCACATCAAAGGTGAGAAAAGTTTTGAAATGATTTATTGTGGTCTCATTTTTATATATCACTAAAACCTGGCATTTTAACAGGGGTGTGTAAACTTTTTATATCCAGTGTATATGGGATGTATCCTGCCAAGGGTCATGTCTCCTTCCAGTACAGTAAAACTTTTGGGTGCTTTCCACTTGCATCTTATGTCAGAGGAAACATGAGGGCATGCTGGTGTAAAACATGCATGTGCCAACATTCAGAACTTCCTTGCATTGAAGATTGACTTTACTGCAATTTCACTGTTTTCATCCGTCAACTTGTTTGTACTTTTGGACAAGTAAGTGCCCTCTGGGAACTTACCTTCCTTTTTTTTGTGTTGTGTGAAACTTTTCTTATATCTAGGAGAAAAGGGAGGTGTCAGTGTGGAAGACAGATATTTTATAAAGATTCCCATGCAATCTGTTTGTCTAGGGGAGACACGTGAAGTCCAGTCCTGTAATGGCCATTTGCCCTTTTCTCCCATAACTATTAGACGTCAGCTTAGCAGCCGTATAGTATACTTCTTCAAAAGTAACAACTTAAGGCCCTTAATTAGACATCAATGGATATTGGCTCGAATACCTGGGATGTCTCCCTTCAAACTCGTAAGAAAATGAGCTAGTTAGAGAATTCTGAAGTGTCTTTGCCTTTGGCTTCTATTCTCTGCCCCTGACAGACAACTCTGCTGCGTGGCCTTAATGGAATCCTCAATCAGTTTGTAGCCTGCTTCCTACTCCTGTGGTGCTGCTCCTAAGGACACTGCTGAGGGTTGGAAATCTAGCACATCCTGAAAGGCCAGATATACAACTTCAAGAGGACAACGAACCCAGTGTAGTGATTTTTTTGAGGAACCACACAGCAATCCCTCAAGTTCTGGTGAGGGATGAGTTGTTGGGTTTGGTGATGAAAATCCGGATGCCATATGCTTCTAGGACTGTTAAATTAGGCACACATAGAAAGAAAATGTAAAATACTATAATCTTTCTCCTCCTTCAACCAGATCTGACAAAGAGGGAGCAATGCACTTTTCCCAAAGGGCTTTTCAAAGCCTTTCAGTTTTTAATTTGCTTCCACCGTTTCTTCATATTTGAAAAGGAAAAAGTCTGCTTTCC
The DNA here is from genome assembly GCF_019279795.1 of Protopterus annectens. Taxonomy (NCBI): domain Eukaryota; kingdom Metazoa; phylum Chordata; order Ceratodontiformes; family Protopteridae; genus Protopterus; species Protopterus annectens. Next base: position 1,058,029,531 of record NC_056746.1, on the reverse strand, counting down.
CTTCTTACAGTTGCTCCTAGTCAGATTTAGAAGAGGCAGGACTTGGATTATCCTTCACAGGTTTCCTCTCCTGACCCTTTGGAGTTGCAATCTGAGGAAATGTGTCATCAGATTCTCCTGTAGAGCAAATATGTTTTTCGGACACCATCTAGGACCAGTAATCTCTTCCAGTGTGAAGAGAGAAATCTCAGAAGATTAAGAGGTACTTTGAAGTCCTTCATGTAGATGTCCCCCTAAACATCTGGCCATTCCTCCTGACGTTGATATCCTGGAGGATGCTTTCAACACTACATGCATTTCTTCAGGCAGTCAGCCCACTGCTTCCAGAAAGCCTAATAGGCTTTACAAAGTACCTCAGACCCACAATTTCCACTTTCATAACAGTGGCAGAACCAGCTGTAATTTCCTTAGCCAAGGCCACTCCTTTCAAACAGTTAACTACCAATCAGTAACCCTGATCCATCAGACAAGGATAGAGGGGCTTTTGATAGACATGGCAGAAAAAAGTCTTTACATCTTCTACCCTAATCTTTGGGTAATCCAGTGTCAGGTTCATGTGACTAAATACTTACTGGCAACATGTGCAGATATGAGTAAAACTGTTGCTGATTTTACCTGATTCTGTGGTTAAATCCTCTTTGTTCAGCTTGATTTCTTTTGTCTTACAAATACAGAACATTCCTTAAAGTGCTCATATGATGCAGTGTACCAAGTAGCTGCTGCAGGTCCTGTGTTGCACAGATATGCTTGGTTTAGATTACAAAATCTTCCTGGAGTTGTAAAAGCCCAGATGCTTAATGCTTTCTTGGACAATGAAGTATTGTCTTGTACCTCTTCAGCTGAGGTTTTAAAAAGATTTAATGAAAAGAGATGCTTATTAAAGTGCTTAAGCAAATGCTTGTCACCCCTTCCGAAGTACAACAGGAACTACCCTTCCAGTCCAGGCCCTTTTTTGGGAAGCTCTTAACAAAGCCAATATTAATCTGGTAATCAAGAGAAAAAGTTTCAAGGAGATCCAAAGATAAAATAACCTAGTAAATTCTTATGTGGAACACATTAATATGAATCTACTCAATACCAGAAGTCTTAAAAGAAAAAAAAATGCCTGAACTTGAGGCTTTCCTGCAACTTGAACACATTCATATGTATATAATTACAGAAACATGGTTTTAGAGCAATGAAAGCACTCCATCTATTTCTGGATAAAATGCCTATTACATTTTCAAACCTGGAGGATTGTCAGTATTTCTCAAGGATATCACCTCATGACAGATTCTTTGGGACAAACATTTAGAAGTCCAAATTAGCATAAACAAGACGAGCAACCACTTCATATGTAGCTGCTCAACACACTGTCCCCTTCTGAGCATGATAGCTATCTTAATACATTAGCTGAAATTCTCTTTAAACCCAAGACCTTTCTACTGGGAACTTCAACTGTCCATCAATAAACTGGCTGACCTACTTTGCCAATGGTTGTCTTGCCCAGCGCTTCCTTTACATTATAAATGCTAACATTATTTTAGAAATAGTTAACTTTTCTACTAGGGCCCCAGTATGGATCTAGTCCTTTCAGATATGGCCTCTTCTTGCATAGCCCCATATGTATAATCATGTATTGTTAAATAAAACCATAATTTAGTGACCATTTACGTTAAAACTGGTGGTACTTCCCCTGTAAATAGTTCGTGTTTAGGTGGTATTTAAAAGCAAACTACCTTCAGTTACTTGATGACTTAAATTCTGTTTTAATTCTCCTCTGAAGGATCTTGCTGCTGAAACTTCTACCTATGCTTCTAATTTCTGCTCCCATTTAATTGTATTGTTAAGACAATCTGCAACAAATATAATGAGAAATTTAAAAACAAATCTTTGTGGTGAAATACTCGTATAAATAAATTATATAATGAGAGAGAGAAACTGCTTAACGCTTTTAAGAAGTCTCATTCTGCCTGTCTTAAGAGCACACTTAAGCAAACTAAAAAAGAGCTTAAGGAAACCATTAAGCCGAGTATGGACTTAAAATAGCCACTAAAACAAAAAATAACTGCAAATCTTTAACTATTTCAGGAACTAACACCAAACAGTTTTCAGAGCTAGTCCACAATACTACTAAAGTCTCTGACCCGAAGGAAATAGCTAAATGATGTCCTCCTATTCAACTGTTCATAAGCTATTCATAATCTTAGATTTAATGTCCTCTGATAATTGCTGGAGTCTTAACCAGGCGAGTCTCCTTAAGACAGAGCCAGAGGCAGTTGCCCTGGCAGAAGCCTCTGTGGCATCATAGCTACATTTGATGGAGTGGCAGGCTACCTTTGAGCAGGCTTCAAGCAAGGATGCAGCCAAGGTTTTATTCACCAAGTCAGGCAAATCAGATATGACCTGGGAGAGTTGAGACTGAAGCTCTAGGCCAGATTTGGTCATGGGTTTGTTATTAATGGCTCTAAATGCCAAGGTGGCTGAAGTGTAAACTTTCTTGCCCAACCTTTCCAGGATCCTGCTGTCCTTATCTGAAGGATAGAGGTTGAAGGCAGTAACCTGGATGGTTTGTCTGAAACCACTGTAATAACCAATGAGTCTCCTGAAGGCCATTTAAACAGGAACTTACAGTCTTAAGGTACCCTGTAAAATTTGTGAAGCTTCTTATGGGCAGGAGGCTGGGAATCAGGGGCCTTAGAGGCAAAGACAAAGGCTTCTAGAAAAGCAAGTAACACAGGAGGAATAGCTGAAGGGCTGGGTTATTCCACCTGTAAAAAGGTCATAGTATCTCTTTTGTACATCAGATACCCGAGTGCTCTCCCATTTGAAATGATCTCTCATTTTGACTAGGGTCTTGCCAAAAGAGAGTTCTTCCATGGGCGAGTCAGTTCCATTGGAGTCCTCCTCTGGGGAAGCGTACTCTAGAGGGGATGGGATCTGTAAGGATTAGGCCTGAGATTCCTCTTCTGAGGATGCCTCTTCATCTGAAGAAACCTCTTCCCTAACTCTTATGTGGAGATGATGTGCATGGTGGAGTAGGGAATGTAACACCCAAGGGGGGGTTTAAGGGTGATAAGGGCTTTGAAAAGGCCTTGGGCAAATTGCTCCCAGTCACTATGAGGTTCCTTTGGAGGAGACAGAGGTTTAGTTTTCTGCTGCTGCTTTTCATGCAGATCTGCCCTATGTAATGCAGGAAGCCTGGGCGTAGGCCTACATTCAGTAATATCTGAGTGAATTTTCTCCTGCACCAGGGTCTGAGGTATCCCATTAGGACCTTCGGTCATTATGAGCCTCTTTTCCCCCTGTACATCCTAGATGGATGCCTGTGAGGATGTGCATGTGGTCTGATCCAAGGCGGTGTCAACATCAGGCTCAGCCTGTGATCCAGAACCAGGAACAATACGTCTCTGTGGGGTTCCCATCCACCTCAGGAGAGACGTCCGTAGTAAGAGATGCTGCAGAAACTTCAGGCCTCAGCTTTTTGGCCTTCGACCTTGGGCCCCGAGGATCCTTCCATCATGCTTTTAGCTAGTAACTTTAGGCACTGGTTTTCCAAGTAAATGGCTAAGGAGGAAAGCTTGCTTCTTAGGATTTTGGGCACAAAGACCTGACAAATGACACAGGATTTGTGATTGTGGGTAGGCCCTAGGGAAGACCAACACTGAAGATGGCTATCTTAATGTGGAATTTGTCTTCCACACTGGCATTTGCCTTTCTTAGATGACATGAGCCCTACCACAAAACAGTAGCAAAAGAAGCACTTATCTGAGAAATTTGCTTAAACACAGCTAATGGCTTGGTGAGTATACTGACATTCGAAGGTGGCGTTCGGACTGGTGGCAGAAAAGTTCTGAGGTAGGTGCATGCGTAAGTCACTTTTATGGGCGATGTACAAGAGCAGCCTACATCCAAAGTACCAAGCATCCTATAATAGTGAAAGACTTTTTTTATACTGGCCAATGTCTGGTCACCTACAGCGGAGAACTCCATTGGGTTAAGAATACTGCAACAGAGAAAAGGACATCTATTGTTATGGTAAGATTTTACACAACTATTCTTTCTGTCGAACTAATTTAGTGCAAATTTTACTCCACCCACAGTTGTAGCGGTCCTACAGGTTTCACAATCTCAACTACTTCCTTTAATTACTGTGGAACAAGTTATGGTCTTTGTGTTTCACTGTTGCAGTCATCACATTTTGGTTATCCCTGCCAGGGTAGCCCTCGGCCGGCCCGAATACCAGAGGCTTAGTATTTCTGCGTCGGTTGCTGTCGCTTCAGGACTGACATCAGGTCGTCAGTAGTATAAAGTAAGGTAGCCGACGGCATTACACGAGTCTTTCTTGCTGTGGAGCCTGAAGCAGAAGCAGTTCGCTTGAGTGCCAGTTGGCCGTTACCTGAGTTTCGTCTACTGAATTGAAGCTGAAGTCCTCTACAGCTAAGTACCCCATTGGGGATCCTTTTTTTCTTGCACTAACTGATGTCAGAAAAAGTTAACAATTGTCTCACCTGTGGAAAGCAAATACCACACAGAGACTTTCATTCTTACTGTGTCACTTGTTTAGGCCCAGATGACATCCCCCGCTGTTGCTTCAATGCTTTGTTCAACACCAGAGCTATCCGTCGTCAGGCCCTTATTGTAGCTAGATATTTTCGCTTATAGTCCTTGAACTCTGGTATGGCTTCAGTAAGCCATCCGACAGCAGATCTTCCAAAAAATGTAAAGATAAAGACAGAGACAGACCGCACTGGTTCAAACCTACCGATGATGCTGCTGTTAAGCTAGTCGTCAGTTGTCCGGTCCTCAGTGAGGTGCTTTCGCAGAGCCTGATGCCTGCTTCTGTGGATTCGTAGGCTGCTTCCTAGACCCTTTCGGAGTCCGGTATGCCGCAGAACTCTCCTTCTAAGGATCCTGTGGTCATCTCTATCTTGGATGGGTCCAGAGCCTCTGAGCAGGCACCGGCTTCTGAAGAAGTCCTTCGCACTACTGATTCTTGACACAAACCGATGTCTTCTTTCGCGATTACTATTCTTTTGAAAACTACCGAGTTTCTTAGGCCCAGGGTACGAACCATACCCAAGAAACCGATGACCCATTATCAGGCACCTGCTTCCTTGTCTCAGTCTCAAATGCTTAAAATGGCGGAAGACCTTATGCTGATCAGGGGAAGCCAAGCTACCCCCGTCAAAAGGAAAAGAGATCTGTCCTCTGTAGTTTTGTCTGAACAAGAGTCAGATGACTCTGATGCATCTGAATATGAAGACATGCAACCTATCTCTACTTATGAAGATTCTGATGCAGAGGATTCATACCCTTCAGCCTCTCCCCCAGAGGATTTTCCTCTAGGGAAACCCTTCATGCCTTAAGGGAGCATTTCCAGTGGGAGAGTCAGGACTACCCTCAGTCTAAAAAGAGACTCAGGGAATTCTTAGATCTTCCACAGCACAGACCCTTGGCCATCCCCATCCTGGATGTTGTGGAGGATGTTTTCCTGGAATCCAGCTTGACTCGTGACACCCTCCCTCCTGCACCCAGAAAACCAGACAGGTACTACAGAGTCCCTGACTTGCACAAATTTCTTTTTAAAAATCCTATTGCTGACCCTGATGTAATTTCTCAAGGGCCTAAAGGGATTAAAGCAACCTCTGCTAAGAATCCCACCCCCTCAGATAGGAATTCCCAAGCACTAGACAGATGGGGTAAAAAAGTATACACCTCCGCTACTCTTGCTCTCAGTGCACTAAATTGTCAGTACCCTGGAACTCCTCAAACAAAAAATGTCTTCCTTTCCTGCTTGTGCAGAATCTGAAGAATTGCAGGAGTTGATGCATTCTGCAAGTCAAGTAACTAAACACAACTGGCACTGTGGTTTTGATGCCCTAGAAGCTTCTTGCAGGGCAGCAGTCACCAGGTCTGTCATTAGAAGGTATGCATGGCTTAAGGAACAGCCCTTGCCAGACCATGTCAGATCTAAATTGTTGGATGCCCCCTTGCACAAAGACAACTTATTTGGCACTAAAAAAAGATGGAAGGAAAAGCAAAATCTATGCAGACAGTTAAGGATTTCTTACAGATCCAGCCACCCAGGTTTAGCAGGCATTGTCCCAACAAGCACTGGTCCTTTCCTGCTCCCATTAAGCCAGTTCAGCCCAGACCCCAGGGAATCAGACCCCCACCCTGACAGCAGCCACAGGGAATGCAGAGATCTAAGCAGTGGACTACCTCCACTTCAAAACCAGGGAGTTCTAAGCCACCCCCTTATGGTAAGAACTCACAATGACTCGCCTCCACCACGTCCTCCCTCTGCCCACCTTCACTTACCCCTAGGAGGAAAACTCTCCTTTCACACAAGCACCTGGGCCACCATTACCAACTACCACTGGGTTTTCAACATAGTGTCCCAGGGATACAGATTTTCTTTCCACATACTTCCAACCCCAAAAGGGTTCCCAGATCTACCTTCAAACCAGTGGGCAGAGGAGTAAAAGCAAGTACTTTCCCTGCTCTCTATGAAGGCAGTAGAGCACGTTCCTGCAGAACAGAAAGGCCAAGGTTTCTAATCCAGACTTTTTATTCTACCCAGAAAAGAGGGCACCTGGAACCCCATCTTTGATCTATCCATTCTAAACACCTTCCTGGTGATCCCAAAATTCAGAATACTCACCCTCCAGCAGCTGCTACCCATGCTGTCCAAGGATGTTTGGCTAGCCAGCCTAGATCTAAAATAGGCCTATCTCCACATTCCTATCAGGGAATCATGCAGGAAATATCTCCATTTCAGGGCAAGATCTCAACACTTTCAATTCTCTGCACTTCTCTTTGGCTTATCTACTGCTCCCAGAGTTTTCACAAAATTTCTGGCTCTGGTCATTGCCTTTTGCAGACAAAGGACTATCCAGATTTACCCCTACTTAGACCACTGCCTAATTCAGGCAGACAACCAGGAAAAGCTGCTCAAACACCTGGCCTTTGTAAAGTCCCTACTAACCTCCCTAGGGTACACAATCAGTGAAAAGAAATCCAAACAGGTGCCCACCCAAAGGATTATATTCCTGGGAGCAAACCTGGACACAGCATCCCAGATGGCATTCCTTACATCAGAAAAGCAAAATTTCCTGACCGCCTACTTCTCTCAACTAGCCACCAGACCCCAGCTATCTGCAAGGAAAGTCCTGCAAGCTCTGGGGTTCATGGCATCTTGCATACTACTCATTCCATATGCCAGACTGCATATGAGGAAACTTCAAGTGGTACCTAAAAAGCCTTTGGTGTCAACACTCTCAAGACCTTGAGACTCGTATACATATAATTCCTTGCCTTAGAAAAGATTTTCTTTGGTGGGCAACAACATGCTCCCACAACAAGGGACTACCTTTCTCACCCCCCTGCCACCCAGACCCTCACTATGGACGCATCAGACTATGCCTGGAGTGCACACCTGGACGGCAGGTGCATACAGGGCCAGTAGTGCCCACAGCAAATCCCTCTGCACATCAACCGAAAAGATGATGGCTGTCCAGCACGCCTTGATAGCTTTCAAGCCCCTTCTGTCCCCAGGGGTTCTCTTGATCAAAACAGACAACACCACTGTGATGTAGTATATGAACAAGCAGGGAGGGACTCACTCCTACCCTCTGTGCAGGCTGGCCATGACCCTTTGGCACACAGCCTTTGCCATGCAGCTTCACCTGTTAGCACAATTCCTACCAGGTTCTCTCAACTCTCTGGCAGACCAATTAAGCAGAAATCTTCTGGACCCACACGAGTGGCAGCTCAACAGAAGAACCTTCACCCTAATAACTCAGAAAGGGGCACCCCGAAGGTCGACCTCTTTGCCTCCCACACCAGCCATCAGCTCAGCAAATTCTGCACCAGGGAGCATCACTGCAATGCTTGGTAAGTGGATGCCCTGTCCTTCCCCTAGGTCAATCTATCGGTCTATGCCTTTCCTCCACTACCTCTCATCCCCAGGGTACTGCTCAAAATAAAGGAGAAAAAAAACAAGGACAATTCTTGTAGCTCCAGACTGGCCTCGCCAGCACTGGTACCCCTTGCTGCGCAGCCTGTCCCCACTGCCACCATGGCATGTTACTCAGATTCCAAACCTCCTGACCCAGAGGGAAGGGGAATTCATGCATAACCAATTGCAGACACTCAGTTTGACGTATTCCCTAACCCCCTATCAATCTGCCAACCCCAGTAAACCGGTTCTAGATGTTATACATGAGGCCAGACGCCATAGCACTAGAAAGTCTTATGCTGGCAAATGGAAAAGGTTCTGCACCTGGATTCAGGCTAAGGGAGACAACACGGCACGGCCCTCCCTCCCTCTCATCCTGGATTACTTAGCTGACCTGCTACACAGTGGCCTCTCTTTTTCCTGTATTAAAATTCATGACTCTGCTGTCTCTGCTCATTTTCCAACTAAGCAGCCCCTTTTCTCACACCCTTTGATCAAACAGTTTCTAAGAGGGGCTAGCAACTTGAGGCCACCCAGAAGAGCACCAACCCAGCTTGGGACCTTAACTTTATGTTGGAAAAGCTTACCCTGCCCCCCCTTCAAACCAGCTTCTTCTGCAGAGCTAAAATTTCTCTCCTGGAAGACAGCTTTCTTTCTTGCCATCACTTCAGCCAGAAGAGTCTCCAAGCTGCAAGCACTCATGGCTGTAGAACCCTTCATCATCTTCCATATTGACAGGGTATCCCTCGGGACTAACCCATCTTTCATGCCCAAGGTGGTGTCCAGTGTGGCTCTCAACCAATCCATTCATTTTCCCACCTTTTTTCCTAGTCCCCAGAACAAGGGAGTTAGCATCCTCCACTCTCTAGATGTGCACAGTCAGCTCAGATTCTAACTAGACAGGACTAAATCCTTCAGAAAGTCTGATCAATTGCTGGTTAGCTTTGCTACAGGGGCAGAAGGTGAAGCCATCTCCAAACAAACCATTTCCAAATGGGTAGCACACTGCATCCATTTCTGCTACAAACAACATGGAAAGCCTCCCCCCAAGGGAGTCAGGACTCACTTGACCAGAGCAGCCTCCACCTCTGCAGCTTTCCTCAGAGTCGTCCCCACCAGGGACATCCTGGAGGCTGCCACCTGGACATCTGTTCACACTTTTACCAAACATTACCACCTGCCTCTCTTCTCCAAATCCAGGGCAGGGTTTGTCTCTGCAGTCTTGCAGGGCATCGTAGCCAGCCTCTAGTTTCCTTGACTGCCTCCACCCATATCCTCAGCTTTGGGAATCAACCCAAATGTGATGACTGCAATAGTGAAACACGAAGAAAGTACAGTTGTCTACACTTAAATGTAGATGTTAGAGTGTATTCACTGTTGCAGTCCTGGCTTCCCTCACTCCATTCCCCTTTTTTCTTCTCTTTCCCTACAAGGGAATATTGGTATGTACTTTCTACTGGTGGAGATCTTCCACCAGAACCTGGCTGCTACTTGGGGGCTCAGGACAGGTTAGGGCAAGAAAAACTGATGTAATGGCATCGGCTGCCTGACTTTATACTACTGACAACCTGACGTCAATCCTGAAGCGACAGCAACTGATGCAGAAATACTAAACCTCTGGTGTTCAGGCCGGGGGAGGGGTACCCTGGCAGTGGTAACCCAAATGTGATGACTGTAACAGTGAATAGACTCGAACATCTACATTTATGATAAGTGTACACAACTGTACTTTCTCAGCCCTTTCAAAAACTAAATCTTGAACAAAGACCAACGAACTTTATGAGAAATAACCCAGTAGCACCAACACAAGAGCGAACAACTGTCCGTGAAATCCACTATTTATTTGAACAAAAAAATGGTCAAAAACTAGGAATACTTCATCTATGGACTGTGACAACATACCAGGTTTCCTGACTTATTAGTGCCAAATATGGATTTTCTGAACCCCTACTTAAACTCTTTAAGCTTCTCCACATTTCTGAAGCATGGAAAACCTCTATTGTAATGTCATTACAAAAGGATGACCTAATCACAGACCCTGGTAACTGTAGACCCATTAGTCTCACTAGTCTTATGTGTGAAGCTGTGGAGTGTATTATTTCAAGACTTCATTAATCTGGACATTGAAAATGTCTCAACCCTGGACCCTCATCAATTTGGCTTTATCAGAGGAAGGTCCTGCCTTGTTAACCTTGTTTGTTTCTTTGAAAAAATAACTGAAGCAGCGGATAGTGATTAATGCAGCGCATATAGCACATCTAAAAATGGTCAAGGCCCTTTGACTCTGTTCTGAATGCAAGCATTATTGGTAGACTTGTAAATCTGAGTATAAATCCTTATTATTATGTAATGGAGAGCTAACTGGTTGTCTCACTGAACCCATGTGGTTAGAGAAGTAGGTGCCACTTCTGAAAGCAAAACAATTACCAGTGGTGTACCAGAGGGCTCAGTTGTATGCCCTGTCCTGTTTGGCATATATTTCTCAAACCTTCAGTCCAGAAATTCTGTCCTATGGTTAACTAAGTTTGCAGATGACTATAAAGTGGGTGTTCTTCGCCTAACAGTTACTTCAACATAGCTTAGACCATGTTAACAATTGGTGCAAGAACAATGGTTTCAAATTAAATGTTAAAAAAAAAAAAAAAAAAAAAAGTGCAGCATGGTTTGTTTTGGAAAATGGAACAGGTGTTCTTCGTGTTTCACTGTTGCAGTCATCACATTTGGGTTATCTGCTTGCAGTAGCCCTCAGTCAGCCTGATTATCAAAGTCTTGGGTCCTGCGTTGGTTGCTGTCTCATCTTCCATGATGTCAGGTAGTCAGGGGTATAAAGCATGCAGCTGACGCCATTACATCAGTCTTTCTTGCTGTGTGGTGCCCGAAGCAGAAGCAGTTCGCAAGTGCCAGTTGGCCGACTCCTGAAATTTTCATTTTCGAGTTTCAGAATCCAAGTCTTCAACTAAGCTAAGTACCCCATTGGAGAAACTTTTTCTTGCTCTAAACTGATGTCAGTAAAAGTTAACAATTATATTTCTTGTGGAAAGCAAATACCTCAAAGATTTTCATTCGTACTGCATTCCTTGCTTAGGCCTAGACCACAACGTACCTCATTGTCGGATTTGTGCCTTATTTAAACAACAAACTTTTCGTCGTTGGTTTATTTATGCTTCTAAATATTTTGGTACTCTGTTCAATTATCCAGAAATGGCTTCGGTAAGCCACCTGACTACCGACATTATGAAAAAACGCAAAGATAAAGACGGAGACAGACGGCATAGGTCCAAAGCTGCCGACGATGCTTCTCCTAAGCTAGTCACCAGTTCGCCTGTATTCAGTGAGGTGCTTTCGCAGCCCCTGATACCAGCTACTTCAGATTCACAGGCCTCTACTGAGACCCATTTGTAGTCTGGTATGCCTCAAGATGCTTCTTCAACTGTGGAACCTGCGGATGTCTCTACCATGCATGGGTCCAGAGCCACTGTGTAGGCACTGGCTTCTGAGGGTGTATTCAGGCCTACTGACTTGCATATTAAACTGACGCCATCTTCTTCTTCAAGGCCTAAAACTCGATCCATGCCTAGAAAACCGACACCCAGACTGCATGGTCAGGCCTCTATGCCTAAAAAACAAATGATAAGAATGGCTGAAGACCTTATTACTCTAATCAGGGGAAGCCACCCTTCCCCCTCTAAGAGACCTAGGACTGATTTTCCTCATGATTCTTCTGATCAGGACTCTGAAATTTCTGTGTCCTCTGATCACCAGGATTTACCCTTATCTACCTATGAGGATTCTGATGCAGAGGACTCCATTCCTTCTGCTTCCCCTCCAGAGGATTTATCTTTTGGTGAAACCTTGCATACTCTTAGGGAGCATTTTTGCTGGAAAAGCCAGGATTACTCTGACTCTAAAAAGAGGCTTGGGGATTTCTTACTCCTGCCCCAACACAGGCCTTTAGCCACCCCCCCTGTATTGGACATTGTTGATGATGCCTTCTCGCTAGCTTGGCCCCTGACTTTACCTCCTGCTCCCAGAAAACCTGATAGGTATTACAGGGTTCCTGACTCTCACAAGTTCCTCTTTAAAAACCCTACTACGGATCCAGAGACCATTTCACAGGGACCCAAGGGCATTAAGGCTACTACTGCCAAAAATCCTACCCCCTCTGATAGAGATTCCAGGGCGCTGGATAGATGTGGTAAGAAGGTATACACTTCTGCAACCTTGGCCATTAGGACCTTAAACTGCCAGTTTCATATGTTAAAGTATCAGCCGCATATTATTGGATTGCTTAAACAGAAAATGATGTTGATTCCTGACTGTACTGAAAATAAAGATTTACAGGATTTAATGCATTCTGCTGAACAAGTTGGAAAATATACTTTGCAATGTGGTTTGATTCATTAGAGGCATCTTGCAGGGCTGCTATCACTGGGTCTGTACTTAGAAGGCATGCTTGGCTTAAGGAGCAATCTTTGCCAGATCATGTTAAAGCTAAATTGCTGGATGCTCCCTTAAACCAAGACTGCCTGTTTGACAACAAAGCAGAAGTAGTACTTAAAAAGATGGAGGAAAAAGCTAAATCTATGCAAACTGTTAAAAGATTTCCTGCAAGTACAGCCTCCCAGCTTTAGTAGGCAGTGGCCGTTTAAGAATTGGTCCTTTCCTGCCTCTTTCAGGCCTTCTCAGTCCAAACCCAGAACCAGCAAAGCACCCAAGCTTCAGTCCCAAGGTACTCACAGGAATAAGCAGTGGAGGGCTCCCACTTCCAAAGCAGGGAGTAGTAAGACTCTCCCCTATTGTAAACTGTCTCAATGATTTAACTTTAAAACATCCAAGCCCTGCACAACTGACTGTTCCTTTAGGGGGAAAGATTGCCCTGCAGGCAAAAAATTGGGAAGTCATTACCCAGGACAAATGGGTTTTAAATATATTTTCCCAAGGATGCAGATTCCACTTCCACTCCTTACCAACCCCAAACAGCTGGCCAGATCTATCCCCAAATCAGTGGGCAGAGACTCAAAAGCAAGTTCTCTCTCTCTTAAGCATCAGGGCTATTCAGCCTGTCCCAGAAAAAGAAAGGGGACAAGGTTTCTACTCAAGACTTTTCCTGGTACCCAGGAAAGACAATTCCTGGCATCCTATCCTGGACCTGTCTATCCTAAATATATTTTTGGTGATCCCAAAATTCAAGATGCTAACTCTTCAGCAGCTGCTTCCTATGCTAGACAAAGATGCCTGGTTGGCAACACTTGATTTAAAGGAACCTACCTGCACATCCCAATAAGGGAATCTTGCAGAAGATACCTACGCTTCAAAGCAGGCTACATGCACTATCAGTTCTCTGCACTGCCCTTTGGCTTATTTACTGCGCCCAGGGTATTCACAAAGTGCCTAGCTCCAGTCATTGCATTTTGCAGGCAAAGAAATATTCAAATATACCCATACCTGGACGATTGTCTAATTCAGACAGAAAGCCGGGACATACTATTAAATCATCTGGCATTTGTAAAGAAATTGCTAACTTCTCTGAGGTACACCATAAACGAAAATAAATCACATCTTGTACCCTGCCAACAAATTGTATTCCTGGGAGCAAGCTTGAATACAACTTCCCAGATGGCCTACCTCACGCCAGAGAAACAAGTTCATTTGACAGCCTACTTCAAACTACTGGCCACAAAGACCCAGCTATCTGCAAGGAAAATACTACAAGCCCTGGGGTTCATGGCCTCCTGCATTCTCTTAATTCCATATGCAAGACTGCGTATGAGGAAACTACAATTGTATCTAAAAAGCCTATGGTGTCAACATTCTCAGGATCTAGAATCAATGATTCCTATCATACCTTGTCTACAGAGTTCCTTTGGTGGGCAGAGGCCTGCCACCAAAACAAGGGACTGACATTCACTCTACCCCCTGCCCCCCAAACCCTAACAACAGACGTGTCAGACTATGCATGGGGGACTCACCTGGCAGGGAGGTGCATTCAGGGCAAATGGAACCCAAGTCAAATGCACCTGCATATAAATCAAAAATAAATGTTAGCTGTACAGAATGCTCTGACAGCCTTCAAGGACCGCATTCTTCCAGGACAATTAATGGTAAAGACAGACAGCACCACTGTTATGTGGCACATAAACAAGCAGGGGGGGAACCCACCCATACCCTCTCTGCAGACTAGCCAAGGCTCTGTGGAACACAGCCTTGAGCTGCCAAGTGCACCTACAGACTCAATTCCTGCCAGGAAAGCTAAATACTCTGGCAGACGAACTAAGCAGAAATCTCATGGACCCACATGAGTGGAAACTGAAACCAAAGATATTCAACATGCTGAGAAACAAATGGGGGAGCCCAGAGATAGACCTGTTTGCCTCCCCCCAGAACTACCAATTGGACAAATTCTGCACAAGGACTCCCACAGACTAGCTTGGAAAGTGGATGCCCTGTCCTTCACCTTTCCCCCTCTGCCTCTCCTCTCCAAGGTACTACTAAAGATCAAACATGACAAACCAAGGACAATACTGATTGCACCAGACTGGCCACGCCAACACTGGTGTACCCCCTCTTGCACAGTGTGTCACTGCTGTCACCATGGCACCTGCCTCAGATCCCTGCCCTGCTGTCCCAGCAGGTAGGACAGATTCTGCACCCGCAGCTTCAAACCCTGAACCTGGCAGCCTGGCTAATTACCTGATCTCTCCGTTATCATCCCTCAGTAAGCAAGTGATGGATGTCATTCTGGAGGCAAGGAGGCCTAGTACTAGAAAATCCTATGCTGAAAAATGGAAAAGATTCTGTTCCTGGAACCAAACTCAGGGGATGGGGACAGCAGTGCCCAATTTACCTCAGATTCTTCAATACTTACTGAGATGCTTCACCGGGTCCTTTCCTTTTCCTCCATCAAAATTCATGCCTCAGCCATTTCAGCTCATTACAACACAGAATCACCCCTCTTCTCTCATCCACTGCTGAAGCAGTTCCTCAGAGGGGCCAAAAACTTAAGACCACCCAGGAGAGCCCCTACTCCATCCTGGGACCGTAACTTTGTATTGGAAAAGCTCACTCTACCACATTTTGAGCCAGCTGCAAATGCAGAGTTGAAATTCCTTTCTTGGAAAACAGCCTTCCTTTTAGCCGTCACTTCAGAAAGAAGGGTGTCTGAATTACATGCCCTCATGGCAGTGGAGCCTTTCGTCATCTTTCATGCGGACAGGGTGTCCCTCAGGACCAATCCCTCCTTCATGCCCAAGGTGATATCCAATGTGGCCCTTAATCAGTCCATTCATTTGCCAACCTTCTTTTCTAATCCACAGAGCAAAGGGGGATGAATACTGCACTCCTTGGACATGCACAGACAACTTAGATTTTACTTGGACAAGACTAAACCTTTCAGGAAATCTGAACAGCTGCTGGTTGCATTTGCTGCAGGGGCAGAGGGGAAGGCCATTTCAAAGCAAACCATTTCTAAGTGGATAGGCCATTGCATTAATTTCTGTTGTAAGCACCATGGAAAACCTACCCCACAGGGGATAAGACCACATTCAACCAGGGCTGCATCTACCTCTACAGCCTTTCTCAGAGGTGTTCCTACCAGGGACATCCTAGAAGCTGCTCCCTGGAGTTCTCTACATACCTTCACCAAGCCATTTGCCAATTTTTTCTAAATCCAGAGCTGGCTTTGCCACTGCAGTCTTGCAGGGTCTTATAGCTGGTCCTAATACTATCTAATTTCCTCCACCCATCCTTAGCTTTGGGAATCTACCCAAATGTGATGACTGCAACAGTGAAACATGAAAAACATAGTACAGTTGTGTACACTTACCATAAATGTAGATGTTCGAGTCTATTCACTGTTGCAGTCCTGGTTACCCTCCCTCCAGCCCCCTGACTTCCATTGGCTATACCTCTATTCTTGTTTACTATGCTTAAAGCTTTTTGGTGTATTTGCTTTTTTGTTGGAGGTGTAACCTTGTATATAATTGCTTCCCATTATGGGGCCACCTGACATCTGGGGCAAGAAAAACTGATTTAATGGCGTCGGCTGCATGCTTTATACCCCTGACTACCTGACATCATGGAAGATGAAACAGCAACCGACACAGGACACAAGACTTGGATAATCAGGCTGACTGAGGGCTACTGCAAGCAGATAACCTAAATGTGATGACTGCAACAGTGAATACATTCGAACATCTACATTTAGGGTAAGTGTACACAACTGTACTTTTCCCTTACCATATAGGAGATTCACCCTCCAATCAGACACTATTATAAGGGATCTGGGTACTCTTTTGATAATTCCTTATCATTTGACTGTCTTGTCTCCACAATAGTTTAGAAAGCCTTTTATCTGGCCCATATAATTTCCAAAGGCATCTCCACTAAATCTAAAGAAGTCTTCATTCTCCTTTACTCGTATCGTATCAGACCTATTACTGAGTATAATACATCTTCTGACATGTGTTTATCTAAACATAACACACAACTTGAGATACCTCTGAGATTCATAACTAAAAGATCAGTGACCTTGAAAATATTCGTTACCAGGAGAGACTACCAACCTTTTCTGTGTACTCTGTGTCTTGCAGATTTCTCCATGGAGTTCTATGTCTAGCCTTTCATGACATGAAAAATCCAACCCTTTTTGATCTCCTGTTGCTTTGATGAACTAATGTTTAATCAAATACTCTTTTAAAGGAGCTAAACTTTCACCAATAAATAAATAAAACAAGTTGGCATGATATTCATATCCCAGCGTATCCCTCACCTCTGGAACAAACTTCGACTACATGTCGAGCAGAGTAGCACTTTTGCTACTTCAGGGTAAACTTAGATAATTGCATAACCTCACATTCTCTCTTGGTCTGTCTTGTCTTGTCTTGACCTCCTTGAGGCCAGAGGGAAATTTTGAATACGGTTTATTTTGGCTAGGCTTGACATGGTCTGCAGAGCGATTTGCAAGTATTGAAGTTCACCCTCAATCTCAGAACAATCTGTCCTGATCCCTTCACAGGATCAAGTCTCCCTGGGATGCTGAATTCAGACCCTTCCTATGATGACTTTACTTCTTCCTCCCAAGGTCAACTTTTTTAAAGGTTTCTTCCAGTCTCTTCCTTTGCAAGTGGTGTCTGCATAACAGTTTCTATGTGCTCTGGGGCACACGGCTTCCCATATGCCTTGAGTTCCTTTCACCAGACTGTAGATGAAGCCATAGTGATATCTAAAGAAAATTTGGCTTCAGACTTGTCATCATGTGGGTTTTCAAGATGGCTGCACACTGATCAACAGCTTAACTTCAGCTCTCCCAGAGTGAAAATAGAAACTGAAAATAGTGCCATTAAAACTCCTTTTTGGGTAAAATTCAGTTACTAGCTAGTATGTACACTGCTTTGATGCCATCAAAGAACAAACTTTTGAAAGAAAATCAACCAGAAAAGGTGAAGAGAAAACACTGTCTGAGAAATATTATGCAGCTGTTCAGCAAAAGCAGTTCAAACTTTAGCTTTGGTTCAAGAAATAGTTTCCAGTAATTTAGAGGAAAAACTAAATCAAAGTGCATTCAGTTGATTAAAATAAGTGAAATATTGAAGGAATGTTTTAACTCAAATTACAAAGGGCTGGAAAAAAATAGAAGTTTTAATTAGCTGTTCAGATGAATTTTATAAAACTGCAAAAATTAGAGGCTGAAATGCAGAAAGAAGCTGGTTGAGTATGAGGCTTCTCAAGAAGAGCTGTCAGTTCAGAACATGCAGAGTAACATCAGAATCTGATGATGTCCTTTTCATTCTTCTTCAATGAATGGGCCATGGATCCGATCCTTGCTGACTCGGCTACATACGTCAGACTTTGGATCCAACTCTCGAGCTCCTCCCTCTACCCATAACATCCTAGTCCATTCTTAATACCCCAGATCTCATTTGCTGCCATCGTGCTCAGACATAGGGTCCGTCTCTCGAGCATTTTGTCAAGTTTTCTACTGTTTTTCATAAGTGAAAATTAACTATCTTAAATTCCAGCCTTCTTTTACTACAGCCTTCTTCTTAGCTTCCTGTTTCTTTTTTCTGCATTAGAGTAGCTACTATATTTTTATGTAGTACATTCTGATTGCTACCATAGTTAGTAATTTTTCTTTTCTATACCCTTTCTACCCTCTGTTACAGGGTAATTCTTAATTACCTTTGCTGGCAGTTTCTTCTTTTTAAAATATTTCTTTAAAAAAAAGTCTTAGTCTTTCATATTTTTCTGTATCATCTTTGTCTTCAACTTTCATGGCTGACGTGTCGACAGGCTTTAAAAAATGTAGATTTTCTTCGTGTTTCACTGTTGCAGTCATCACACTTGGGTTATCTGCCTACAGGTAGTTCTCAGTCTGCCCGAATACCAGAGTCTTGGGATTTCTGCTTCTGATGCTGTCACCTCTTCCATGACATCAGGTCATCAGGGGTATAAAACATGCAGCCGACGCCATTACATCAGCTTTTCTTGCCGCGTGGGAGCCCAAGCCCAAAGCAGAAGCAGTTTGTAAGTGCCAGTCGGCCTTTATCTGAAATTTTCATTTTTTGAGTTTCAAACCTGAAGTCTTCTAAAGCTAAGTACCTCGTTGGGGATCCATTTTTCTTGCGCTAACCGATGTCAGAAAAAGTTAACAGTTGTCTTCCTGTGGAAAGCAAATACCTCACAGAGATTTTCATTCTTACTGCGTCATCTGTTTAGGCCCAGACCACAACGTACCTCGCTGTTGGTTTTATACCTTGTTCAACGCCCGAACTATTTGTCGTCAGGCTATCTTTGTCTCTAAATTCTTTCGCTCTCATTCTCAGCATTCCAAAATGGCTTCGTTAAGCCATCTGACTACCGATCTTCCGAAAAAACAGAAGGATAAAGACAGAGACAGACTGCATAGGTCCAAAACTGCCGACGACTCTTCCGTTAAGCTAGTCGCCGGTCTGCCAGTACTCAGTGAGGTGCTTTCGCAGCCCCTGATGCCCACTTCTACAGATTCACAGGCCTCTACTGAGACCCATTCGGAGTCCGGTATGCCGCGAGTTGCTTCTTCGACAATGAAACCCGGGGAAGTCTCTACCTTGGATGGGTCCGGAGCCGCTGTGCAGGCACCGGCTTCTGAGAGTGTATTCAGGCCTTCTGATGTTCTCATTAAACCCGACCATGAGTCTGATGACTGACCCCTCTGATTACCAGGACACATATCCTTATCCACGTATGAGGATTCAGATGCATAGGATTCCATTCCCTCTGCCTCCCCTCCAGAGGACTTTTCTTTCGGTGAAACCTGGCATAGCCTAAGAGAGCATTTCCGCTGGGAATGCCAGGACCACCCTCAGTCAAAAAGAGACTCGGGGAATTTTTAGACTTGCCTCAGCACAGGCCTCTAGCTGTACCCCCTGTCCTGGGTATTGTAGACGATGTCTAAATGAAATCAAGTCTTACCCCTGATATTTTACCTCCAGCTCCTAGAAAATCTGATAGGTACTACAGAGTACCTGACTCTCACAAATTTCTCTTTAAAAATCCTACTGTGGGTCCAGCGACCATTTCCCAGGGACCTAAACGTATTAATGCTACTACAGCCAAAACCCCTACCCCTTCGGACAGGGATTCTAGGGCTTTAGACAGATGGGGGAAGAAGTTATATACGTCTGCAACTCTTGCCATCAGGGCTTTAAATTGCCAGTTTCACATGTTTAAGCACCAACAGCATATTATGGAACTAATTAAACAAAAAATGTTGTTGATTCCTGATTGTGCAGAAAATAAAGATTAAAAAGAGTTGATCATTCTGCAAACCAAGATGGTAAACATACTTTGCAGTGTGGTTTTGATGTCTTAGAAGCATCTTACAGGGCTGCTGTCACTGGGTCTGTTCTGAGAAGGCATGCTTGGCTGAAGGAACAAATCTTGCCAAACCATGTCAAAGCAAAATTACTAGATGCTCCATTAAATCAAGAATGTTTGTTTGGCACAAAAGCAGAAGTTCTTAAAAAGATGGAGGAAAAAGCTAAATCTATACAAACTGTTAAAGATTTCTTACAGGTACAGCCCCCTAGATTCAGTAGGCATTGGCCTTCGAAAAACTGGTCCTTGCCAGTCCCTCCCAGGCCTTCTCAGTCCAAACTCAAGGGCAACAGACCACAAAGACTACAGTCTCATGGTATGGACAGATCTAAACAACGGCGTGCTCCCACCTCAAAAAAAGGGAGTGGTAAGCCACCCTGTTATGGAAAAAGTTCACAATGTCTTCTCCTGCATCCTTCCCAGCCATGCCAAAGTACTTGCACCCCTAGGAGGAAAACTTGCCCTGCATGCAAAAAACTGGGAATACATTACCCAAGACCATTGGGTCTTAAACATTGTACCCCAGGGATACAGATTCTACTTCCATTCACTGCAAACCCCAAGTTAATTGCCAGATCTTCCCCCAAACGAGTGGGCAGAGGTCCAAAAGCAAGTACTTTCTCTTCTCAGTATCAGGGCTATTCAGCCTGTTCCAACAGAGCAAAGGGGACAGGGTTTCTACTCCAGACTTTTTCTGGTGCCCAGAAAAGAAAACTCTTGGCACCCTATCCTGGATCTGTCAATTTTCAACACCTTCCTGGTGGTACCAAATTTCAAAATGCTTACACTCCAACAGCTGCTGCCTATGCTAGCCAAGGGCTCCTGGCTGGTCACCCTAGACTTAAAAGAAGCTTATCTGCACATCCCCATAAGGGAATTTTGCAGGAAATATCTATGTTTCAGGGCAGGCTGTATGCACCATCAGTTCTCTGCACTTCCCTTTGGCTTATCTACTGCGCCCAGGGTATTCACAAAGTGCCTGGCTCCAGCCATTGCATACTGCAAGCAGAGAGACATTCAAATTTACCCATACTTGGATGATTGCCTGATTCAGGCGGACAGTCAGGATTTGCTACTTCAGCACCTTTCATTTGTAAAGAGACTCCTAACTTCTCTGAGGTATACCATCAACGAAAAGAAATCACATCTGGTACCCAGCCAAGAAACTGTATTTCTGGGAGAAATTTTGAACACAATTTCCCAGATGGTATTCCTCACTCCAGAAAAGCAGGTTTATTTGACAACTTACTTCAAACTGCTGCCACCCAAACCCAGCTATCTGCAAAAAAAAAATACTGCAAGCCCTAGGGTTCATGGCCTCATGCATTCTCATAATTCCATACACAAGACTGCATATGACGAAACTTCAATGCTACTTAAAAAAGTCTCTGGTGTCAACATTCTCAGGACCTGGAAACAGTGATTCAGTTCATTCCTTGCCTAAGGACAGAGTTCTTTGGTGGGCAGAGGCCTGCAACCACAACAAGGGACTCCCTTTCACTCACTCCCCCTGCTGCCCAAACCCTGACAACAGACGCATCAGACTGCATGGGGGGGCTCACATGGCAGGCAAATACATTCAAGGCAAATGGAGCCCAGAACAAATGCACCTACATATCAATCAAAAATAAATTTTAGCTGTACAAAATGCACTGACAGCCTTCAAATACCGTATCCTTCTAGGACAACTCTTGATAAAGACAGACAAACACCATAGTCGTGTGGTACTTAA
Organism: Protopterus annectens; assembly: GCF_019279795.1. NCBI lineage: Eukaryota > Metazoa > Chordata > Ceratodontiformes > Protopteridae > Protopterus > Protopterus annectens. The sequence goes on along the minus strand of NC_056746.1, from coordinate 1,058,008,004 downwards.
ACAAGCAGAGGGGAACTCATTCCTACCCACTCTGCAGGTTAGCCATGACTCTGTGGAACACCGCCTTGAGTAACCAAGTGCACCAGCAAGCTCAGTTCCTGCCAGCCAATGAAAATTCACTGGCAGATGACTTAAGCAGAAATCTAATGGACACACACGAGTGGAAACTGGAACCCAATTAATTCATGCTTCTAATCCACAGGTGGGGGACACCAGAGATGGACCTCTTTGCTTCCCCCCAGAACCATCAGTTGAGCAAATTTTGCACCAGAACTCCCCACAGACAAGCCTGGAAAGTGGACGCTCTATCCTTTACATGGGCAAACCTCTCAATCTATGCCTTTCCCCCTCTGCCCCTCCTCTCGAAAGTACTATTGAAGAGCAAACAGGACAGGCCAAGGACAATCCTTATTGCACCAGACTGGCCACGCCATCACTGGTACCCACTTTTACACAGTCTGACAACAGCGCCACCCTGGCGCCTGCATCAAACCCCCTCTCTGTTGTCCCAGCAGGAGGGCCAGATTTTGCATCCTCAGCTGTAAACCCTGAACCTAGCAACCTAGCTTATTCTCTGAATACATCACCAGCAACCCTCAGCAAACAGGTGCTGGATGGCATCCTTGAGGCCAGGAGGCCTAGTACTAGGAAAGCCTTTTCAGAAAAGTGGAAAAGATACTGTTCTTGGAGCCAGTCTCAGGGAAAGGACACAGCCATGCCCACCTTACCTCAAATCCTAGATTATCTAGCAGAGCTGCTCCACAAAGGCCTATCCTTCTCATCCATTAAGATTCATGCCTCTGCCATCTCAGCTCATTACAATACTGAGCCACCCCTCTTCTCTCACCCTCTAGTCAAACAGTTCCTGAGAGGAGCTGATAATTTAAGACCCCCCGAGGAGAGCTCCCACTCCTGCCTGGGACCTTAACTTTGTACTAGAGAAGCTCACGCTTCCCCCTTTTGAGCCTGCTGCTACAGCGGAGTTAAAATTCCTCTCTTGGAAAACAGTCTTACTTCTATCCATCACTTCAGCAAGAAGAGTGTCTGAGTTACAGACCCTTATGGCTGTGGAACTCTTCATTATCTTCCATGCAGACAGGGTTTCCCTCAGGACTAACCCATCATTTATGCCCAAGGTGGTATCCATTGTGGCTTTAAATCAATCCATCCATTTACCAACCTTTTTTCCTAATCCTCAGAATAAAGGGGAGTGGATCCTGCACTCCTTGAACGTGCACAGACAGCTTAGGTTCTACCTTGACAGGACTAAACCATTCAGAAAATCTGACCAGCTGCTAGTCAGCTTTGCTACAGGGGCAGAGGCCAAGGCCATTTCAAAGCAAATCATCTCCAAATGGATAGCACACTGCATCCATTTCTACTACAAGCACCATGGAAAACCTACCCCACAGGGGATCAGATCCCATTCCACTAGGGCTACCTAAATCTCTACAGCATTTCTCAGGGGAGTCCCTACCAGGGGCATCCTGGAAGCTGCAACCTGGAGTTCAGTACACACCTTCACCAAGCATTACCAATTACATATCTTTTCTAAATCCAGAGCTGGATTTGCTACAGCAGTCTTACAAGGCCTACTAGGCAGTCCTAATACTTTTTGACTGCCTCCACCCTTCCTCAGCTTTGGGAATCAACCCAAGTGTGATGACTGCAACACTGAAACACGAAGAACATAGTACAGTTGTGTACACTTACCATAAATGTAGATGTTCGAGTGTATTCACTGTTGCAGTCGTAGTTACCCTCCCTCCAGCCCCCTGACTTCTCTTGTCTTTTACCTGTCCTATTTGTTTGTTATAATTTATATCATGTGTATTTGCTTTTTGCTGGGGTGTTCCATACCATATAATTGCTTCCTGTTGTGTGGGCACCTGACATCTGGGGCAAGAAAAACTGATGTAATGGCGTTAGCTGCATGTTTTATACCCCTGACGTCATGAAAGAGGTGACAGCATCTGACGCAGAAATCTCAAGACTCTGGTATTTGGGCCGACTGAGGGCTACCTGCAGGCAGATCACCCAAGTGTAATGACTGCAACAGTGAATACATGGCGGACATCTACATTTGTGGTAAGTGTACACAACTGTACTTGTGAGTATAAAATTCCTAACTTGAATGCCCACAAGGAGTGCATATATTGTCTTGGAGCAGCTCTTCTAAACACCAACTGCTCTGTATGTGCTGCTTTTATTACAAGAGAGTTGCCTGGTTTCAGATCCCAAGCCCTTGGATCCGAAACCTAGTATGTCATACACTCCAAGAGCTCATTTCCCAGAGTTTATTTTGGATCCGGTCTTCCGTAGGTTCCATTCCCCCTTTATGTAAACTACCAAAAAGCACTCTAGGTCCCAGTGTACTACTTTGTCCAGGTCCTCCAGACGCCTTTCCAAAACTCACATCAGTAGGACTATGTGAAAGTTCTTCAAAGCTCAGATCCAGATGGGAATAATTTCAGCTCTGTCCTCTATTGGATCCGTGAGCCTTCCAGCCACTACCCATGCAGTATTATCTCCTCTTCCAATCTGTCCTTTGATTTCGGAGCCCGAGGATCTGACAGCTATGAGAGTTCTTTAGTTGGATCCAAAGAGAATTACTTCCTCTACTCCGACTGCTTCCCCAACCAGTTCTGCATGTATTCTTTTGGATCGGAATGGGCCCTGGAGACATTGTCAGTGTGAGATCCTTGTTGCCAGGATTTACTCTGATGTTATTGGATCCATTCCTGCCCTTTGGAACCTCGGTGCTGGACAGCTTGAGTCCAGTTCCCTCATCCAGGCACAGATCCAGTCGGGGTCATGATCTATCCATATTGGAAGTCTCTGCTCCAGTGCAGATGATTGACTTATCCTGGTCCATCTGCCTTCGAGGTTGTGGAAAGGACTTTTTCTCTTTCTAGATTCTCTTTCTAGAGATCTGGTCTGTCATCCATCAGATCTACCTCCTATTCCCTCTTCTTTTCCGAGCTCTGAGTCCATCAGGCCTATAACACAGGGACAGCTAGTTCCACCTAGCTTCCAGATAGTTCCCCATAGAAGAACACACCCCCTCTTCTGATACATCCCCTGAACTTCCCCTTTGCAGGTGGAGGCACATAGATTCCTCATTGGAATCTCTCAATGAAGATAAGTTTGAGGAAGGGGAAGGGTCCCCCTGATCACCATCTGATGATATCTCCTTTGGAGACGTATTATCGATCCTTAGACAAAAAGGTGGTTGATCTTCTCTTCCAATAATCCTCTACAGGAATCCGTATATTTGGAGGCTTTTGTTTCTGGCTCATCTACATCTTGGGTGGATCCCCCACTGGTGGATGAGCTCATTGATCTAGTCTCTTTCTGGACAAAGAAGAAGCTAGATTCTGTTGAGCCTATATTGCACCAACTTGACAAATTCCTAGATTCTTCTAAACCTAAACCTCACTGGAGCAAAGGCGTCCCAGTGGATACTATAGTGGCGGCAGCTGCAGCCAGTAAAAAAAGAGCTTGCAGAACAGAGCACATCTGTCCACCCACCAAATAGAGAGTCTAAGGGTACTGAACAGCTTCAGAAAGCAAGTCTTTGCCTCAGCGACATTCACTTTGAGGTCCCTTTAGTACACTTTACAGGGCTGGTGAGAGAGTTGATCAGAGAACTGTCAAATTCTCTTGAGTCCACGTCTGCAGAAGATTTCAATAGAGCATCATCTCGGGTGGCCACTCCTTTATCAGTTTCCAGCACATTCATGAAGGTTGATCTCTCATGCAGCTTAAGGTGCATCACAGACTGCCATTTCAGGCATTGCCATAAGGAGATATGCCTGGATGCAGCTATGCAACTTTGCAGAACCTTTCAAGGTGTCTTTCACCAACACTCTCTTTGATGGAACATATCAGTTTCCTGGAGATGAGAGCAGTCCTGTTAGCGTTGCAGGCATTTAAAAGTGCTCTTTTCTCTAGGAACTGTTGCGATACAGATGGACAAATATGTCTGTAGTTTGGTATGTCAAAAAACAAGGAGGAACTTGGTCTTACCCTCTCTGCTGAGAAGCTATGAGTGTGTGGCAGTGGGCAATTTCCACCAGCAGCTTTCTAGTTGCAAACACATTTTAGGAAAACCTACTTACTAGTGGACAAAACTCAGGTCTATTCTGATGCCTCTCGAGTGGTCTCTCAAACAAACGGTGGAGAAAATTTTCTGTCATTGGGGCTAACCTTGGTATGACCTCTTTGCATCCCCCCCCCCACAACAGCAAGTGCAGCAGGTATTTTGCCCTGATCCTTCCCTCAGTGGAAGTCACCAAAACATGCTGTAGTCTACATTTAGCTATACAGCCTCCTTTACTCTTATCCTAAATTTACCCTGATACCCTGATCCCCAAATTCCTAAAGAAATTTGAAGAGCTCAGTCATCCTCAATGCCCCCTAATGGCCTTGGCAGGTGTGGTTCCCCTTCCTTTAGTCTCATCTTAACTATTCTCTCTAGATACTGGACCCAACTCCAGATCTCCTCTCACACCCCTCAGGGATGAGTCATCCCAATGTCCAAGCCCTCAAATTAACTGCATGGTTTCTCCAGTTCAAAAAATAGCAAGATAACCCAGTTCCATTATCCTCGCAAAAAGACTCCACCAAGAAGGTTTACAAGAGCAAATGGAAAAGATTTTTCCTATGGTCATTGGGAAGTAATGTTGACCCTTTTACTGCCCTGGTCTCTGCTGTTCCTAATCTTTTGGCTATCTTCAAAGAAGGAGCTAGTTTTTCTATAATTGAATTACAATTTGGCAGCCATTTCAAATTTTCATGTAAGAAATAAAAATGATTTGGCTTCTTCCAAGTTATGTAAAGCTTTCCTGAAAGGCACTTTTCACCTTAGACTCCCAATAAAGGATCCTTCACCTCCCTGGGATCTGACTGTGGTACTACAAGGCCTGACTCAAAAGCCCTTTAAACTTTCAGCAAAAAATGATTTAAAACTTTTGTCATGGAAAACTGGCTTTTTTTAGCAGCTTTCACTTCTGATAAAAGAATTCCTGAACTCCAGTCTCTTTCATCAATGGCTCTCTACATTATCTTTCATAAAGACAGGTTAACTTTATGAACCAAACCTTTCTTATCTTAACTGAAGTGGCTTCTGAATCTAACATTTAACCAATGCATTCATTTACCAATTTTCTTTCCAGATTTTTCAAACAAAGGCAAAAAATACATGCTATATTTCCTAGATGTACATAGACAATTACATTTTTATCTATGCAAAATGAAACCAGTTAGAAAATCAGATCAGCTGTTTGTATCCTCCTTGTCCAATTGACTGAGTTTTCCTGTTTCTAAAGTTACATTGGCTAAATAGATTACTGATTGCATTTCTTGGACCTATTCTTAACAAAGCATTTCTGTACCAATACAACCTAAAGACCACTCAACTAGATCCATGGCCACTTCATCTGCTTTTTGGTCAAGAACTTCTGTTGATGTTTGCATGGCAGCCACTTGGTCCAGTGCTCATACCTTTGGTACTCATTACAAATTGGATGTAATATCCAGAAACAGAGCAACCTTTGGCTTAGCTGTTCTGCTGAATATCCTTCCTGAGGGCCTCCCAAGATTAGCATAACTGGGGACTCTGTTCCATTCGTTGAATGAAAAGGACAACATTAGATTTAAGTTATGTAATCACCATAACTAGGCATCTGTGTTTTCCATTTAAATTCTTTCTCAGCTTCCCACCACTCATCCTCCTTCCGATAATTTTTTGGAGGAGCCTGTTGGATTTCTTCTTGAAATTTGTAATTCTAGGTTTGAACCATGTTCTTTGATATATCCTTTTTTTATATACTTATTTGGGATTGTATGGCAACAAACTCGATCTGAGGTATTGAGAATGGACTAGAGCATTATGGGTAGAGGAAGGAGCTTGAGAGTTGGGTCTGAAGTCTGAACTGTGCTGCTGAGTTGGATTTACGGATAAGATCTGTAATCCATTCATTGATGAAGAATGAAAATGGACAAACCAGATGTCTAGTTATGGTGAGTATGTAACTTTTAATTTTCTGCTGTCATAGAAAAACTTGAAGAAACAGACTATATTAATTTTATGAAAACACAAATAAGCAACTGGACTGGTGTTCCACAGCAAAATTTGTTAATTGAAAGGGAACCTCAATTGAGTAAGCAGCCAAGACTTAGATTAGTAAAGATGCAGTTAGTCATAACCAGAAGAAAGAGCTGATCCTGACAAAACTGTGGAAGAAGGGAAAAGTATTCAAAACTTTAGAAAACAGTGTGTTTGTAGAAAATGATTATTCATTGTACACCAAGCAGAACATAAGCAAATTTATCCCAGGAGTCATGGAGTGTTGAGAGGCAGGTGTGAAATTTATACTGCTTTATCTAGTTGTCTTCAGAGTATTTTCTTGTGGAGGATCAAAGACTAAGGAGGAAATAAAAATGTTTGTCCAGCAAAAAGTGAGCCAGGAAGCAGAAGGAAACTCTCCTTCTCATTCTTCTGACCATAAATTTCATAGAAAGATTTTGCCAGTGAAGCTATTTCCAGTGTTCCAAAGGAAAATGCTTGAGAGAAAAAAGCACAGGAGTTGTTTAGGTAAATCAGAAATACCTTGGTGATAAAGATGAACATGAAGAATACCAGCAACATTGAAATTAGTGAGTAAATGTGAGACTGTAAAGCAGCAGTCATTTGTGAAATAAGGCTTTGCAAGAAAAAGAGGCTGAAAAACACCGGCTTTTGTTGACTTTGTTAAAATTGAGGGTGGACTGTAAAGCATGTAACCCACATTGTTATTGATGCTTAGAAGGACATTAAAGAGGAAAAAATGTAACTTGTATATAAAACGATTTTTCCTTAGTATTTGTATAAAACATTTAATGGGATAAACTGTGTGTTATGTATAGTAAAGCAATTTTGTGTAGTGTTTAATCGGGTATTTTAAATGTGGGGGGGGGTATTTTCAGTGACTGTATGTGTTAAAGCTATTAAACTAAACAAGTACTTTAATTGTAATAAATGTAGGCTTTGCAGTATAACGAGAAGAAACTCTGAAAGGCAAGGTTTAATTTTAATATTCTGTGATGATCTTGGGCTGCTTGGGTGGGGTGTAAAAGTGCACTGATTATTATATGTAGAAGATATTTTCTCTTTTTACAAAGGTGAATGTCTAGATTAGTGGCTATGGCTTAAATTGTATATTTTTGTTTTGTTCTTTTTGTAAGCAGATAGGCTTTAAAATAAGATAAAATGACGTAAGTCATGAGTAATGCTAAGTTTACATCTCCGAATATATTAGCTTATTTTCTTCCATTAGCAAACATTCAGCGGCAATCAAGGTCTGTAATTAAAGGCAGCTCTATACTTCTGTTCTTAGTCAAATTTACAAAGATTCATTGCAGACTACTTTTCCATGGAGATGAACTGTTTGCAGGTCCAAGCAATTATTATTATTTTTTTAATTTAACACCTTTATTAAGTTATCACTTAAAATGTAGGCAAATGTATATTAATATGAGAACAAAACATATTAACATGTTTCCAGTTACATACATATATTATTCATCAGTCCAAAATTACATAAATTGCTTAATTCCTGCTTTTCCCTAAACCTCACACCTCATCCTGAACATTATTCTGCATGTGTTGTAAGGTTTAGGATCTTTGCTGGGAAGTATTTGCATAGGTATTTTTATACCCCAAGCAAACATCAAATAATTTTTCCTCAGGTAGATAGCAAATGTTTGAGGTGTGGTGGGGAAGAAAGTGGTAACTAGGAACTTGTGTTGGGAGTGTAATGAGTTGTCAGATTTTATAAATTCCCTACAGAGTACTCTGTCATAAATATTGGGAGAGCAAATGGCTGTAATAAAGGATATGATTTTTTGTTTTAGCTAGGACACAGGATGTGAATTGCCTAGCCATAGTAAGGCCTTGTTAAGTTTAATTATGTTGGCTGCCACAAAAATAATTACTAGAAAATGGAAAACCGTGTATAAACTAACTGTATTTGAAGTACTGGATAGTATAAAAGAGATAATTTGGAAGGAGGATCTTTAGGAAAAGGAAGGGGAAAATTATGTAAACATAAATGGAAATTGTGGGAAAAATACATGATCTGGCCAGGGGCAGTCATCACTCGTTACTTCACAGGATGGATTTCCTCACACAGGAGATGCTCTGTCATTCACCCTCATCTGTTCATCCTACATTTGGCTGTTTGGGTGATAGGGTTTTGACTTCTTTCCAACACCAGTTTTCTGAGTACATTCTTCGAGTATTTCTGAAGGCCAGAAAACTCACTACTTAGAAATTCAGTGTTGCTAAGTGGAAAAAGATTTTCTCATTAATGTCATAGGCAAGAACCGGACCCTATTTTAGAGGCTATTCCTTCTATTCACCTGTATGAGTTACTCGATTCTGGGCTGACGTATTCATCTGTTAAAGCTCATTTGTCAGCCAGTTCTGCTTGTACAACTTTGGATCCACCACTTCTGTCTAGATTTGAAGTCAAAACAATTTTTAAAAGTTGTCCTTCATTTGAGTACCCTGAGAAAGCCTATTTCTCCTCCTTAGGACCTTAATGTCTTTCTGGAAAAGTTGACTTAGCCTCCTTTTGAACCTGAAGCTTTTTCTACTTTACAGTTATTTGCTTGGAAGACTGTTTTTGTCTTTTTCTTTTGCCAAGAGAGTCTCTGACCCTAGGTCCTCATAAAAGTTCTTCCCTCTTTGGAGATGCTAAATCCTTTTGGAAAGCTGCTCCTTGGTCTTCTTGCACATACTTTTGCTAAACACTACAAGTTAGATGAAGTGTCTAGGGCTGGAGCTAGAATTGTCAGGACCATTGTTAGTTTTTTGTTTTTGGAGGGCTCTTTGGTTGCTTCCTCCTACCATCCTCTACAGTAGCTTTTGTACTCTCCCTTTAGAAGGAATACTGCACTTCTTGTGGACATGAGATCCCAAACTCTTATGCCCACTAGGAGTGCATTTATGGCCATGGAGCTGAACACTTGGATACGCCTTGTGGAATTTGTTCTGCATTCAGTCCTAGAGCCCTGGCAGGTAGAAGGAACAAACTAATTTTAAGGGGTCTTCTTCCCTCTACTTCTTCTTCAGGGGCTCAAACCCCCTCCTCAAAAAACAGTAAATCTCCTTTGGAGCATCACAAATGCTTTCAAAGTCCCCAGGTCTTTTTCGGAGCCACCTGCAAAGTCAAGGAAAATCTCAAATATGATCGTGTTGGATCCAAAGACCCAACGTTCGAATCTGGAGCCTTCTGATCCTAAGGCTTCAGCTCCTGCCATCATTACAGTAAGTCCAACAGCCCCTCCCTTGGATTCTAAGTCATCGGATACTAGATTGAGCACATCTTTTAGAAGTGTAACTCCAGAATATGTCTTGGTCAGTTTCGCCTATCTTGCTTGCTCAGCTTCTTCAGACTCCAAAGAAGCAATTCAAGCCCCCATCCACCACTTCCTTTAGGTCCTCCAGAAGCTTGTTGAAAGCAGACGTGGATAGGATGATGCAAAAGTTCCTCAAAGCTCAGATCCAGATTGGAGTCTTACAAACTCCATCCCCTGTCGGATCCATGAGTAATGCCTGTTAAGTCAAAGACCATCCTATCTCCTTCTCCGATCTGTCCTATGGTTTCTGAGTCCCAGGATCTGAGATTCCCGAGAGGTTTGGAGTCGTATCCGAGGAAAGTTGCTTCCTTCAGTCTGTTTCCTTGACTGGTTCTGTTATGATGCCTTCAGATCAGAACGGGTCTCTGAGCCGAAGTGTTGGCATCGGATCCAAGGGGATAGGTTCGGCTCCAGTTTTGTCAGATCCATCCCCTCGGAGCTTCGGCCCTGGACAAGTTTGGATCCCCCCAACCCCCCCCACCCCGAGGCTGGAATCCTGGGGTTGCTTGGAATTACCTTCTTTGGAAGTTTTGGCTCCAAGGAGGTGAGTTGAGGCTGCCCCAGTCCTTCGGCTTTCGAGGTGGTAGAAAGGGCTTCTTTTCTCCAAAGAGAACCATCTTCTCATGTTTTGGCTCCTGCCCCCTTTCTCTCATCTGTTCCGAGCTCTGAGTCAGTCAGGGCTATTCCACAGGGACAGCCAGTTTCAGTGGAGGAACCTCCCCTGTCGTCCAACACCACTCTAGAACATCCCATGGAGGAGGTGCACCTGAAAAGAACATGCAAAATGAGGCACATAGACTCCCCCCCTGGAGTCCCTCAGGGAGGATACTGACTTTGATGAAGGAGAGGGATCCCCCAGGTCACCACCAGACATTTCCTTTGGAGATATTTTAGAAATCCTGAAACAGAAAGGTGGTTGGTCATCCCAAAATCCCTCACTGGAAGAGTCTGTGTTCTTTGAGGCTTTTGGTTTTGGCCCATCTATGTGTTGGGTGAGCTCCCCAGTGGATGAATTTATTGATCTGGTTTCCCAGTGGGCATGGAAGGAGCTGGATACTGTCGAGCCCATCACCAAATGTCCCAACAAGTTTTTAACCCCACCTACAGGCAGACCCCACTGGAACAGAAGAGTCCCAGTTGATCCCACTCCTGAACACAAACTAAGAACCAAGCCAAGAGAGAAGAAAACCAGTGAAAAATGCCTTATTCCAACACCATCAGTTTCAGTTAAGCGCTTTAATCCATTAGGACATCATCAGAACTGAAGACACAACCCAATCAAAAGTTTAAATAGCAATAAAACCAATCACCTGATTCAGTAATACAATTTGAAAATTAAAAAGGTAAAAATGTAATAAAAAAAATATATATATAAAAAAAAATATATATATATATATATATATATATATATATATATATATATATATATATATATACATATGTATGTTAATTTTTTTGTATTGTTAAAATATTAAAATACTGAAAAAATTAAAATTCCAAACTTTTGAGATGCAAAATAATTGAAATTGAGCAAGTGTCGTTCAAGCCAGGCTCCACAAACGAATTAAGCCTCAATTGCCATTTTAACTCCCTAACAAATGTTCTTCGACAATTCTCCCCCTGTCATCTCTCTTAAGTTGTTCAATTACAAAATAACAAAAGATGTGAATTTGTTAATCTCACCGATTATTCTCGCTGATGGGTTGGAGCCGATCCTCGGCTCCGACATGGCCTATAGCAAGCTCAAGGTTTACCAGTAACTTGAGACCAGCCCCTTATCCCACCATGCACTGCTCGAATTACCTCAGATCTAGTTTGCCGCGGCAAGAGAGATCTTGGTGATCCAGATAGCTCGGACCATTTTAGAAACAGAACTAACAGCAAGTTTTTTAAAAGTTTTCCTTTTGTTATATTTATGTAGTGTGTGTTAGTTCCATTATTTTTAGATAGTTTAGACTAAATTAGGGACTTGTTGGCTTTTTAGTTTGTGTGGGCCTTTATCCCCTTTTCCTACTATTAATCCCTTTAGTAGTTAGTTTTTTTTTTTCTGTGGGACTCTTAGTCCCATATTTGTATTATATTTTTATTTATATATATTTTACTGTTGTAGATAGTGCCCGGGTTGGGCTTAGTTGTTTGTGAATCTATTTACTGTTTTTCTCTCAGTATGTTAGAGGATAGGGAGAAATCCCATCCCAGATCGGGTTTTAAAAAATGCCTAGATTGTGGGCAGAAAATGTCCATCACTGACGGACATAGGTTCATAGGTTTATAGATTAGTACTAAGCTAACTGCCCTTGCGAGCCATTTTAAGCCTAGCCAATTATCCCTTGTGAGACTCAAACCCTGCACCTTGTGTTTGTAAGGCAAACACCTTAACCATTAGGCCACCCTCCCATTCCATATTCAATGTGTCTACTGTTTGGGGGCCAAGCACCTCCAAGACACCTGTAGCATTTGTCACTCATTCTCTTCAAGAGTATTCTTGGAGAGAAGGAGGAAACTTAGAGGATTGCTACAGCAAACTTTTTCAGAGGTTTTGAATAGCCATGAAGCTACTAGTACGTCTTTCAAATCTTCAAAATCCAAGTCTTCAGATAAGGTATCCAAAAAGGCTAAAATTTCAGGAGGAGGGTCATCAGTTCCACAGTCATCGGAGCCGAGTGTACCTTTGATTCGGAGCCAGCTCTCCGTATTGGAGCCGGTCTCCGAAGTTCCTTCTTCACCTCTGCTCCAGTCAGCACCATCAGTGCATTCAGCTAAGTCTTCAGTCAGCCTTTCGGATTTGGACATGGATCGGCTAGTGCAGAAGCTTTTACAGACACCAGGACTTGCCAAACTGTTGTCGGCCCCGACCAGCTTGTCGGTGCCGAAGACCATGGAACCAAACTTGTCTACTTCTCCTCCAAGCCGTACCAGACTCTCAGAGCCGTGGGAAGTCAAACCGATGGTGGTCGGACCCTTGGAGCCGATATCCGATCCGGCTTATCGGCTCCATCTACTTGGATGTCCTCGGCGCTGACCGAGAGCTCTAGGAGCTGACGCTCTCCAGTCGGGTCCGGGGAAGATAGTCGCACTGTCTTGTCCATGCCGACTCTCCCTCTCGGGGCTTCGGCTCGGATGAGCTCGGCTCCTACCTCAGGCTCAGAGCCCAGGGTTTCGGTGCGGAAGGATCGGACGGTACTCTAGGGTCCGTCCACTCCTCGTCTGAGCCAAGGTTCCTTCGATGCTATGAGGAGTGTTTTGTCTCCAAGGACAACATCAGCATCGGTTCAGCTTTCCCTCTCCCCTCAAGCTCCTGTGTCTACTTCTGCATCTACCGACCCCTCTAAGCGTAGAGACCCTGTACCTCAATTACCCCCACAGGGTGTCCCCTGCTCTTCTGAGACCTCCCCAGACCCCCCCCCCCCAGTGAGGAGGTGCCCAGAAAGAGACTGTGCAAGAGGAGGCACTTAGACTCCCCACAGGAGTCTTTGACATCTGACAGATCCAGATCCATGGCTACTTCATCTACTTTTTGGTCAAGAATGTCTTTTGATGATATTTGTGCTGCAGCTGCATGGTCCAAGACTCGTACCTCTATCTCTGATTGCAAATTTGATATTTCCATAAACAGAGCAGCCCTTGGTTCAGCAGTACTCCAGAATATCCTTCGATGAAGGCCACCTAAGATCAGCTTAACTGGGGACTCTGTCCCATACATTGAGGAAGAATGAAAAGGACATCAGATTTGAAAGTTATGTGCTCACCATAACCGGGCATCTGTTGTCCATTTTCCTTCTTCCTCAGCATCACTATAGGGATATATGGCAGTAAACTCAGTCTGAGATAATGGGGATGGAGTAGGGATTTATGGGTAGAGGGAGGAGCTCGGGAGCTGGAGTCGAAGTCTGGTATATGCGGCTGAGTCAGATCCAAGGATTGGATCCAAACCCAGATGTTGAGGAAGAATGAAAATGGGCAACACAGATGCCTAGTTATGGTGAGTACATAACTTTCAATTTCAACTGTTGCAGTATTGTGTCCCTCCCTCCCACCTTCCCCCTTCTTGTTCCTGTTTTGTTACCTCCTGGCTAAGAGATCCTCCTTTTACCCCTTTCTGAATGCACATATTTATCTTTTCTATTCTTCTTGGGCTGTTCTGGTTCTCCTGGGCCAATTTACTTCTGAGAATTAGTTACTTGATGTCACTTGTATGCCTTACCTAATGGATGTAGGACATAGGTCTGTATGGCACCTGGAAGGTCCAAGGCTTTGATATGCTGGCTTGGATGTATGGCTATCCTTGGTAGGATATCACTTTAGTAAGGAATTCTGCAACAGTGAAAAGTAGAACATCTACTGTTATGGTAAATTCTCTCATAGCTGTACTTTCACACCTTTGATAAACATTACTAAATTGAATTGTTTTCCAGGGCAAGAGCAAGATTTGCTAGAGCAGTTTTCCAGGGGCTTTCCACCATCCTCCTTCCTCAGAAGTATGATGCATGTTGAAGGTGCCCAAAAGCTGTAGTATACTGGCCTGGGCATCTGATCCTTAGCATATGTCCCATATAGCTGTATAATACTGCAACAGTGATCTAGTCGGACACTTACTGTTATGACAAGTTTATGTACTCAGTTGTGCCATGTTCCTCATTAGATTAGTGTTCATCATTAGATCTTTGAATTAGTCTGCTCCCAAAAGACAGTGTAGAAGCACTTTGAATGTATTAGCAGTTGAGGCAGTAGATTTATAACCTTTTCCAAGATGATCATTGGGATGGAGACCTAAATCTGTGCGACTAGCATAAAGTAACTGAAATAGTGCAAGGAATTAGACTGTCCTCCTAGCTCAATATGTGCTATAACAGAGTAAGTTGACAAAAGGTACAGTTTATTCTGAGCAAATTTACTAAAGAAAATTCCAAAATATGCCAAGTTTAGGATATCAGATAAGGGAGTACCTACAGTTACCCATTTCAGAAGCCCATCAAATTCATATTAGTACCATCTGAGTGAGAAAGGAACATAGACACTTGTAGCATTACTAAAAATAATGGGGTTTCCTATTACTTCCATAACTGTCTCATTTCTTCCACCACTTGGCTTGTTTTGCGTAAATGAGGACAGTGCCTGTCTTACACTTGTGTATCAGCTGTACAACTGTGTATCAGTTTGTTAAAAAAATAAAATACAGCAGCATTAGATCTTCCAATAAGACCTTCAGACACTAGCAAGAAATTAACAAAAGTGTGGATTTTTCCAAGCAGGACTGTGTTTCTTAGGGCAGATCAGAATGGAGTAATGCTGTAGAAGAACAGAAGATAGGAATTCTTGCTTCTGAAAGTTTCATGTACTGCTTTTCTTTGAAGAGAGTATTGAAATTTGCTATTACAAATATGTAGAGTTCTAAGCAGTGCCTCACTGTTGACCTACATTGGGTTTTGAGACATTTCCATTAGAATGCCTTTTTATTTTCTCTCTCCCTCTGATCAGATCTATTTCTTGCAATGTTTGATAAAAGTGTGGACACCACTCCGTGAAGCAACTTGATAATACTTGAGTAAAAACTGTAAATGGAGGAAGCAGTTTTGCTCTAGTCAGTGCTTTATTGTATTTCTCAGAACTGAAAGCACCACAAACGAGGTATCCATTCATCCGTGGTGAGTTGCATTGCAAGGTTAAATGCAAGTCCACTCCATGTCAGCAGATTGAGGGTCATCAACAGTAGGTTGAACACTTTCGTGCTTCCTTCTGATGCCTTCCTGCACTGATTTACTGGGGAAAAAAAGAGAGTTCAAGGAAGTATGGCTCATTTAAACCATTTGATCCTTTAACTTTTGGAGCTTAGGATTTATGTGCACCTCTTTAGACCTTATTTTTTGATTCCCAAACTCCAAACAGGGTTTGTTACAAGAAACTAATTCTGCTGAAATGTAAAGTTAATAAATGGTTCTTTTACATTGATTGCTGATGTCTTTACAAGGAACAGTTAGTATATCCAGCCACAAGGTGAACAGAGAGGCACTGGGCCCGTTTGAAAAGGCTATAATATGGTGGAACAGCAGTAACCATTAAAACACCGGAGGTTATCTGTAGTGAGTTGAACATTTAATGAAGAATTGTAACCAGTAACCCCCCCCCCCTTCACTAATATATATATTTTTAAGGAGCCTGAATTGTAGGGTGTTAATCAAGCTGTATTCAACTCTTGCCTATACAGAAAACAGTTCTGTTCCATGTGTGAGCTGCAGTGTTTGGTTGAAGGTGTAATGTCAACTGTTCCATTAGCTGTGGAACAGATGTCCACTGTAAATACATTTCTGAAAAAAGCACTAGAAGCAGACAATCCCACTTCCCAGTGAAATGTCTCTAACTGTGTCTGCCAGAGGTCTTCTGGAGTTTTAACAACAGCACACTGTATGTAGTGTACTAACCACTTGGATAGTATTTGCTTAGTTACTGCAGCACTGTCATTACCAGGAGTAAATGATTTTTTATTTTATTTATTTATTTTACATTTGTTGACCGGGCTAGTCTAACTGGATACATGTCCATTTTCAGTAGAGGCCCGAGGAGAAAAGCTCCACTGTAACAGTCTATGGTAACAAACTTAAGAAAAAATATATACAAGAGTTTAGCTAAAACTACTAAGCAGGAGTTAGTAACTAATTAGAATACAGAACAACAGAAAAGCAATTAGTGTAACAAAAACACATAGCAATACGAGCAGTATTATAATACAGAATAAATTTTTTTTTTTTTTTTTTTTTTTTTTTTTTTTAAGCATCTTAGAGGTGATAGGGGGTAAAACATAAGCAAAGTAAGTAGTTGTAATAGGAGGTAAAATCATAAGAAAGAGGAAGTCACAAGCTGAATAGAGTCAAGGGAAAAAGAAATTGAAGTGGTGGGAGGAGTGGTATCAGCTAGATGGAGACAAGGCAGAGTGAGAGAAGGAGAAGTACTACTTATCTATATGATGGGTTTGTACAGTGCAGAAAGAGGTGTTTGGAAAAGAGGTGGAAAGATGTGGAAGTAGAGAACGAGAGTCAGTCAGGGGAAGAGCAAGGGCAGAGCCAATGTGATTTGAGGTGGGTCTTTAAATGTTTCTTGAAGAGGGGTGTTGAGGTCAAGGTAGTAAGTTCACTAGTGAGCTTGTTCCAGTGTGTACCCACAGCATTTGAGAAAAGGAGTCACCCGCTTTGTTCTGAGATTTACATGTGGCTACTAGAAGTTTATTAGCTGAGCGTAGGTTAGAGAGATTTTTATAGGGGGAAATAAGAGTACTAAGAATAGGTGCATTAGAAGGGAAGTGGAGTATCCTGTGGGTAATAGTCAGTTGTTGAAGTAGAATGAGATTTTGCAGTTCAAGCCAACCTAGCTGTCTGAGATTTAAGCAATGATGAGTCCGATATGGGGCACCTGTAGCAAACCTGACAATGTTGTGGTAGGATGAGGCTAGTTTTGATAGGTTTGTTTTGATAGGTTAATAAAGGTTGGAGAGGCATACAGTAGTGTTGAGATGAGATGTGTTTGAGCTAAAGATATCCTAGTCTCTGGTGTGAGAAATTGTTTAAGTCTATAGAGTGCACCTATTTTTGTTAACTGTTTTATAGTTAAATTGATGTGAGCATCAAAGTTTAGTTGATTATCTATTGTCACACCAAGCAGTTTTGTAGTGCTGTCGGGTGATATAATTGTGCCATTGTTAGAGACAATAGTAAAGGAAATTGGGATGGACTTTAAGTTGGAGTAATCAATAGTAACTTAGTCTTTTTAGGATTAAGGAGGAGACAGATGTGTTTGAACCAATTTTCTGCTGCAGTAAAAACATTTTGGGTACATGAATGTAGTTCAGCAGGAGACATTGCAGTGCAGATGAGTGTAGAGTCATCTGCATACTGAATGCAGGTGGAGGATGGGAGGGAGGTATTCAGATTATTAATAAAGATGGAGAAGAGGAGGGGACCTAGAATAGAGCCTTGTGGGACTCCAATGGAGACTGGGAGCTGGGAGGATAAATGACCATCCCAGAGTACTGCTTGTTGTCTTTTGACAGGTAGGAGTTGAACCACAGAATAGCCATTGTGTCAAGAGAAAGGGATTTAAGCATATCAATCAGGAGATGGTGATTTACCATATCGAATGCTTTTGAGAGGTCAAGAAATAATGCAGATGAATATAGATTATTGTTGCGATTTTTGTTGATGGTGTCTGTAAAGGAGAGAAGGGCAGTGGTGGTGCTATGGAATGGTCTAAAGCCGTGCTGTGAGTCAGCAAGTAGGTTATTATGGAGAAGGTGTTCTAGAAGTTATTGGTGGACACATCGTTCCATGATTTTAGCTAGAGGAGAGAGTAGGGCTATAGGACGGTAGTTTGAAAGTTCAGTTGTATTTCCCCCTTTATGTAAGGGGATGATATGGGAGATTTTCCAGAGAGATGGAATAGTGGATTTGGTTATGGTTCTGTTTATTAAGATGGAGACTGGGAATGCTAGTACCTTTGCAGCTAGCTGCAGATACTCTGCTGGCAGTTTGTCTGCTGAGGGGGTACAAGGTTTAAGTTTTTGGAGTTGGTTGTGAATGAAGGCTGTAGATACTGTGTTCAACTTTAAAGAGTGTATTTTATTATTAGGAGGGTTGAGTTCAAGGGTTGTTGGTGGAGTTAAGGTGTTGGGAAGAGAGGTGACTGTTTCTGAGAAGAAGTTATTTATGATGTCAGCAATTTTATTAGGAGGGGTCTGAGTTAGGTTGGCAGGGGTGGGTGTTTTGGAGTTTCCAGGGTATAGGAGTTTCTTGATTCCAGACTAAAATTTTTGAGGGTTCTGTTGGGGGTTTTGTTGAAATTTAAAGTTGAAGTTTTTTTTGTCAAGGAGTATAAGTTTCTTTGTGGTATTTCTAAGGTGTTTGAAATGTTGGTGGTCAGTGGGGTTTTTTGTGGTTCTCCATTTTGCCCAAAGTTTGTTTCTTAGTATCATTTTTTGCTTGGTTTCTTTGGAAAGCCATGGAGCTGCTTTGGACCTTATTTTAATTTGGCGAGATGGGGCATGGCTGTCCAGAATTTGGAGGAATTTATTATTGAAATAAGTGACTGCCTCTTCCAAGAGGAAGGTCTTTGAGAGGTGCCCAGTTGCAAGCTTTAAGTTCTAGGAGGAAGTTGGGAAGGCTAAAGATTTTCTTACTGTGTATAGTTCGATATACTGACTGCATAGGACTACTATATTTTTGTTTGGAAATGTATGTAGGGAGGTGGTCACTAATATTGTCAGGGAGTATACCTGTTTTATATGCATGGGGATTGTTATTAACAAGTATCCAATCAAGAATACTCTGCTTCTTGGTAGGTTTATGTATTCTTGTAGGGAAGTTTATGATTTGTTGGAACATGTAGAGGTTTATGAGAGAGGTGGGTTTAGTGGAACAGCAGGAGTTCCAGTCAATATTGAGATCACCTAAGAAAATAATTTCTTGTGGGATGGTAGAAGAGAGCCAGCTAAGGATATTTTCAAGTGTATTTATATTTTTCCCGGGAGGGATGTAGCAACACATAATATACATTGCTTTGTTCTTATTAATCTGAAGTTTGGAGCAAAGGAGTTCAGAATTTGTAGGAGAGGGAGGTCGGTAGTCTATCAGGCTAATTTGTAATTCAGATTTATAAAGTATGGCAACTCCCCCACCTTTTTTGTTTGGTCGATCGAGTCTTAAGATACTGTAACCAGGTGGGGTAATTTCATTGTCTTTGATTGCTGGTTTAAGCCAGGTTTCTGTTAGGCAGAGGATGTCAAATGAGTAGAAGTCAATTAGGGCACAGAGCTGGGTAATTTTATTTGTTATACTACGAATATTTAGGTGAGCAACTGTAAGAGAGTTGGGCGAAAAAGGGGATTTCATGGCTTTAGTATTTTGGTCAGTGGGGGTAAATGGAAAGGAGTTGTTAGGGCCAGGGTTGGGATGCATGTCCCCATGAACCAGTAGGAGCAGGAGAGGGGAGGGAAATCTTTCTGCGTATTTCGAGTAGGTGAGGTAGAGCCTTCTGGTTTTGTAGTATTTGTTGTGGTTTATTCGGTGAAACTGGGGAGGAAGGTATGGGGATGATGATGACAGGGTAGGATATGGTATTGAGGTTGGGAGGAGAGTAGGGTTAGTTTGCTTTGATGATGTAAGGGAGCCTGACAGACTTAGGTTTTCATAGTAGGTAAGAGTGTAAGATATAACCAGGAAATTTAGGAATGTGAATGAACACAGTATGTTAAGGTAAATTAAAGTATTAGGTTTCATAGTGCTGGAAGTAGTAAAATGGGTGTGGTGTTTGGAGGGAGTGTTGAGGGGGGAGGTGTGGATGGTGCTAGATAGGTTTGGAAGTGTGAAATGAGTCAGTATTGTGATAGGTGGTAAGATACTAGGGGGTGTGGCAAGGCAAGTATAAGGATGGAGACACTGGGGGTGGGTGAGATGTGGGGGTAGGGTAGGGGAGCGAAGTGAGCCCGCAGGGCGAACGGAGCGGGTTAACCCTCTGAGGGAGTGGATCCAAGGAAAACAATCAGTGGAGATATGAAAGGTAAGGGTAGTTTGGATGAGAGTAGGTGGAAGGAGTGGGCTTAGAAAAAAGTGAAATAAGCAGGGTAGATAGGTGCTAAAGTTCAGTAGAGGTCTAAGGGTAAAGTGGAGCTGCAGTACAAGAGGTTGAGTCAGTCTGTGAACATGAGGAGTGGGAAGGTAGTTAGAGGGATAGCTTCTAGGAGAAAAAATGCCACCTGGTGGCAAGATGCAGTACAACAAGCTAAAGGTTTTGTTTGGGAAGTAGCAGGTTAGGGGATTCAAGGAGGGGAAAAAAAGTGTAAAGACGTACAGGAGGATAGGTGTAATAAAAGGGGAAAATGGAGAGTAGAAAAAAAGGTCTTTGCTGCTGGTAGCCTTAGCTGGGGAGTGTACAATGAACCTGAGGTGTAAATACAAGAAATAGTAGTTGTATTGCCTGTAGGTTAAAATAACATACTTTCTTTTCCTTGCTGGACTGAAGCACAGGGTGTACAAAGGTGCAATTCCTTAGTTTTGGAGATTGGGCAGCAGTTGCTGTGGTGGGATGAGTCAGTAGGTCAGCAGCAGATAGGGCAGATTCCCAACTGTGAATCAGTATGCCAGGTTGGTTCGTTTCTTTTCCTTGCTGGACTGAAGCACAGGGTGTACAAAGGTGCAATTCCTTAGTTTTGGAGATTGGGCAGCAGTTGCTGTGGTGGGATGAGTCAGTAGGTCAGCAGCAGATAGGGCAGATTCCCAACTGTGAATCAGTATGCCAGGTTGGTTCGTTTCTTTTCCTTGCTGGACTGAAGCACAGGGTGTACAAAGCTGCAATTCCTTAGTTTTGGAGATTGGGCAGTAGTTGCTGTGGTGGGATGAGTCAGTAGGTCAGCAGCAGATAGGGCAGATTCCCAACTGTGAATCAGTATGCCAGGTTGGTTCGTTTCTTTTCTTGCTGACTGATAGGGCAGATTCCCAACTGTGAATCAGTATGCCAGGTTGGTTCGACAAGGAATGGACTCCGGAGCTAGGGGTAAACAGCAGCAAAGAGATACAGAGCAGGGGTTAAAGATGGTGATTAGTCTGTTTGCCTATACTGTTGTACCTGTGACATCCAGTTAACATTCCACTGGACTGCTACCAATTAATGTGACGTCTAGACAATACCCCAATGAACTGCCAACATTAATGTGATGTCTCCCACTATCCCGTGTCAGTAATTAAGGAGCTTCAGTCCTCACTACTGACTCTAATGTGAGACTGTCACTTAAACAGGAGTAATATTTCACAATTTTACCCTACAAGCACAACAGGAACACAGTTTATAGCCTGGGACTGGACTGTATACTTCTGTCCACCCCAAATATAACTCCTTATTACACACCTCAGAGCAGTGTCCCAGTTTAAGACCTCTGTTACTCTCACACTTAAAGTAAATCTCACACATCCAAACACTTCAGGGAAAACCTGACACATTTCCAGCTGTGTCCCTTCCCCAAAATAATATGGTAATGCTGCCACTAATTAGTGTTTTCATGCCCTTCTAAAGGGGTGTCCAGTTATGAAAATTAAATGTTAAAACAAGTAGTAGCAAATGACCTAAGCATCCAAGCAGTGTAAGATAATAAAAATATTTAATATTGAACAAAATGAGTAAAAATATAAAACAGTAATGTCCCATAAACAGAACTCAGTGACCAGGAAAATGAAATCAATACCGAAGGCTAGAGATGCAACATTCAGAAAAACTCTTAACTGATTTGGCTGATTAGTTATAATTTCCTATCTAACTAAAGAACACTGTCCCTGATCTAAACTAAATTACTGCAACAGGGCAAAGGCAAGCTTACAGTTCTTAGTGGGCCCATTTTGGGTATCCACTGCACAGTAAGTCTGTGATCAAACGACAATTGTAACTGTCTTTTGTAACTGACAACTGTCTTCTGCAGGCTGTTTTATAGACTAGCCTGTCAACTGTTACAGTTCTAATTTTCATTTCATATTTTTAAATTCAACCAACAGCCATTTTCTAAAAGTTCCTTCCTGTCTTTCAGCTTCTTACAGTAACATATAGTAACTGTCAACATTCCAATGACATCAGTTACTGAGCAGCTGAATCTGAGACAGTTTGCCTTTAGAATCTCTCTTCACAGACATGCAGAGTTAGAAATGTAAAGTGATACTGTTCTAGTCTAAAGTATTCTGTTCAAGCAGATCATAAATCAACATGTAATAACTTATTTACAATATCATAGCTAGTCATGCTGACATACAGTACACAGGATAATCTGAAATTATATACAAAACTTTAGCCAGGCATGCTAGCACAGATGACTGGGTATAATTTCTTCACAGTAGTCATCAGAGGCAGAACTGCATCTAGTTCTGCACACTCTGTAGAAAATATGCTTCTCACCTGTGCTGAGCTTTCAAGAAAAATACTGGGTGGAAAGGGAAGTGGTAGAGATAAAATATAGGCTTAAGACATATGAGGAATTAAAGCTTTATTGTCGGAGGCCTAGTGCTTATGAAACACCAAATAAGGCTGTATGCATCTAAGAGCCTGGTATTCCAGAATTAATAGAGCGATGGCTACCAGAAAAATAAGCCAATAACCAAAAAGGACTGAAGACAAAAATCCAAAGCACAAACAGCAAAGCAGTCCCAAAGAAAAAAAACGAAGGTAGGTGTAGAAGCAAATAGATTTAATACAGACCAGAATTAAGCGCTTCCATTGCTTCTACACCTGCCTTCGTTTTCTGGGAACTGCTCTGCTGTTTGTGCTAACAGAAATAATGCCTTCCAGATCATTATCTTCAGATTTGCCATACCTATCAGTTTGAAAAACAGATGTGAAAATATGTTGATCATAACAGCTCATATCCCAGTGGGGAAGAGTATGATATGAGTAAATATCCATCCTCCCTGTCGCCAGTAGGCATTAGGACAACTTGGTGAATCAACTTTTCCATAGTGCTAACTGCCCTTCCTTTAGCTTATAATGCACTGATGTGCCAGCCCTCTCCAGGTCTTTATTTTTGTCTGCAGAAATGGCTCTAGGCTGCTTTTCAGTTTGTTATGAGTAAAACCATTCCAGTTTGTTTTCTGCATCTTGCTTGTCTCTCTTAAAATTACTTTTGTTTTCCACTTTTCTCTAATTTCCCTGTCAGCAACCTTTATTTTGTCTAGGCATAGGTTGTGTGTATTTGTGATCATACAACACTTTCTCCATCTGTGTACCTGTGGGAGAGAAAGTTTTCTCAGAAATAGGCACATAGTCTCTGTATTGCCTTTGAGATACTCATAACCTGTAAAAGTGCCAAATTTGCCAAAAGTTTACAAAATCTACTTTGAAAAGTTGAAAACGGCATTCGTTTTGCATAGTAGTACAGTCTTTATCTGTGATAAATAGTACTAAATCTTCATGTGTCATTTCCATTTTTCCCTCAGATGGTCAAAGTCTTTATCAGGTTTGCCATCCTACTCCAAAAAGGCTAAATTTATACCTTGCCTGTCATCCAGGTCTCATCATCTTTAGCAGATGTTCTAGAATAACTAGTTCAAAAAATTGCTGATGAAGTTTTAGATAGTTTGCTGAAGCAGTGACACTGACGCCTTTGATTTTTTTTTCACATTCATTCAGGAGCATTTTTCTTGCTGCTGAGAACTCAAATCTACTTGTATGCAGGATTGCAGCCCCTTCTGCAGTTGACTGATAGGTTGGCCAAAGTCTTGTTGGGGGCTGAGGTATAGCATTCATTCTGGTTCCTTTCCTCTGCTTCATCTGTGGAAGAGAGGGAATCCTTGGCTAAGCTGTATTACTTGGGTAACCTTCTTTTCCATTGCCGGTGCCACAGTGTCATGGCCCATGTTGATGGTGAGTATTATGGTGCCTTTTTTGTTACCTTATGGTTCTCTGTCTTGCTTCAAGTGTTTATCTCCCTAAACTCTATATCGTTCATGGCTTTACCGTTGGTGCAGATGTCCTGTGTTGAGTTTGCGTACCAATGAATTTGCCAGCTCTCTTGGTGGTGGTGTCAATGAAAGACTTGCCTGGCTATTGGGTTTTCAACACTGTTGACATAGATGCCAAACCAGCAACAACAGTGCAGTGGTACTCTTTGTTACCATATATTCCAGCCACAATTCTGTTACTTCCCCTGCTTCAGCATCCTCCTTTTGAGCTCTTGACCTTCTAACCTGTCAATTTATTGGCAGGTCTTGGAGTGCAGCTCCTCTGGATGCTGCTGCCAGGATGCTTACATAAAGAAAATCTCTTCCCGTTATTTAGATGACCTTGGTCTTAAGATCCAGAAAAGAACACTTAGACTCCCTACCCCCAGAGTTTCCCACTGTCTACTTACATGAAAGAGGGTGCATACCTCCCCAGGTAACAGAAGTTTGGAGGAGGCCCTGATCGTGTGCAGTAATGAGGGTGGTATGACTTTCTTACTCACTATTCCTCCCACAGGGAAGTGTCCAGAAAGTCTGTATGTCTACTTAGTATTCCTTTTCATTGCTACCTACTTTGTCATTGTCAAAGTTACCACAAACCTCTCTTGAAAAAAATACTGATGTTAGGATCCCAGTCACATAAAACGCTAAACACATTCTGCAGGATTAGAGAGCTTTTGGTCACAGACTTCAAAATGTGAAACCCTGGTTTTAGCAGTAGCCCTTAAAGCTCAGGCATCCCAAAAGCCAGCTGTCTGTTTTCCCCTTTAACTCATGGGTGCTAAATTGTGATATACAAGGTAGATTTTGTGCATGACATCACTGATGAGACGCCTCATGCAACTGAAGGGTTGTCAGCTGGCCCATAAAAGAAAAGTTGCTCTCTGCGCTCTCAGTTCATAACTACTTCAGACATGAAGACTGATGATGTTCATCGTGTTACCCTACTGCAGTCATCACACTTGGGTTAACCTGTCGTCAGGCGGTCCCGCAGTCGGCCTGAATTCCAAAGTCTTGGTCCGGCGTCGGTTGCTGTCACTTCTTCCCTGACGTCAGTGCGCCAGGGGTATACAAGAGGCATCCGACACCATTTTCTTCAGTCTTTCTTGCTGTGCGGTGCCCGAAGCAGAAGCAGTTCGCAAGTGCCGGTCGGCCGACACCTGAGATTTTCGAATCGAATTTCAGTCCAAAGTCTTCAAAGCTAAGTACCCCATTGGGGAACCTTTTCTTGCCTCAGTTCAATGTCAGAAAAAGTTAACAATTGTATTTCTTGTGGGAAGCAAATACCGCATAAGGACTTTCATTCTTATTGTATACCTTGCCTAGGCCCAGACCACAACGTCACTGGTTGTCGGTTTTGTGCTAGGTTCAATAAGCGAACTATAAAGCGACACTTTGATTTCGCACGACACTACTTCTGTAGGAAATTTAATTACACTATGCCATCAGAGCAACCGATTACCAGCGTGCATAAAAAATGCAAAGATAAAGACAGGCAGCCTAGATCCAAGCCAGACTCCGAGGCCTCGGCTGGGCTGGTCGCCGGTTCTCCGGTTTTCAGTGAGGCGCCTACGCAGCCCCTGACGACCGCAGAATTGGAACTCCTGACTGCTTCGGATTCTCAAGCAGAGAGTTCTAGGTCAACGCAGGTATTTTCTTTAGGCCCTACCACCAACATTGCAGAAGGAGAAGCCGATGCTGCAGAAACACCTTCGGTTACAGAAGGTGTCTTCAGACTGACTACTCTCACCATAAAATCTTATGCTAAGCTTAAGACTCCTATAAAACCAGAAAAGACTGCACATCAGTCTCCAGTTCAAGGCCCCATGCCTAAGAAACAGATGCTTAAAATGGCTGAAGATTTGATTTCTTTAATCAGGGGTTCCCAACCCCAACCCCCAGACAAAAGGCCTAGACAAGAGGAGGATTATGCCTCCTCTGATCAAGTGTCTATTTCCTCAGGCTCCTCTGAGGAACAGGATTACTCCTTTCCCCCTTATGAAGATTCTGATGCT
Source organism: Protopterus annectens (assembly GCF_019279795.1). Lineage (NCBI taxonomy): Eukaryota > Metazoa > Chordata > Ceratodontiformes > Protopteridae > Protopterus > Protopterus annectens. The sequence goes on along the minus strand of NC_056746.1, from coordinate 1,057,982,128 downwards.
GAAGATTCCATTCCCTCAGCTTTTCCCCCTGAAGACTATTCCTTTGGGGAAACCTTACATACCATGAGGGAACATTTCCACTGGGAAGGTCAGGACTACTCCGACTCAAAGAAAAGGCTCAGAGAGTTTCTTTTACTCCCCCAGCACAGACCACTTGCTATCCCTCCAGTTTTAGACATTGTGGATGATGATTACTTAGAATCTAGTCTAAATCCAGATTCTCTGCCTCCTGCTCCAGCCAAACCAGATAGATATTATAGAGTGCCTGGCTCACACAAATTCCTTTACAAAAGCCCTGTTGCTGACCCAGAGACCATCTCCCAGGGTCCCAAAGGGGCTAAGGCTTCTGTGGCTAAAAATCCTGTACCCTCTGAAAGGGACTCCAGAGCACTAGATAGGTGGGGGAAGAAGGTTTACACCTCAGCTACTCTAGCTATGAGAGCACTAAATTGTCAATTTCACATGCTGAAATACCAGCAATGCCTAATGTCTCAAATAAAACAAAAGATGAGCACGCACCCTCAACAGTCAGAATTCAAAGAAATGCAGGATCTGTTGCATGCAGCTGAACAGGTGGGCAAACATACTTTACAATGTGGATTTGATTCCTTGGAAGCTTCCTGTAGAGCAGCTGTTACTGGGTCTGTTATACGTAGGCATGCTTGGTTAAAGGAACAAACTCTGCCTGATCATGTTAAAGCAAAGTTACTAGATGCACCCTTACAGCAGGATGTCTTATTTGGGGTTAAAGCAGAAGAGGTTTTAAAGAAAATGGAGGATAAGGCAAAAATCTATGCAGACGGTCAAAGATTTCTTACAGGTACAACCCCCATGCTTCAGCAGAAATTGGCCAGCAAAAAATTGGTCCTTTCCAGCTTCTGACAGACCACAGAGGGGTAAATACAGACGCCCAAGGGGCAGAGGACAAGCACAAATCCCTTACAAACCTTGCCAATGGGGCACTGCAACACAGAAGGGAGGAGAAGACAGGTCCCAAACTACTAGAAGACAAACACAATGACTTAAACCTCAAGCTGCCAAGCAAAAATCTCTTGGCAGCTTCCTTGGGAGGAAAACTAGCATTTTTTATAGACAACTGGCGCATCGTCACAAAGGACAAATGGGTCCTAGACATTATCTCACAAGGATACAGATTCCATTTCCACACCTTGCCAAGGATAAAAGGAATGCCAAACTTACCACAAAATCAATGGGCAGAGGCACAAAAACAAATTACAGCTCTCATGGACATGAGCCATTCAACTGGTACCTACACAGGAACAAGGCCAAGGATTTTACTCCAGGCTCTTTCTAGTCCCCAGAAAGGACAATGCTTGGAGACCCATTCTGGACCTTTCAGTTCTAAACACGTTCTTGCAAGTACCCAAATTCAAGATGCTAACACTACAGCAGCTTCTTCCCATGTTGGGCAAGAAAGCTTGGCTAGTAACGTTGGACCTCAAGGAGGCATACCTGCATGCCCCTATCAGACAAAATTGCAGAAGATACCTCCGTTTCATTGCAGGTTCAACCCATTACCAATTCTCTGCACTGCCCTTTGGCTTATCTACTGCACCCAGGGTCTTCACAAAATGATTGGCACCAGTAATTGCATACTGCAGACAAAGAGGAATTAAAATATACCCATACCTGGACGACTGCCTCATCCAAGCAGAAAGCAAGGACATTCTCTTACAACATCTGACTTTTGTAAAACACCTTCTAAGTTGCCTAGGGTACACAGTAAACAAAAAGAAATCAAAACTAGTGCCCTTACAAAATATGACATTCCTGGGTGCCAGCTTGAATACAACGGCCCAGATGGCTTATCTGACTCCAGACAAACAACTACAACTAACTCAATACTTCAAAATAATGGCAACAAAGACCCAACTCCCTGCAAGAAAAATTCTGCAGGCCTTGGGCTTCATCGCATCTTGTATACTACTAATACCATTTGCAAAACTGCATATGAGGAAATTACAATGGTACCTGAAAAGCGTATGGACTCAACACAGCCACAGCTTGGAAGCATTGATACCTCTCATTCCCTGCCTTCAACAGGAGTTTCTATGGTGGTCACAGGCATGTCACCTCAACAAGGGTCAGCCTTTCACCTTACCCCAGCCAGGCAAACTATGACAACAGATGCATCGGACTATGCCTGGGGGGCACACATGGCAGGACGGTGCGTTCAAGGCATATGGACTGCAGATCAAAGGAATCTGCACATCAATCAAAAAGAAATGCTAGCTGTACAGAATGCTCTGACAGCCTTCAGGGACCTCTTACATCCAGGACAGCTTATAATAAGGACAGACAGCACCACAGTAATGTGGTACATAAACAGACAAGGGGGTATACACTCCTACCCTCTATGCAGGCAAGCAATGACCTTGTGGAACACAGCACTGGCTTACCAAGTTCAATTACAAGCTCAATTCCTGCCAGGAAAAAAGAACACATTGGCAGACGACCTAAGCAGAAACATCATGGATCCCCACGAGTGGAAACTGGATCCACAAGTATTTGCAATGATAACTCAAAAATGGGGGCGCCCAGACATAGACCTGTTTGCCAACCCCCAAAACTATCAGCTTTCAAAATTTTGCACAAGGACATTTCACCATCAAGCTTGGAAAGTGGACGCACTCTCATTCAGTTGGAAAATGCTGACAGTATATGCATTTCCTCCATTGCCCCTTCTCACAAAGGTGCTGCTGAAAGTCAGGATGGAGAGACCTCGAATGATACTCATTGCCCCGGACTGGCCACACCAGCACTGGTACCCACTACTAAGGAACATGGCCCAGGGCCCACCATGGATTCTACCACAATTTCCTCATCTACTCACACAGCAAGGCAGTCAGATTCTACACAGCCAGCTCAAAACCTTAAATTTGGCTGCATGGGACATCACCTAAGCAACCAGCCAGCCCCTCTTTCACAAGCTGTTATGGATGTCATTCTGGAGGCCAGGAGGCCCAGCACCAGGAAAGCCTACTCAGACAAATGGAAAAGATTTTGCTCCTGGAACCAAGCTAAAGGCCAAAATACCCTTCAGCCGGACATGCCTCAGATTCTACAATATTTAACTGAGATGTTACACAAAGGACTTTCTTTTTCATCTATTAAAATCCATGCCTCAGCTATTTCAGCTCACTACAACACGGATCCTCCCTTATTTTCGCATCCACTTCTAAGGCAGTATCTCAGAGGGCAAAAAACATTAGGCCTCCCAGGAGATCGCCAACACCAACTTGGGACCTAAATTTTGTTCTGTAAAAACTTACGCTGCCACCTTTTGAGCCAGCTTTCTCAGCTGACTTAACATTTATATCATGGAAGACTGCCCTGCTGCTAGCAATTACTTCAGCCAGAAGAGTTTCAGAGCTACAGGCACTAATGGCAGTAGAGCCTTTCCTCATTTTTCATCAGGACAGAGTCTCTCTACGAACTAACCCCTCCTTTATGCCAAAGGTGGTATCCAGTGTGGCTCTAAATCAAACCATCCACTTACCCACCTTCTTTCCAAATCCACAGAACAAAGGAGAAAGACTCCTGCATTCCTTGGCCATTCACAGGCAACTACGTTACTATTTTGATAAAACTAAGGCTTTCAGAAAATCTGACCAACTTTTTGTATCCTATGCTACAGCATCACAAGGAAAGGCTATCTCAAAACAGACCATTTCCAAATGGATAGGACATTGCATACGTTTTTGCTACACCCAACATGGAAAACCAGTTCCTGCTAGCATAAGGCCCCACTCCACCAGGGCAGCAGCTACATCTACAGCCTTCCTCAGGGATGTGCCAACCAAGGATATTCTGGAAGCTACAACTTGGAGTTCAGTACACACCTTCACCAAACACTATCACTTACCACTTTACTCTAAGACTAGAGCTGGCTTCGCCACTGCAGTCTTACAGGGCCTTCTAGCCTCCTCTAACCCTGTTTGACTCCACCTCCCATCCTTAGCTTTGGGATTCTACCAAAGTGTGATGACTGCAGCAGGGTAACACGATGAACATAGTACAGTTTTGTACCTACCATAAATGAAGATGTTCGAGTGTATACCCTGCTGCAGTCCAGGTTACCCTCCCTCCATCCCCTCTGACCTAACTAAAACATTTCAATACCTTAAAATCTGATACAACCTTTGTGGTGTACTTGCTTATAGCTGGAGGGATGTTTTGTTTGTGCTAAGCTTTTATTATTGGTACTATCTACTGACCATCTTTTGGGGGGGCACCTGACATCTGGGGCAAGAAAAACTGAAGAAAATGGCGTCAATGCCTCTTATATACCCCTGGCGCACTGACGTCAAGGAAGAAGCGACAGCAACTGACGCCGGACCAAGACTTTGGAATTCAGGCCGACTGCGGGACCGCCTGACGACAGGATAACCCAAGTGTGATGACTGCAGCAGGGTATACACTTGAACATCTACATTTATGGTAGGTACAAAACTGTACTTTTTCAGTAATCCCACAGAAGGGTCAGCCAGAGTTGTGGGATCTGGCATTGTTTTATGCCAGCATGCATGGCTGTATTTGGTAGACTTCTCTGATCACACCAGGATGACCTTTATAGCTCACGTTTTCCAGGTCAGTCTATCTTTGGAGTAGAGGTTAAACTGGACATAGAAAATACAGAAAAAATGGCAAGATATCCTCTGCTGTAGATGTAACATTTTTAGCTGCCTTTTCAAGAACACAGAAGAACAAGTTTTAGACATGGTTCCAGTGAGGTACACCGGTACAGTACAGACCATAACAAAAAGGTAGCAGAATAAAACTCAGTAACCAGGATAACTTTCAGAAGTGTTATTGGACAAAAGATAGGTGTTCAAGCAAATAGCAGGAGGCTGTAGGCAAACAGCAGCAGTCTTGAGGCATTACCTGACTTTTCCAATCTGGTGGCAGTTGGTGGAGGGGGATGTCTGTTCATTCACCTGTCTGCATGGAAATCTGTCAGAATGGACAGATTAAAGGTGTTAATATCCAGAAGATGCAAGATAATTTTCCAGACTCAACCTGTCTATCTTTATTTTCCTCACCTGATGTCCTACCATGTTAAGCAACTCTGGAAGAAGGGATGTTTACAGAAAAGCAGAAGACTTGAGACAAAGTTCAGTATTTGATCTAAGTGGCCTAAAGCACCTGTATCCCCAAGGAAACCTTTGTCATGGCTCCTTCCATGTCCATTAGAAAAAGTTGGTTGTGATGTTTGTCCTGTAGGCCACCTATTTGCTAACTGGGATTACCAGAGAGGTACTTCAGCTCTAATTATTGATATTTGCATTTGGTGTCACTGTGGTGTCCATGGTGATTCAAAATGCATTTCAGTAGTAGTTGACCTCTGGATTTAGGGGAAAAAAAGCTTTTCCAATACTACGAAAACGGGATCCTAACTGCTTTTTGTAGTTCATTCTGTGATTGGCACCAGGGAGTCCCTAATCAAAATGTTTTCACTCTGTGAATTACATTGAACCTTGCCAAGTCACAAATGACCTTTTATTTTTCCAGCTGCTGACATCCATCATATGTAATCCAGGCATTGTTCATTGCTGAGTATGCCTTCAGTGGATTAGCTATTATATCTTCAATCCAAAGTTTGCAGGATACTGACTGTGGTACAGAGGGATAAAATCCCAACTGAAACCTAGATGAGCATACTTCAGGTATTGGCTTGAGTATTGGAAGAACTGGGTGGTGAAGGATGGAAGTTTGCAGCTAATGGCATCTTGCCCATCCTGTGGGGAGAGAGTAGTGGTTCTGGTCAGATAATTGTCCCATGGAAGTGAAGGCTTGTGATTAGCATTTACAGGTAAAGATGAGACACAAGCTTCATCCTCCTAACCAGTAGTGGTAGCTTTCTGTAGTGTATATGGACACACACTTGCAGTTTGGGAGGTTATAACTTGGTCTTCATGGTGATGCAGGTGTTAATGTCAGCTACCAAGGGTGTGATGGGTTTAAGGCCATATGCAGAAAGAAAACATGGTAGCTGTCAAAATGGTGATGACCTGAGACTGGTCTCTCTTTACAGGTAGTGAGTGGGCTGAGAATGGCCGTCACCCTGTGAGGAACATTTGAGGCAGTGAATAGATGAGGAGGATGGATGGTCAGCAAAACAAATGTCACCATGATATTAAACTCTAGTAATACTTCAGCTTTCTGGCTAAAAGCTTTGAGACTTAAATGTGGCATCTCTTCTGACAGTGGCCTATACCAGACTCTGAAGAGGATGCTGCATGGACATTTAGGATGAAGTGGTCTCATATCTGACACTGTATTACACCAAATTCAGATATATAAAGGGGATGCACACAGCACCTTCTCTGCTGGCTGAAGATAACCTTTTTTTCTTTTTTGACCATGGGAATGCTTTTGAGCTTAACCACTCATACGTCACTATTGTGTGTGCGCCTCATGACGGGGCATTGGCATTAGGTGGTTCAGGGCTTTGGTGTCCTTTGAGTCCATTCTGTGCATCAGCATTTTGGAGATAAAGATATTTTTTATTTTGCATTTTATGACTCTTTCTTAGGTAGTTATTACCATCCACTCATACAACATGGCAGTGGTTTGGTATATCAACGTTCTGGGATGGGGGTGAGGTCTTTATCTTGCAACTTATACTATGAAGCCAAGAAGTTTGGGAATGGGCCATTCACTCCATTTATTTTTTTATGATGAGTCACATTCTAAGGAGGCTAGTTCTCTAGCAGACAAGCTCAGCTCCCCCTTTATTCATACTCTGCAAGTCTTTCAGTCCTTTGATTTGGAAGGTGTTCTACATATGTGGTAAGATTGCTGCTACTGCTATCTGTTTACGTCCTCGACTGTTCCTAGTTGTGGCAGTTATTTCTCCCTCATCTCTCCTCCAGGAGGATGCCTTATGGGCGCTGTGGTCCAGAAGTACCCCTCAGATTCTTTCCCTGTTTTTTTTTTCCTCCTGATGTTCTTCGTGTTTCACTGTTGCAGTCATTACATTTGGGTAATCTGCTGGCAAGTTGCCCTCAGTCGGCCTGAATTCCAAAGTCTTGGGTCCTGCGTTGTTTGCTGTCTTCTCTTCCATGACGTCAGGTCATCAAGGGTATAAAACATGCAGCCGACGCCATTTTCTTTGTCTTTCTTGCCGCGAGGTGCCCTAAGCAGAAGCATTTCGCAAGTGCCGGTCGGTCGACTACTGAAATATTCAAGTTTGAGTTTCAGAACTGAAGTCTTCACTAAATCAAAGTACCCTGTTGGGGAAACTTTTTTCTTGCTTTTTACCAATGTCAGAAAAAGTTAATAATTGTATTACTTGTGGGAAGCAAATACCTCATAAGGATTTCCATTTATACTGTATTCCTTGCCTAGGCCCTGATCACAACGTGCCTGGCCGTCGGTTTTGTGCTAGATTTAACCAACGTACTGTTAAGCGTCAGTATATTTTTGCATCAAAGTATTTTGGAAACAGATTTAACTACCCAGAAATGTCGTCGGATAGCATCCGACTACCGGAGTGCATAAAAAATGCAAAGAAAAGGTCAGAGAACGGCAGTCAAGATCCAAAACCGACGAAGCTTCTCCTAAGCCAGTCGCCGGTTCGCCGGTACTCAGTGATGCGCTTTCGCAGCCCCTGATACCCGCTACCTTCGAGTCGCAGGCCTCTACCGACACCCATGTGGAGTCTGGCATGCCGCAAGATACTCAAGGTATTGGACCGACGGATCTATTTCCCTCGGATGGGTCCGGAGCTGCTGAGCAGGCACTGGCTTCTGAGGGTGTATTCAGACCTCAACATTTATATATCAAACCGACGACAGCTGCAAAACCAAAGGCAACTTCTAAAACTAAAAAACTGACGCATGAGCCACATGCACAGGCCTCTATGCCTAAAAAACAGATGCTCAAAATGGCTGAAGACCTTATTACCTTGATCAGGAGTACCCATCCCCCTCCAGATAAGAGGCCTAGGCAAGACGCTGGTTATGAATCTTCAGATCAGGTTTCTATTTCTTCTGATTCCTCTTCCGATCAGGAATTATCTATACCTCCCTATGAGGATTCTGATGCTGAGGAGTCTATTCCATCTGCATCTCCTCCAGAGGATTATTCATTTGGAGAAACCTTACATACTTTGAGGTAGCATTTTCACTGGGAGAGTCAAGACTTCTCAGAATCTAAAAAGAGGCTCAGGGATTTTCTTCTTCTCCCTCAGCACAATCCTTTAGCCATTCCCCCTATTTTAGACATTGTGGATGATGTGTTTTCGGAGTCAAGCTTGACCCCTGACTCCTTACCTCCAGCTCCCAGTAAGCCTGACAGATATTACAGGGTCCCTGACTCACATAAATTTTTATTTAGAAACCCTGCTGCTGATCCTGAAACTATTTCACAGGGTCCACAGGGAGTTAAGGCCTCAACAGCAAAAAATCCTACCCCTTCTGACAGATATTCAAGGGCACTAGACAGATGGGGAAAAAAGGTTTATACATCTGCAACCTTGGCAGTCAGGGCCTTAAACTGTAAATTTCATATGCTTAAATACCAACAACATGTTATGGGATTACTGAAACAGAAAATGATGTTGATTTCAGAATGTGCAGAAAATAAAGAATTGCAGGAATTATTGCATGCAGCTGAACAAGTTGGAAAGCATACTTTGCAATGTGGTTTTGATTCCTTAGAGGCCTCCTGCAGGGCCGCAGTTACTGGATCTGTGATTAGGAGGCATGCCTGGTTAAAGGAGCAAAATTTGCCTGATCATGTTAAAGCTATTAAATTGCTAGATGCACCTTTACAGCATGATTCTCTGTTTGGTATTAAGGCAGAAGAGGTTTTAAAGAAAATGGAAGACAAAGCTAAGTCTATGCAAACTGTTAAAGACTTCTTACAAGTGCAGCCACCAAGATTCAATAGACACTGGCCTACATAAAATTGGTCCTTTCCTGTGTTAGACAGAGCTCAAAGGGGCAAATCCAGACACCCAAAGGGTTCCAGATACCAGGCGCAAGATTCATACAGGTCAAAGCAATGGGGCGCATCTACCTCCAAATCAGGGGGAGATAAAGCGCAAACCTACAGAAAACAGTCCCAATGACTTCCCTCTGCCTACACCAAGCACTTATCTTTTGACAGCACCCTTAGGGGGGAAATTTTTGCTCAAAATTGGCAGTTAATAACCCAGGACAAGTGGGTACTAAACATAGTGTCACAGGGATACAGATTCCATTTCCACACTCTGCCAATGGCAACCGGTTGGCCAAATCTGCCCAAAAATCAATGGGCAGAGGCACAGAAACAGGTTACGTCCCTCATGGATATGGGAGCCATTCATCCAGTACCAGAACAGGAAAAAGGACAAGGTTTTTACTCAAGACTGTTCTTGGTACCCAGAAAGGACAAGGCCTGGTGGCCAATACTGGATTTATCAATTTGAACACATACCTGGACATTCCAAAATTCAAAATGCTGACTTTGCAGCAGCTTCTGCCCATACTGGGAAAGAATGCTTGGCTGGTGACATTAGACCTAAAAGAGGCATACCTGCATGTCCCAATAAGACATTCGTGCAGAAGATACCTCAGATTCAAGGCTGGCTTAATGCATTACCAATTCTCTGCACTGCCCTTTGGCTTATCTACTGCGCCCAGGGACTTTACAAAGTGCCTGGCATCAGTAATTGCATTTTGCAGACAAAGAAGTATACAAATATATTCTTACTTGGGCGACTGTCTCTTTCAAGCAGAGAACAAGGACATTCTTCTTCAACACCTGGCGTTTGTGAAAAGGCTTCTAACATGCCTAGGGTACACAATAAATGAAAATAAATCACAACTGGTACCCCCTCAAAAGATAACATTTCTGGGTGCAAGCTTGAATACAACTGCCCAGATGGCTTGCCTTACGCCAGACAAACAAAGGCAACTGACTACTTAATTCAAACTGATGGCAACAAAAACCCAGTCTTCTGCAAGCTCTGGGCTTCATGGCATCCTGCATCCTACTAATTCCATATGCATGACTACATATGAGGAAACTTCAGTGGTACCTAAAAAGTTTATGGAGTCAACATTCACACAGTCTGGAAACAATGATTCCTCTCATTCCCTGCCTGCAACATGAGTTTCAGTGGTGGGCAAAGGCCAGTCACCAAAACATGGGACGGCCCTTCACTCTACCCCCTGCCAGCCAAACCTTAACAACAGACGCATCAGATTATGCCTGGGGGGCCCACATGGCAGGAAGATGCATTCAGGGCATATGGGCACCAAAACAAATGCGTCTACATGTCAACCAGAAAGAGATGCTAGCTGTTCAAAATGCCCTAACAGCCTTCAAGGACTTACTTCATCCAGGACAACTACTGATAAAGACGGACAACACCACAGTCGTGGTATATAAACAAGCAAGGGGGCACACGCTCGTACCCCCTTTGCAGATTAACCATGGCACTGTGGGACACAGCTTTGACCTGCCAAATACATCTTCAAGCTCAATTCCTGCCAGGAAAACAAAGCACTCTGGCAGACTATTTAAGCAGAAACCTTATGGATCCTCACGAGTGGAAACTAAATCCACAAGTCTTCAGCATGATAACAGAGAAATGGGGGAGCCCAGACCTAGATCTTATTTGCCTCTCCTCAAAATTATCAATTGAAAAGATTCCGCACAAGGACTTATCACAGACGAGCATGGAAAGTGGACACCCTAACCTTCAGTTGGAAAAACCTATCAGTTTACGCCTTTCCTCCTCTGTCTCTTCTTCCCAAGGTCCTCCTAAAAGTCAGACAAGAGAAGCCAAAGATGATATTAATTGCCCCGAACTGGCCCCGCCAATACTGGTACTCAATCATAAGGAACTTGTCTCAATACCCAGCATGGACCTCGCCTCAAAGACCACAACTACTGTCCCAGCAAAACAATCAGATCCTGCACAATCAGCTACAGACTCTAAACCTGGCAACATGGGTAATCATATAATCATACAAATAATGCCTCTCAGTAAAGCTGTGATGGATGTCATTTTGGAAGCCAGAAGGCCTAGAACTAGAAAATCTTATGCTGACAAGTGGAAGAGATTCTGTGCTTGGAATCAAGCACAAGGAACTGATACAGCAGAACCAAATATTCCTCAAATGTTACAATACTTAACTGAGATGCTTGACAAAGGCCTATCTTTCTCATCAATCAAAATCCATGCCTCTGCCATTTCGGCTCATTACAACACAGAGCCACCAATCTTTTCTCATCCTTTACTAAAGCAGTATCTTAGAGGAGCCAAAAATTTAAGGCCCCCTAGAAGATCATCATTATCTGCATGGGACCTCAACTATGTGTTGGAAAAGCTCACCCTGCCTCCATTTGAACCAGCTGCTACCGCTGATATAAAGTTCTTATCATGGAAGGACAGCTCTGCTACTAGCAATTACTTCAGCAAGAAGAGTTTCAGAGCTACAGGCCCTCATGGCTGTAGAGCCTTTTATATTTTACCCAGACAGGGTGTCTCTGAGGACAAATCTTACTTTTATGCCTAAGGTGGTTTCCAGTGTGGCTCTTAGCCAAACAATTTATCTGCCAACTTTTTATCCAAATCCACAGAACAAAGGGGAGAGAATTCTGCATTCCTTGGACGTACACAGACTGCTAAGATTCTACTTGAGCAGGACTAAAGCTCTAAGAAAAACTGAGCAATTACTAATGTCATATGCTGCAGGATCAGAAGGAAAGGCCGTTTCAAAGCAGACAATTTCAAAGTGGATAAGCCACTGCATCCGTATCTGCTACTTACACCATGGTAAACCTGTGCCCAAGGGCACTAGGTCTCATTCCACCAGAGATGCAGCTACTTCAGCAGCCTTTCTCAGAGGAGTACCAACCAAAGACATTCTAGAGGATGCCACTTGGAGTTCTGTTCACATCTTTACAAAGCATTACCATTTGCCTCTTTACTCTAAGTCTAGGGCAGGCTTTGCCACTGCAGTGCTGCAGGGCCTTATAGCCGCACCTAATGCTGTTTAGCTCCAGCCTCCCAACCATAGCTTTGGGATTCTACCCAAATGTAATGACTATAACAGTGAAACACGAAGAACATAGTACAGTTGTGTACACCTACCATAAATGTAGATGTTCGAGTATATTCACTGTTGCAGTCCAGGTTACCCTCCTGCCATCCCTCTTAGTCATTCTGAAGTGTATTTTTCCTTCACTATCTTCTACAACCTATATGGTGTATTTGCTTGTAGATGAAGGTAAAGTTTATATTGATGCATGTATTTATATATATATATATATATATATATATATATATATATATATATATATATATATATATATAAAATATTGCTACCTTTTTGGCGGCACCTGACATCGGGGGCAAGAAAAGCTAAAGAAAATGGTGTCTGCTGCATGTTTTATACCCCTGACGACCTGACGTCATGGAAGAGAAGACAGCAACTGACGCAGGACCCAAGACTTTGGAATTCAGGCCGACTGAGGGCAACCTGCCAGCAGATTACCCAAATGTAATGACTGCAACAGTGAATACATTCGAACATCTACATTTATGGTAAGTGTACACAACTGTACTTTTCCTCTGATAATGGTCACCCAGAAAGACAAACTACAAAAAGCCAAGTCAGTGTCATAGTTCTGTACTGGGATATGCAATTTTATTCTTACTATCTGGCTGCATAAGCCCCTGAACTTGCTCTCCTCTGTTATGCTTTACATTGCTCCATTTAGCAAGTATCTCCCATTCCTTCAATCCCTAATGCTTGATTTCTTCAGTTCCAGAAGTCACCAAAAACTCTTCTAGAGTTGGTCAAATTGTCTTTCCATCTCAGAAATATTAACATGAGCATTAGTAAGAGAGACAAAGATAATTATTTTCAGTTCTGTAGGCACAGCCAAAAGACTTTTAAGAAAGGGGTTTCTCCGAGACAGAAACAAGCCTTGGGTAATAATGAAAGAAAGGAGCTTCTCCAGAAATGTAATTAATCTCCATACTTGGTCCTGTCTTATTTAGCATCTTTATTAACAACTTTCACACCACTCTCCTGCAATGCTCAGTAATCCAGTATGCTGATGACTCTTCAATAATATGCACTGCAAATTCCAGCTCTGAACTCCAGCAAATTACCCAGAATGCCCTCACATCTACTGAATCTTGGATGCTTAATAATCATCTTGCCCTAAATCCAAAAAAAAAACTAAACTAGTAAAAAAAACACTCCATTTGATAAAAAACTCTTCACTATACAAGCCCAAGACAATACCACTATAGAAGTTGTCCCACACACTAAATTACTGGGCACTGTTATAGATGAAAACCTTAACTTTGACCTGCACATAAACAATAACATCAAAAAAACACACCAAAAGCTTGGTATGCTCTACAGGCACCAACACGTTTTTAGCCTCTCTACTAGACAAACCCATGCAACTACCTTTTTATTACCCTCTGTCCTTTATGGTGCCCCTCTCCTCACTAATATACAAAATTCTACAAAATCCAAACTTGCTATATGTTACAACAGAATAGCAAAATTTGCCACCAAGGCAAATTTCTCATCTCACCACTGTAAGTCACTGAAACAATTAGGGTGGCTGGAACTCCCCCACTGTCTCTCATTCACCCAGCTAACTATTGCGCACAAAATAATCTACAGACCCACAGACTGTCTTGCTCTCTCAACTCTACTTGCCAAATACCATCCCAGCAGGCATCTAAGATCTGAAAATCATCTACTTCTAAAAGTAGATAAGCCCATCTTACCTGCTGGTCAACTCCTCTATTCCTTCACCGTCGCCAGACTATGGAACTCACTTCCACCTTCTATAAGAAACACAGGCAGCACCACCACCTTCAAACAAATACTGAAAAATGATCTTACCTCTTCCTGGCTGTGTTCCTGCTCTGTAACCTAACCTTTTCACTGTCCTTATATGATTACTAAACTCCTTTCTCTTTTGCTACTAGTAACTGATGATACTTTCTCCATATTCATTTTTATCTTCACTTGTTGATACTGGTGCAATAATACTGATTAATATATCTCTGTTTATACCACTCTGAATTTATTGAAATCTGCTTTAATGTATATTTTTTGTATATATTACTGTAATCAAACAAACTAGATTCCTGCTTTTATGTATATAATCTGTATATGTTGCTATATTCACTATCTGTAACACTGTTTCTACTTCTGTACTAATTAATGTTTATATTTTTTCTATATCTAGTTGGAGCTTTTCTCCCCGGGCATCCACTGAAAATGGGCTCTTTTAGGCCCAGTGGAGTTTCCCTGTAAACAAATGCAATAAAATAAATAAAATAAAGTAAATTTCCCAAGGCTTGCTTCTGTTTAAGCTGTCAAACACTGACTGTAGAGCAAAAGACAACTACCTACATTTGTCTTCTCAAGATGGCATATTTGTTACTCATGCTGAAACAGTACATGCTTCAACCGTTTAATGCTTTGGAATATATGAAACTGTGTAGTATATGATCAGTAAAGCGATTGGCTTATAACATTCTAGGTCACTCAACAGCCCCATTTTAAAAATGGAACAAGTATTCTGCCAGTTCAGGAATGGGGAAAATTGTTCCATCTAAATATTTAAACCATACTCTGACTGTGCTTGGGTAAATCAGGATTTATAGACAGCTGGTGTGGTTTGATCATGAAGGCAAAGCCTGAATGATTAAACAGAGCCAACCATGGGTAAATCCTGATATACCCACAAACAGGAGTTTTCTTACTGCTTTTATACGATCACATTATTTAAGAAAGAAATTGCTTACCTTTATGTCTTTGTATGATGGTACTTCAGTCGTCTTCTGCGTTGTGTTTTGTGGGGCGATGCACTGAGTATGCATATGCGACTTGTGCCCCCCACACTTGCACAGTATATATCAGTGTGATGCAGGAGGAGCAATGGAGAATAGAACTTCCATTGCTTTTTTTTATGTTTAAAAAGTCAGGACTTTGAGGGACAGTGGTGAAGTACAAGAAAAACTAGTTATGAAGATGTTTTCTTTAGCTGTTTATGTTGCTGAAATAAGAAGAGTGGCCGTGTAGACGTCTCAAACCAGTTTAGACATTGATTAAAAAGATATCTGTTGCAGTCTTTTCCAGAAATTTGTTTAAGAAATGAGTTTGGTTTAGTTAATAAAATCACTGATAAGTGATCGGATATTAATGAGCTGGATCATGGTCATCTGAACATGATAAGGAAACTTGCTATAAATTTGGGACAAGAAAAATATTTAGAAAAATTGGAAACTATTGATTTCTTCTTAGAGTTAAGACAATTTTAACTCCATGTCATCTTTGATGTTTAGCCAGTTATCTAACAAAGTATCAGTTTAAGTAAAAATTGTTGTGCATTTGAGAAAGTTGATAAAAATATTTCTGAAATAGAAAAAAATACAAGTTGTAAAACTAAATAAATACTTTTTCTAAATTTTACACCAGATATTTATGTCAAGTAAGAAGTACTCTTTTATTTGGTGATTTAATGGAGAGGATTTTAAAGATTGCTTATTTAAGATTTAAGTGCAAGATCTCAAAGGAAAGACCTGTGGGGCCAAAGAATAACAGAAGGAAAGTCACAAAGTTCTACCCTTGATTCAAAAAGTGAAGAAGATTTAGTTTACATTTTATGTTACTTCTATAGGAAAATAAGAAAATAAGTCTGTACAAGTGATTTTGCAGAATTTTATCTATTTGCTTAATGTAAGATACTGATCATACTGCAGCGTTGCTATTCACCACCAAGGACAAACGTGCATTTAGCAAAATGCACTGGCATGGTGCAAAATTTGAAGAAAGAGATTAAAGTAGTAAAAATGTTATTGTTTAATGGGTGTATTGCATTTCAATCATTTAGATTATCATGAACTTGTAGCAACTATAAAGGTTGATGCAGAAATAGAGCCGGGCTTCAAAAGCTAGAATAAATTCAGATTCTTCCCTGGTTAATAAGTAAAAGTCCCACCACTTCCTTATCCACTCCAGTAGCATTTTTAATGCCTGAGGTTTATCACCAGGCTCTAATTATGTTTGTCAGTTTCTTTGAATTTTGCAACATAAATGGGACTCTGCTGTCAGTCACATTCTGTGATTTTAAACCCATCTCTGCATTGTTTAAACCTCTAATCAATTCCTTGTCTTATTCACATTTGACATTACACCTATTTCCCTTTGGTGCAACCTATGCTCACATCACACCTAGCATTTCTACTTGCTTTCAACCTGTGATGTTCAACATTTAGATCACTGTTTAAGCAGAGTACCTGACACTCCCCAAAACACCAAATACTGCCCCCAATATATAAATTCTATACAAGAATGTTAGAAAAAAAGATTTAATATAATTTGTTTCTACAAACATTCACAATAATAAAATCACCTGGTGCAGAATGACAGCTCAACCATACAAGTTTCACAGGAAAAAAATAGCTTTCCTCAAAAAAAATAACAGTGGGAAGATTTCCCAAAAGAGGACTTCTCTCCCCTGCCTTGAAGGATTATTAGCCGACCAATGAATTCCATGAAGCCTGCAGTTTGGCAGCAAGAAGGTTCCAAAGTTTTGGAACTCTACCTGCTTTTTTTTCCCTTGAGCGTAACTTGACCTCCTTGTAGTTCATGTGTAGAAGATGTATTTTATCTTTGATAAACTATCCGCTTGGACATGTCTTTAGCAGGATATAGTTAAGAACTTTTACTTACAATTTTAGCAAATCTTGCTATTTTAAAGCTTTCAGTTCATAAGTGGAGACTGCATAAGTTTAGTTGTGGAACTTTTTATTACTTTAAGCTCTACTATATTACCCATGTCCACAGATCAGAAGTTTATGTAATTATCATCATGAACTGCTTTTCTCCCCATTTTTGTTCTTTTTTTTTTTTGGGGTAGTGTGTTGCATGAACTGCCACCACTACTCTTGAGTCACTGATCCACTCCTTTCTCCCTTGTCATTCATACCCAGCTACTGCGGGTTTTCTCTCTATGCAGTCCATACATCTCTTGGATGGACATCTTCATCTCTTCTTGCCTTCTTCGTGCTTTACCCAAACTGGCTCTACCAGATTGTCTTGTTTTCTTGCATGTGACGAGAACACTGTAATCTCTTCTCCTTGATCTTCTCTGTAGTCAGAGTTGCTTTGGCTTCATCTCTGGTGTCTGATTTGGCAGATACTCATCTCCCTTATGCAAGTTATACTAGAAGTGACGCAGTAGTTCTGAAGGTTAATACATTTCAGATGTTTTAGTTTTATGCATATAACCCATTACACCTGACATTGAGTATTGACTGAAACCTGGCTGAAACATCATATCACTGATCCTGAAGTTACTCCAGCAGGTCAAAGTATTTTCTTGTCTCTGACACAATCACTAAACTGTGAAATGTGACATGAAACAAATGTTAATGATTATAATCCAGTTTTGTCAATTTTCATCTGATTCAGCTGTGAGTTGTCAGATCTAACCAGATCACACCTCGACCTGAGTCTGAAGTTCTTTGGTTCCAGGGCTCTGACTCCTCCCCTACCCATAATTCCCTGATCTCCACCTTATTACCCCAGATCTTGTTTGCTGTCTGAAGTGTTCAGACACGCCATCAGAAGCTGTTATCCTGTATCCTTTTTGGAAGGCTTTTTAGTGCTCCCCCCTTATCGAGAGAATTTTTCTCTCTAGTGTCTTTAGTATTTTTAGTATTAAAGTAGGCTTTAGCTGTGCTTTGAGTGTTTTAGACTTTTTTTTTTTTATATACATATATATGTGTTAGGTATTTAGTATTGCTAGCGATTGTAGTGTTATGATTAGAAAGTTGGTCTTCAGACAAATCCCTGTCCCTGGAATGTTTTGGTTCCCGCTCATCTTCATACTGGCTGGTACTGCTTGTTGACTCACTCATTGACTTTATAGCTCAATAGGCATGGAAGGATACAGAAGTGGTGGAGCCCATTCCTGAAAACCTGATAGGATTCTCTGTGCTCCTGCAAATAGGAAACATTGGAGTAAAGGTCCTCCATTGGGCATGATAGTTGTAGCGGCAGCCACCAAGAAGGAATTGTCAGAAGAAAGTTCCTCATTTCATTTACCTAATAAGAGAATCTTGGGATATGGATCATTTTGGGAAACAGAGCACTGAATTACTTAGGTCATGTCACCAGATTTCAGAGAGACTTGACTAAGGTGATCTCCAGGTCTCTTTCAGGTGTTCTTCCTGCAGATGTTCAAAAAATAGTGGACTCCTAGCTTTTCACCCTCCATTCTACCTCTGGTGTGGCTGTGTGACTGCTTTCTAATGCAGTTGATGATGTAGTAAGGGCAACATGCACTGGCCTCACCATCTGCTTCCATACCTGGTTGCACTTCTGCAACTTTGTAGAAAGCTTCAGGACATCTTTTTGGATGAGTCCACCCTTTTTGGACTCTGACTAAAAGAAATGCTGACCAGGAGTCAACAGGATAGTAAGACTGTCTTCAGTAGGCATCCATTTTCCATGCCCCAAAGATCCTACCCAGGAATCAACAGACTGGAAAAAGATGTGGTTCAGGAAGGCACAGTGCTCTTATCAGGAAACTCCTGAAGGAGACAGCCGAATGCATAGCAGAAGAGGTGGCAACGGTAATGGACATCATGTAGAAGCAGAGGTGGACCCAATAACCAGGAACTTAGTGAACCATTTACCAAAAAGCCCTTTCTGTGCCCCCTGAAATCTTGCCCAACTGTTGCTTTGTGGAGGCAGTTGGGGGGAGCTTGTCTATGCACCACAAGCCTAGCATACCATAACTGCAGATTCTTGGGTGCTGAAAATAATTTCCAGAGGTTATTGTATACCATTTTCCCTAGAAAGAAGAAAGTTCCCGATGCTCAGCCCAGTTAATGGGAACACACAGCAGCAGAAGTTTTTAAACTGCTAAAAAGTCATCCAACCTGTCCCTGAAGACCAGCTAGAGTCTGGACTCTACTCAGAGTTCTTTTTAGTATCCAGGAAAACAGGGGACGTCCGACTCATTCTGGACCTGATTCATTTGAATCCCTATGTCAAGCAGACAAAATTTTGATGGTCATGCTTTAGTCCATTTTGCCTTTACTGAGGAAGGGCGATTGAATGTACTTCATAGATCTCAAGGAAGCATACTATCATGTAAAGATCGAAAATTGTTCAAGGAGATTTCTCCGTTTCCAGCTGGGAGCCACTTAGTTCAGAGCCCTGCCATTCGGTCTAACCACAGCCCCAAGGATGTTCACCAGAAATATGCCAGTGGTAGCAGCGCATCTGCACTTATTAGGGATCCAAGTTTTCCCATGTCTCTTTACTGCTACAGTTGACAACCTCTTATCACACCATCTAGACCTTTTTGCTCTGATTAATGCAGGATCAAGGTCAAACAGTCTGGCTAAAAGTCAGCTTTCGCCATCCCAGCAGATTGAGTGTATCGGATGCCACCTCAACACAAGCTTATAGATTACCAAGCTCTTCCACCTCTCACCAACGTAAAACACTAGTTACACAGACCACCGCTTGCTTTACCATAAAGGGTGAATCCTCACAGTTAAACCACAATGGGTTGTAAAAAACAGCAACACCGTCCACTGGAATCAAACGTATTTAATACGACAACACAAAGAACACAAAGCAGGATTGAGCGCGCTTTCTTCTTGTCACCAAGACTTCATCAGAATCCAATACACACTGCTTCTCACACCATTAAATACTATTCAAACATTGAATAATTAATTAATTAGTTAATTAATTACCACTTAGATTACATTTATATTAAAAACATATATATATGTGTATATATTTCATTTACTTACAACAACAACAAAACTTAATATCGTTGTCGTTGTACGTGTTGTCGTATTAAATACGTTTGATTCCAGTGGACGGTGTTGCTGTTTTTTACAACCCATTGTGGTTTAACTGTGAGGATTCACCCTTTATGGTAAAGCAAGCGGTGGTCTGTGTAACAAGCTTATAGATTGCCCAACTTCCAACTTTCCAGGATGCTTTCCCTTTTCCTGATGGCACCCCAAGTTCTCCACCACCCCTGTCCTCCCGCAAGAGGGATCCTTCGTCTATTGTGCCTTATGGCATCCATAGTCCTCATAGTCCCAATTGCCAGATTTTATATGAAGGTTCTTCAGTGAGCTTTAGTGGTTAATTGGTTTCAGATGTTACATATACTGCATGCCAATTTGCAAGCAGCACATAATTTGGTGGATAACTTCTATGGTGGATGGCCATCTGTTCCTGATGGAAGCCCCAAGGCTGTAGTGATAACAGATGCCTCCCACCTAGGATGGGGGGGGGGGGGGCATTTTGAAGGGAAGACTGTCCAAGGCATTTTGTCACAGATAGAGGTCAGTCTACACATCAGTGTTCCAGAGATAACAGTCATCCTAGTATTGCAGGCTTTTCAGGAAGCCCTCCCAAGAGGGGTGATCCACGTGCAGACCAACAATATGTTAGTAGCCTGGTACATCAGCAAACAGGGAGGAACCCATACCTATCCCATATGCCAAAAAGCCATGAGAGTCTGACAATGGGTGATGTCTTCACGCTGCTTTCTAATAGCAACGCCTAAACCAGGGTTATCCAGTGTTCTGGTGGACAAGTTGAGCAGATCTAGCTTGATGGCTCATGGTTGGTCCCCTAATCCAACAGTGACTGTCTTGATCTTCAGTCACTGGGGCCAACCTTTCTGTGACCATTTCAGGTCTCACCTAAACAACAAGTGCAGCATTACGTTGCTCTGATCTCCCCACAGGGGGCAGACACCAAGGGATGCTCTCTTCCGGAGTTGGCCCCCAGGTCTCCCCTGTGCATTTCCTGCATTGCTTTTAATGAGCAAATTTATGCAGAAAGCAATAATGTGCAAGGCCAAGGTGATCCTCATTTCCCCTTTCTGGTCTCGTCAGCCATGGTCTCCCTTCCTGTGGCCTCTTTTAATGCATTCCCCCATTGAAGCTGGATCACTATCCAGATCTATTAAGACCTGTCCAGACTACCTGCTTTGGACCAGAAACCATGACGTTAACTGCTTGGTTCTTCCAATTCCAACATTAGCCAGGAAGGTTTTCATATTGGGCAGAACATTTCCTCTGTAGCCTTTTTTGAGGATTTCTAAAAGTTTTTCTGAAGGGAACATTCCATCTTCAACCCCCTATCAGAAACCCAGTCCCTCCTTGGGATATTGCCATCATGTAACAAACATTGACTCAACCACCCTTTAAGCCAGCACCATCAGTAGATTTAAAGTTTTTCTCTTGGGGAAAAAAATGTTTTCTTGTGGCAGACACTTCAGCTAAAAGATTTTCAGGAATGCAAGCACTTTCCTACAAACCACCATCTTTTATCAAAAAAGTCTAAATATTAATTTTCAGCTTTCGAGAGTTTTTTGGGCTTGATTTATGTAGATGTAGTAGTAGTGCAAAATATTGTTTTGAATGTGCAGAAAGAATACACTTAACCAAAATAAGTAGCAGAATGCAGCTCTGGGATCTGCTGCAACTTCTGCTGAGACTGTACTCGCCTCAGGGTATCAGTGATTGCAAGTAAGCCTGGTGGTGGTGGAAGGCATTGACTAAAAAGTTTGATATCCTGATATCTGAACTTCAGAAATTAAACTCATCATTATTGGAGTACTTGGCAAAAATGTTAATGAAGATCAAGGAAATGGGATCAGTGTTCATGGATCACTTGAACCAGACATCAGTCCATATATCCAGAGATGGCCCAGATAAAGCAGCATTTGTAATCTGACCAGGTAATGTGACCAGATTTGAATATACTGTGGAAAAGTTGATTGATTTAGGTATCCAGGAAGGGAGGAATTGAATGACTATGTTCCTTATCCTTAAAGTATGTTTATGATGTGGTATGGTATTCTTGAACAAGAGTTGCCGACTGAATGGGCCAGTAGACTTTTTGCTCCTTCAGCATGAAGGGCTAGATTTTTCAAACCTGTTATGGTTTGTTTTTTGCACTTTTATTTAAAAGAAAGAATAACGGATCCTCTTAGACTTTTTTTTACCCCAGGTCCATTTTATTTAACGGAGCCTGTGTTTAGGCAGGTAATGATTACTCACTGGAGGCCAGGGTGAGCAGGGCAGCCTTCTAGTAAGCATTACAACTTTGTAGAAAGAGTAAGTAGAAATGACAGCTCCTCTGTCCTGCTAGTTTAAAAGCTCCTCTGTCCTGCTAGTTTAAAAATGTGGCTTTCTGGTGGCCCTCCTACATTCGACTCTCCTTAGAAGGCTGCTCATCTTCTACAAGATTTATATCCAGGGATTCTTTGCTAAAGCCTGTAGCATTGGAAAACTGTCTCAAGTAATTCTATGTAGATTGTACTCTGGATAACAGAAGACAGATGGAACTATTCCCCTTATTTAAAATATGCTGAATATACAAAGACCGAAAGCAGCATTAGTGGTCAATTCAAAAGAAACCTGAATCATCTTAACATGGAACATGTATTTAAATTTGTATTTGTTTTAATCTGTGCTGGTTTGTTTTTCAGTAGGTTAAGTGCAGTAGCTTTTATGCTTTCACTTGTATAGTTATTTGGATGGCTCTTTAGACAGAAAAGAACATATTCTTTTTGTGTATGTTCATCTGTAAATACTACTAATTCTGAATATTCTCATTTATTTATTTAACATTTGCTTATCAGCAAAGTCTAACTTGGAACAAAGCCAATTTTCAGCAGAGGCCCGGGGAGAAACACTCCAGACGTGTCTTCGTAACCTGGGAGGAAACCAGAACACCTGGAGGAAACCCACACAAATGCTGGGAGGACATGCAGACTCCACACAGAAAGCACTCTAGCTGAGAAATGAACTGGAGAACCTCTTGCTGTGAGGTGGCAACTCTGCGGTCTGTGGTGAGGAATATTAGAGTCAGGAAGAATGGGAGACATTTTCTGGAATATTTTTTTTTGTGGGACTTTTGTCATTAAACCGACATTCTACCTCTTTTAGGGATAATTTGAATGTGTGATGGTTGCCCTAGTAAAGGTGATTGACCTTCTCCTTAATAGCTATTGTACAAAAGCTGTATATAGGTTTTGTTTCCTGTTTGTTCTTATAATTTAGATAATGGCATTACTGTTTTAACATATGGTATGTGCATAACTATTGTTAGGAAACTCACTGGCACAATTGTTCATGTTGTTAGGGATATGATCTCTTAGTTAAGCAAGTGTATATGCGTTATTCTTATGACTGTATAATTTAATGTCATGGAATGTAAATGGGCTTATTTATGGCTCGAAGAGGGCAAAAATCTTGACTTATATTAAACTTTGCCACCCTCATTTTACACTGCTGCAGGAGATGCATCTAGATGGATTTTTCCTTTTTTTTTTTTTTTTTTTTAATCCCTTTGCCTGAAATAGAGGGCCTGCCTTGTCAGTCAGAAAGGATTTATTATTTTGCTCAAAGGCTTAATTTGAAGAGCCTGCAGGCAGATTTGTTATGACTAATGGCAGGATTAGTCATGTCTTTTTTTATCTGTTTCTGGGGTGGGGGGGGGGGGGTGCTTTTGTCTCCCAGACTTAAAAAAATATATAAATGCTGTTCTTTGTAATTATTTACAGGATCAAACCCTTCTTAACTCCCCTAGCCAGAACTACTCTTGCTCGGACACATCTACTGTCTACACTTCTCTATGCCTCTCCCGTATTCACAAATTTGAGTAAAACTGACCTGAACAAGTACATGGTCTGCTATAATCATATTGCCAAATTTGCAGTTGTCTCTGCCCATAGAACTCACCATTGCCTTAACCTAAAACTACTAGGCTGGCTTGAACTACCTAATCTACTCCTGGTCAACCAACTAGTTATTGCCCACAAGATCCTTTACCAGCCAGAACACACCTGATCTTAAAAGTCTCATCACCCCCTTCCAGAACCTCAAAACTCTCAGATCCTCCAACAAAATGTTAGCTCTCACACTTAAAGCTAACAACTCAGCCGGGGAAACTCTGTTTACCAACTCTGTTGGTAAAACATGGAATTCTCTTCGTGCAGACCTAACCTCAGAAACTTCTTTAGCCCTATTCAAAAATAATCTTATTCAATACATCAAAAAACGCTGGCTATGTCCTTGCTCCACCCCTGACCAATTTCTGCTCGTGGCTAAACTCTATCCCAGCATGCACTAGGAAAGCTCCTCAGATCTTGTTTGCCACTAAACAAGATCGGGTGCTCATTCTACTAGCTCTGGCTAAGTATAACATTTATAATATTTTCTACTGTAAAAGAGTACTGATTTCAATTGTCATTTGTTAGAAATATTTTTTTTTGTGCTATATAGTTTGCTTCCGTTTGTTTTAGCTGTTTTCTGTTGTTGGCTGTCATCTTTCGTTTGGCCTTAATTTCCATCTCTCGACTTCTACCTTAATTAGCCCATTTAAGTTAGAGGGTTCTTACTGTGGTTGTTTTTTTCTGTTCAAAGTTCCCCTTATAGACAGTTTGTTTAAGTTAGAGGGCTTTCTCCTTGCCCTATCTCTTGCCGTCTCCTGGGCATAGCCCGTTTAAGTTAGAGGGCTGTGCCCTCCTTTAATCCTTAAGTTCTCATATCTTTTTAAAATAAATAAATATATAATACAACCTTTCTAGCTATTTTTTTTCTTTCAGTTACAATGTCTTCTAAGGATATGAAACAGTCAGGTTTCAAAAAGTGTAGAATGTGGACAAAAAATGTCATTGACTGATACACACACAATCTGTGTCTGTTGTCTAGGAGCTGTCCATCTCCAGGAGTCTTGCCCTGTGTGTCATTCTTTTAGCCATAGAGCTTTGTTAGAGAGGAAAAACAAATTAATACTGAGAGGACTGTTGAAACCCCCCTTCTTAAAGGCAATACAAGAATGTCCGGGTTTCCAAAAATCTAACAAATCTCCTACTGCAAAGTCTGATAAGTCTGAGAAGATATCTTCCTCCTCCAGTGCTCCATCGGAGCCATCAGAAAAGGTTGCAAAAATCTCGACACTGAATCTGAAAAGTCTACGGCCCCGACGCCATCTGTCTCGGTGCCAACAGAATTTGAGATTCGGAGCCAGTCCCTAGCCTTGGAGCCATTCTCCCCGACCCTAAGGTCACCCATTCTACAGCCTTTCCAAGCTCCCACACCTCGGTCTTCCAGGACCATATCCAACAATGATGTGGATTGAATGGTAGAGAGGCTGTTAAGGACACCAGCGCTGGCCAAGTTATTATCAGATCCAACCCCAAGGGCTTAAGATCTGACAGCATCCTCCCCCTTCTGCTCTGATTCCTCCTCCTATCCGACCTCGGAGCCGGAATGTCCTGAGCTGATTTTGGTGGAACCTTTGGATCAGAGACCTATATTAGGATCTTCGGATCTGACCGTTGCTCCAACATCCTCTGCTCCATCTGAACTGGAGTAGTCTAGGAGCCGGCGCTGTCCAGTCGGGTCCGGGGAGGAGAGTCGGATCCGACAGTTGTTTGATCCGACCTTGCCTCTCAGGGCATCGGTTTGGGTGAGATGGCGCCTACATCAGCCTCGGGTCCGTCAATCTTGATCCCAGGGAGTTTCTTCAACCTCTTCGGATCCAGAGATGTCCTCTGATCAGGGGCAGGGGGGGAGGGTGCTTTTGTGGTGATGAGAGTACTGTCTCCACAGGCAGTTCTGCTGTCATCTCCGGACGTTCTTCCCCCAAAAGCACATGTGTCTGCCTCTATATCCTGCCTTCCAAAGGGACGCAGAAATCCTAGACCTCAGGATGCCCCCCAGGGCACCCACCACTCTTCTGAAACCTCTTCAGAGTACCCCTCTGAGGAGGTCCATTGGAAGAGGTTATGTAAGAGGAAGCATTTAGACTCCCCAGAGGAGTCCATCACTTCTGATACGGACCTCGATGAAGCTGAAGGTTCCTCACAGTCACCTTCTGATGATGTCTCCTTTGGAGACATCTTAGAAATACTTAAACAGAGAGGCAGCTTGAAGTCCACCAACCCTTCGGCAGAGGAGTCTGTGTACCTGAAGTTCTTTGGATATCACCCTTCCCTACACTTGGGTGTCTCCACCTTTCGACGGGCTTATGGATCTAGATTCTCGGAAGGTGTGGGAGTCTCCATATTCAGTGGAACCTGTTCCTAGGAGGCCAAATAAGTTCATTATGTCCCCCTCAGACAAAACATTTTTAACTACGAGAATCCCAGTAGATGCTGTGGTGGTGGCGGCAGCCACAAAGAAAGAACTCTGAGAGACATCTTGTGTTCATCCACTGAACAAGGAGTCTTGTACGATGGACAGATACGGAAAGTGCATTTTTTGTTCAGCGACTTTTGCCTTCAGATCACTGAATTACCTAACCCATTTTACTAGATTATAGAGAGATGATTTGAAGGAGTTAGGAGGTACTCTCCAAGGTGCAGTAGCTGAAGGGGTTTTGGATAAGGTTTCCTCTCAGTTCTCTATCTTAAATTCAGTTGTCAACTCCACCATGAGACTGATTTCTTATGCAGCAGATGGAGCAAGGAGCGCAGCGGGTTCAGGAATTTCCTTAAGGAGGCATTCTTGGATGTGCTTGTGTGACTTCGTGGAGCCCTTTAAATCCTTGTTTGTGAACACCCTGTTTGATGGTTCATCTCTGTTCAGGCCCAAAGTCAAGGACACACTAACCAGGTGTGATCAAGAAGAAAAGACTGTGTCTGCCGAAGGAATCAATTTTTCCCTACCTACCTGACCATATCCCAGAGGTCAGAAAGGAAGTGGAAAAAAGTATTTTCAAAAATCTCAAAGAGCTTTCGAGGACACGTGTGGTGAATCTTCCCCCAGGGGCAGAGGGGGAAGTAGTAATGGAAGATGCCGACCATGCAGCATAGAAGGTCCGCAGAATCAGGGCAACAGAGAATCTTTCTTTGCTAAGCCCTTCCAGTGCTCCTGAAAGGAGGCCTGCTTGTCCATCTCTGGAGGCAGTCTGGGACCGCTTATCTTTACCCAGAAGCCTGGCAACAAATAAAAGACAATTGGGTGTAAAGCATCATATCCAGAGGTTACTCCATACCCTTTTTCTTCCCCGTCCCAAACATAAAAAAGATCCCAGGGGTTCTACCCAGTGAAAAGGAATTTGGAAACGTTAGAAATTCAAAAATTGCTAGACAAGAGAGTCATCCAAACAGTCCCCACAGAACAAATAGAATCCTGAGCTTACTCAAAATTTTTTTTAATTCCAAAGAAAACAGGGGACTGGAGACCAGTTCTAGATCTCAGCAATCTAAACAAATCAGTTAGAAAATCCAAGTTCCGGATGGTAACACTGCAGTCAATACTTCCTTTTCTGGAAATGACGATTGCATGTGCTCGATAGACCTCCAGGATGCATACTACCACATAAAAATGGACAGGCAATCCAGGAGACACGTGCGCTTTTAGCTGGGAGCCAGTCATTACCAGTTTTGAGCTCTGCCCTTTGGCCTCACTACAACCCCCAGAATGTTCACTAAATGTATGGCAGTAGTCACGGCTCAGTTGAGACGCCTAGGATTCACAGTGTTTCCATACTTAGATGTCTGACTCCTAACTGCCACCACCGAGTATCTACTAATAAAAGCAAGAGACACCAGCTCTGCTCTCACCTAGGAATTACAATAAACTATGAGAAATCTACCTTGCTGCCTTCTGCATGGCATATTTATAGGAGCATAATTGGATTCAACAAATATGATGGCCAGATTTCTTCCAGAAAGAGCTCCAAGTTCTGCAACATCGGGTTCTAAACCTGCTCACAAAGAAAAAAGCACAAGCAAGGATAGTCCTAAAAGTCTTGGGGATCATGGCAGCAGCAGCAATTACCTTGATCCCCTTAGCATGTGTACACATGAGAATTCTACAGTAGCTACTGTCCACTCAGTGGTCGGTGCAGGAATTGCTGATGTCCCACGAAATAACAGAAACTTCCAAAAAAGACCTTTATTGGTGGCTTTACTCCACTTGTGATGCTAGGTCGATCATTTGTACTTCCCCAACCATTGGCCACAGTGACCATGGATGCCTCTCAGATGGAGGGGGGGGCATTATCTGGGAAAGACAGTCCAAGGCACCTGGCAGGATCATGAGGTCCATTTGCACATCAGTGTCCTAGAGATGAGAGTGGTGCTTCTAGCGTTGCAAGTATTTGAGGACTCTCTTCCGCTGGAAACTATTGCAGTACAGACAGACAACATGTCAGTTGTATGGTACATAAGCAAGGAAGAACCAGATCCCCCCTTTGTCGAGAGGCTCTGAGAGTATGGCAGTGGCGACCTCCTCCCAGTGTTTACTGATAGCAACACACATCCCGGGCGAAATGCAATGTGGTAGCGAACAGACTCAGAGCGATTCTGATGCCTCACGAGTAGTCCCTAAGACAGGAGGTAGCGGTTAAGATTTTCTGCAAATGGGGCCAGCCTTGCTGTGACATCCATGAATGCCAAATGCAGCAGCTACTTTGCCCTTATCCCCCTCCGGGGAAGTCACCAAGGGATGCACTTGTTCACAATTGACCCTTGGGTCTCCTCTACACTTTTCCTCCCTTCCCATTAATACCCAAAGTTCTTCAGAAAGCCACTTGCTTGGGAAAGTACTTGATACTCATCTCCCCCTACTGGCCTCATCAAATCTGGTTCTCCTTCCTGTGGCCTCTCCTTCGAGAGGAGCTTTGGATTCTGGACCCATTTCCAGAACTTTTGACTCGTGCGTCAGGAACGCTCCATCCTTCCCTTCAGACCCTCAAATTGACAGCTTGGCTGCTCCAATTCCAACCATAGCCAGGTTTCCTAACCTCCCTTCATCAGTTAAACACATCTTAATATCTTCTTATAAGGCTTCAACAAGAAAGATATTTAGAAGCAAATGGAGAAGATTTTCATTATGGGCTTCTCGTAACCACATTAATCCCTTTACTGCCCCAGTTAATTCCATTCTAGAATTCCTAGCAAAATTGTTCAGTGAGGGTTCAGCTGCGGCTACCATTAGAGTTCAACTAGCAGTGATATGTATTTTTCATATAGGTGAAACTGGCCTCAATGTCATATCTCATACGCTATGCAAAGCATTTCTTAAAGGTACTTTAGTACTTCAACCACCTATCAGAGACCCCCCAGCACCATGGGACTTAAATTCCGTCCTATCTCATTTAATTTTTCCCCCTTTTGAGCTAGCATTGTCTTGTAAACTCATGTTTTTAACATGGAAAACTATTCTCTTGATAGCAGTTACCTCTGCTAGAAGAATCAGAGCTGCAAGCCTCGTCAATAAAGCCCCCCCCCCTACTTGTTTTTCCATAGAGACAGGGTCTCCTTATGAACAAACCCTTGCTTTTTGCCAAAAGTATGATCAGAGTAAAATTTGAACCAATCTATAGAGCTAGCAGTCTTTTACCCAAATTGTGGGAATAAGGCAGAATACATGTTGCATCAACTGGATGTGCATAGACAGTTATGTTTCTACTTGCACAGGACTACGAACTTTAGAAAATCCTACCAGCTATTTATATCTTTTTCAGATTCAAAGAAAGGTACTTCATTCTCTAAAGTGACACTTTCAAAATGGCTTTCAGATTGTTTTGAGATTTATACATGAAGGTTATGCAGAGATCTTCCCCCATAGAATTAAAGCCCGCACTGCAAGAGCCATTGCAACCTGTTCCGCTTTTCTGGCTAAACTACCAATTGATACCATTTCTGCTGCGGCAACATGGCCAAGGCTACATACATTTATCACTCATTACAAAGTCGATTTGGCCTCCAGGAACATGGCCTCCTTTGGTTCAACGATTCTGAAGAATATTCTCCCTTGAGCCACCCAAGAAAGATGGTGTTAGGGACGCTGTCCCATCCTGGGAAGAATGAAGGCGAGATAGGACAACAACACATAAAGAAGTCATGAACTCACCATAACGTTCCATGTGTGTTGTCCATCTTCGCCTTCATTCTTGCATCCCACCCTCCTTCCCCCAGCCATTTTTACTTCTGGAGGACCGGGTTGGTACAATTGGATATCATTATTTTCTGACCTTCTTTATTGCTCTCTGAATTATTAAACTGCCTTTATTGTTATTACTCTTATTATAACTGCAAACAAAATCTTGGAAGCTTTCTTAGTGAGTGCTGGGATAGGGTTTAGCTAAGAGCTAGTGGAAGACCTCGGATCCGAACCCATCCTGGTAAGAATGAAGGAGAAGATGGACAACACACACAGAATGTTACAGTGAGTACATAACTTTTTTTTACTTCCCTGTCCAGTATTCCACATTTTTTATTTTCCTTTCTTGAATGGATAAACTTTGAATTAGGGCACATTGGGACTTGCTGGCGTCTATTATTTGCAGAGGGTGACATTGTTTCAAGGTAGTTATTTACTATTTACTGAACAGTTTCGGCTGGGCATCCATTCTGACAGCCTTTAAACCCTATCAAATTTAAATTCAAAAAGGAAGGATTATCACTGACAAGTACAGAATTCAATAGGAAAATTATCTTACAATTCTTATCTCAAGGGAGTCTTGGGTAAACAGATTTATACTTTGTAGGTATGCAGTTATAGCTAGAAAATGCAATTTTTTTGGATGTCTGTGTCAATTGAAGTTATAGCTGCAAGGCTAGCTAGATTATTAGCCTAATGCTCTTTTCCTATGCTTGAGATATGTTGGAGATTGCATGTACACTCTCTAGAATTAACTATCTGGGTTTAGAACAGACATAAATCTAAAGTACAAGAAACTCTGGGCAAGCTATAAACAACCCTTACACCCTGTCTATTCTTTTTAGGTATAATTACATCTGTACCACTTTCTAAAGTGGAAACAACTGCCCTTAATCTTATTTTATGGGCAAAAAAGTTAGTAAAAATGGAAGCAACCACATTTTTCTTACATTATCTTAATTTAGTAATGATGTTAAAGGAAGTGAGATGTCTTGAACTCTCAAGGACTGATCTTTTACATGAAACTAGTTTGAATGCTAAATGACAAATTTTATCAAACTGATTTGTTGAAAAGTTTCTAGACCATTGTCTGTTTTTAATTTAATATTATTTGGTTAATTGACTTTCCATTCTTCGCAAAGGCACTCCTAATGTAGCGAACTGATGTTATCTAGTCGCCTTTCCTCACGTTAGGGTCTTGGATCCGATATCGGATCCGAGCCGGCATACTCAGAACGCAGCTTAGCTCAAGCTCCTCCCCTCCCATAATACTCTGCTGCCCTACAGTCCCTCAGGTCTCGTTTGCCGCTCAGTCAGTCAGACGCAGATTGCTCAGCTCCTCTTAGTGCCTGTCTTTGAAAGGTTTCTTAATTTTCTTGTATTTTTTCTGAGTAGTAGAGGTAGTAGGTAGTTATCCCTTCTTGTATATCCCCTCCCAGTCATTTCTTACCTTTTCTTCTTGTCCATTTCACGGGGTTTTGTGCTTCGGCCTAGTTACTGTTGTGTGCAAGTAGTGTTAGTTAGAGGAAGTTGTTACTTTGTGCTTGTGTGTTTCAGACGGTTTTATCAGATTTTCGAACTTTGGCTTGTTTTTTTGACTTCGTTTCCTGGTTCGGTTATGTCAGACAAAACTCTGGGCTTTAAAAGGTGCTCCTCTTGTGGGCGGAAAATGCCTATTTCTGATTCACACGAGCAGTGCCTCTACTGTCTCGGCAGTGACCACCTTGAGGTGGAATGCGGCATTTATGCCGCTTTCAACCCGAAGGCTTTGGTTGACCGTTGTAATAAGCTCCTTATTAAATGCTTGGTCAAAGGAGGCCCCATGGTCATTGGTTCCCCGGCCAAGGTAGGCTCTTCTGGAGCTAGAAAGAAGCTTTCCATGGAGGAGGGCCCGACCAAGTATCCCAGGCTGTCGGATCCTAGGTCTTCAGATCCAGCTCCAGCCAGGCCAGTTTCAGATCCGAGCTCTTCAGGTCCCAGATCGTTCAGGGAGTCTACTCCAGGATCCAAGGGTTCAGACCCGAAGCTCTTGGACTGGTACCTTTGGTTTCTTCTCCAGCATCCAAGGACAGCAGATCCGACCCTTTCGGATCCGAGGGATTTGAGAAGTGTTATTTTGGATCTTTTGCTGAGTTCGGTTCAGATTTGTTTGGATCTGAGAGTTGTGCCAGAGCCGATTGTAGTGGAAGATCTCCCTTTGGTGGCCCCATTGCCTTCAAACAGGTTTTGTCTTCTCCGGGTAGGTCTCGTTCTAGGGAACGCAAGAGACTACACTTGGGCTCCAGGCGCCACTCTCCCAGTAGGTCCTCCATTTCCTCCCAATGTTCCAGGAGTGTCCTCCCTACGGATAGTGACAGGATGATGCGGGCCTTTCTGAAATCTCAGATGGAGTTGGGGCTTCTGGCCTCTCCGACTCACAGGTCGGGAATCCAATCTCCCACTCCCCCTTCGATTGCTCCTCATCTGACCAGTGGCTTGGATTCTCAGGGACTGTTGAACGGAGGCTAGGAGAGCTCTGGGGCCCAGTTTGGGTCCTTCCCTTACAGGATCGGCGGTTGGTACTGTTTCTATTCCCCCAGAATGGACCATCCAGCCTGTTGGGCCTGTCGGGCCGGGGTCTATGGGGTTGGATTCGGGCCTGGGCTTTTCGGACCGGTCTCTTCCTCTGGGTGCCTCGGCCTTCGACAGTTCCAGTCAGGTGCCATCCGGTGGAGTGGCGGGACTGGGGGAGTTCACCTTCTCTTCCCCCAGGTTTGTATCAGCGGGAGAGGAGGATGGAACCTCTTCTATTCCTTCCGCTTTCCGGATTGCCAAAAGATCTTTCTGTGCTATCAGGGCTGCCTCTCCCGCACATGGTCATCCTATCCAGCCCCAGTATCTGAGTGGCTTGTGTCATCCTGTTTCTGGTCAGCCAGTCTGACTTGGCTTCCAGGGGGATGCCCCCCCCCCCGCAGGGGTCCCCTACTCTTCTGAGTCTTCTCTGCCACCCCTGGTGGAGGAAGTTCCCAGGAAAAGGACTTGTAAGAGGAGACATCTTGACTCCCCTATGGAGTCCCTTACCGAGGATACGGATGCTGATGTGGGGGACAGATCCCTGAGATCTCTGTCGGAGGATGTCTCCTTTGGAGACGTACTCGAGATCCTCAAAGCCAAAGGCGGTTGGTCTACCCAATCCCCGTCCGTGGAGCAAGCTGTATTTCTAGAGGCTTTTGGTACGTGGCCATCTACCTCCTGGGTGTCCCCCCTGCTGATCCTCTTATTGATCTTGTGGCCAGCGGGGCTTGGAAGGAGCTAGATTCTGTGGAGCCAGTGCCCAGGAAAGCGGACAAGTTTCTGAGCCCTCCATCAGATAGAACCTTTTGGTCCAAAGCAGTCACAGTTGATGCTATTGTGGAGGCCACTGCCACCAAAAAGGAATTGGCAGAGCAGAGTTCTGTCGATCCGCCCAATCATGAATCAAGGGCTATGGACAGATTTGGAAAGCCTCAGCTGCTTTTAGCCAGCAAGCATTAAATTATCTTTTGCATTTCATCTGTCTACAGAGGGATTTGATAAAGTAACTATGTACTTCTCTCTGTGGGTCCATGTCTGAGGAGGAATTTAAGGTAGTTTCTCCAAAGCTGTCAACCCTTCATTCAGTTGCAAATTCATCCATGAAGCTAATTTTCAGTGCTGCGGAAGGCTCCTCACGGGCGGCAGGCTGAGGTATCGCAATTAGGTGTTATGCCTGGCTCTGTTTGAGCCGGTTTGCGCTGGCCTTCAAGGCGTCTTTTGTTAATGCCCCTTTTGATGGTTCCACACTCTTTGGTCCCACTGTGGAAGAGACTTTGACCTGCGGTGAACAGGAAGGGAAGACCTTGTTGGCTGTTGGGAATCAGGTTTTCTGCCCCTCAGAGGTCCTTTTCCAAGACCCAGAAGGGGAATAAGAAAATGTGTTTCAGGAAGGCACGGTCTCCCTTTCAAGATGTTCAGGAGGATTCCTCTTCCAGGGGACGGGGAAGAGGTTTCAATAGTAGACGTTGCCCCAGGGGCAGAGGATGCCCTCAAAACCAAGGTTCCAGGGAAACCTTCTCTGAGAAACCTTTGCAGTGTCCCTGAGGAGTTGGCCAACTATCCATCCCTGGAGGCAGTCGGGGGTTGGTTATCGTTGCACCTGCTAGCCTGGGAAAGTGTTACAAACGATCGGTGGGTGCTTGCAATTATATCCAGGAGTTATTGCATTCCCTTTTCAGAAATTCCCTCAAGTCAGTTTTCTTCTGGACGTGCCACCCAATCAGGAAGAGGTAGAGTGACAGGAGGTTGTAAGCCTTCTTCGGAAAAAAGCCATCCAACAGGTCCCTGCAGGACAGAGAGGATCCGGAACTTATTTCCACTTTTAGTTCCAAAGAAAACAGGGGACCTACATCCTATTTTGGATCTTAGTCGCATGAAACAGTTTGTGGAGAAGTTGAAGTTTCGGATGGTCACTGTGCAGGTGATTGTGCGTCTCTTGCACAGCAATGACTGGATGTGTTCAGTGGACTTCCAGGATGTGTACTACCATATAAAAATGGATCGACGGTCCAGGAGGTTTCTCCGCTTTCACTTGGGAGTCGATCATTTTCAGTTCCAGGCCCTGCCCTTTGGTCTCACCTCAGCCCCCTGGGTGTTTACCAAATGCATGGCAGTGGTAGCAGCTCGTGTCCAGCTGCAGGGAATCCAAGTTTTTCCCTATTTGGACGATTGGCTCCTGATGGCCCCTCCAAGGCATCAACTAATGGACAATATTCACACTGTACTTTCCCTGTTCCATCTGCTGGGTATTACAGTGAACATGGCGAAATCCTCTTTGATTCCAACCCAAAAGCTGGAGTTCATAGGCACCCTGTTGGATACCATCTCTCAGATCGCAGCCTTACCTCTTTGACGGGTGTCGCTTATTCGTGACCAAGCTCGGACCTTGCTGGAGCTAACCTGTTCTCCAGCCTCACTCATTCTCAGGGCTCTAGGATCAATGGCGGCTGCCATTTATTTGGTACCGATGGCTCGGTGCCATACTAGGGTCCTTCAGGGGACTGTTGCAGTTCAGTGGTCATCATTGCAGTATCCCCTGTCTTTCCCCATTCAGCTCACCCCGGTGTGTCACAAGCATCTTTCGTAGTGGATTTGTTCACTGGATCTTCTATCGGGCAGGCCTTTCATTCCCCCAACTCCTGTTGTGACAGTCACTTCGGACACTTCCCTCCTGGGGTGGGGCTTTTCTAGGGACAGATGATCCAAGGGACATGGTTGGCCTCAGAGACAAAACTGCACATCAGCGTTCTTGAGATTAGGGCAGTCCTTTTGTTGTTGCAAACCTGTCAAGACTGCCTTCCTCAGGGAACAATTGTGGTTCTATCAGACAACATGGCTGTTGTGTGGTATATAAACAAGCAAGGGGGCACATGTTCTTATCTGCTGTGACTCGAGGCCATGAGGATCTGGGAGTGGACGCTGGCCATGGTGTGCTTTCTCGTTGCAATGCACATTCCGAGAGTATCCAGCGTGTTGGTGGACAAATTGAGCAAGGCTATATTGACTCTTCACGAGTGGTCCCTGATTCCAGTGATGGCTCAACAGATCTTCCGTCAGTGGGGTTATCAGAGCTGCGTTCTGTTTGCATCTCCTCTCAACCACAAATCCAGCAATTTCTTTGCATTGATCCCCCAGAGGGGGAATCCCTCAGGGACGTGCTCATCCATGATTGGCCTCCGGGTCTCCTGTATGCCTTTCCTCCATTCCTCTATTACCTCTAATTCACAGAGTACTTCAGAAAGCCAAATGCCTTGAGTCAACTGATCCTCATTGCCCCCTTTTGGCCTCGGCAGGTGTGGTTCCCCCTCCTACTGTCTCATTTGAGGCATCCACCATGGGTGCTCTATCCACTTCCGGATCTGCTATCCCATCCTTCTCTCCTACCGCTCCCGAACCTTCAGACCCTACGTCTGACAGCATGGTATGTCCACTTTCAGGGATTTTGGCTAAGTCCAGGCTAGCTTCACCTGTAAAGGAGATTATTCTTCCTTCCCAGAGGTACTCTACTAGGAAAGTTTATTCCAGTAAATGGAAAAGGTTTTCAGTTTGTGCGAAGAATAGGAATTTAGACCCGTTCTCCACCCCTATTCCCAAAATACTTTACTTTTTTACCTCTCTCTTTAAGGAAGGGGCTAGTTTTTCCACTGTCTAGGTACAGTTGGCAGCCATTTCGAATTTTCACCTTGGTGGTAATTCTGCCTTTTCTGCGCACCTCTGTAAGGCCTTTTTAAAAGGGGTTTTTCTATTATGGCCACCTGTAAAAACCTCTTATCCCCCATGGGATTTGACTTTGGTCCTGCAGGCTTTGACAAAACCAGCCTTTGAACCAGTGGCTTCATGTGATATTAAATTTCTTTCTTGGAAGACTGCCTTTTTAGTGGCAATAACTTCGGCAAAGAGAGTTTTGGAGTTGCAAGCTGTATCAAGCCGCCCTACTTAATTTTCCAAAAGGAAAGGGTGTCTCTAAAACCAGATCCATCCTTCATGCCTAAAGTGGCCTTACCAGCGAATGTCAATCAATTTGTTCATCTACCAGTATTTTTTCTTAACTATTCCAATAAAGGGGAATATATTCTGCATACATTAGACGTTCATTGTCAACTTTGATTTTATTTACATAGAATGTGAGAATTTAGGCATTCAGACCAACTATTTGTCTCTTTCTTTTTGAATAGAAAGGGCAGGAGCATTTTGAAAGTCATGGTTTCCCATTGGATTTCACAATGTATTTCCTTAATTTGTTCTTCAGAAGGTATTTCCCTGGCTACACCAGTGAGAGCTCATTCTACTTCCACTGCCTTTTCAGATCATCAATCTTTAGATGACATTTGTGCAGCAGCAACATGGTCTTCTCCCCACGCTTTCATTTCCCACTATGTTGGATTCGGTTTCCAGAGGAAGGGCTTCATTTGGCTCCACGGTTCTTCGTCATGTCCTTCCTTGAGCCCTCTCATGTTAGGGTCAGAGTCCCCAACTACCTAAATCCTGAGGAATGGTGACTAGATAACATCAGATTTATAGTTATGTACTTACCATAACTTGGCATCTGTGTTATCTGTAGTCACCATTCATCACGGTCACACCCTCCAGCCCCCTTCTTGGAAGATTGGTTGGATTTGGAGGTTCTGTTTTGTTTAAATACTTTCATCTGTCCTTCCTTCCTTAGCAAACTCGATCTGAGGGAGTGTAGGGCAGCAGAGCATTGTGGGAGTGGAGGAGCTTGAGCTAAGCTATGTTCTGAGTATGCCGGCTTGGATCCAAGACCCTAACATGATGAATGGTGACTACAGATAACACAGATGCCAAGTTATGGTAAGTACATAACTATAAATCTGAAATAGTTAACTTAATTTTATCTGCAACCTGTGGGCATTTGGATCCATGTCGGATCCGAGCTGGCAACTTTTCAAGCATCTGCTCTGAGCTCCAATCTACTCCCTCTTACCCATAACCCATCACCATCTCCTACCTTCCCCCAGATCTCGTTTGCCACTTCGTGCATCAGAATCGTGGTCTCCATAGCTCTGAGCATTAGGGTTGTAGTAAGTGCCTTTTGGTCTATTTTTTTGTGTGTAGTGAGAGTTTTTCTCAGTTAGTTCCCTTTCCTCCCCCAAACGCTTGTTCATTGGTAAAAAAAAAAAAAAAAAAAAGTTTAGTTTGGTGAAATAGTTTAGTGCAGGCTCTCCCTATAGGTGTGCGTGGTCATAGTGTGTTGGAGTTTGGTAGGTGTGGCTGTATGTGTGTAGAATGGCTGATCAGCCTAAACCTACATTCAAGAAATGCACAGTGTGTGGCCATAAGCTTTCACCGGCGGATGGCCACACTTTGTGTGTTTGAGAGGGCATTCCCCATTTATCCGTCCAGTGCAGTGTGTCTGCTGGATTTAACCCTAGGGCCTTGAAGGTGAGGAAGACCAAACTGGTGGCTAAAGGCCTTCTCCTTGCTTCCACGCTGGACTCATCAACCTCGTCCTTGGCTTCTGCAGCTACCACCCAACCCCCCCCCCCTCAGGCTGGGACTCACCCTCCCACTAGACTTGTTGAAGGAGCATGCCAAAGGAAGAGATGAGAAAAAAGACTGAGAAAAGAAGGGGGATAGACCCCATAAACTATCTCCAGATCGGGAGTCCTTCCCTAGCCCGCCTTCCAAGGTGTCAAGACCTGTCTCCTCGGCTCCACTCCCCTAGATTCTCCCCAGAGCCGACTGAGCCTTCGAAACTGAGGCCTTCATCCAGATCTTCACAACATCCAACTAGATCTGAGTCAGTCGCTTCCTTGTGCTTGACTAGGAGTCTCTCTGAAATGGATATGGATAGGAGGAATAGATTTATTCGGACCCAAATCCAGATGGGAGTCTTGCCAGGCCCCTCTCCCTCTGGAAGGGGGGAACCTCCATGCCCTTCTTTCATCCGATTTCTCCTTTCCCGATCCGTCCTGCAGTTTCGGGGTTTATGGATCTGAGGATCTTCGGAGCTGGGGATTCGCCACCGATGGTTCCTCCAACCTCAACTCCGGCTATTACCTTGAGTTCCTCGGATCTCGGGGCGGAGGAAGGGGAATCGGACCAGAGGAGTTGGAGGTGTCTTCGGCTCCGACTTTGTCGGATCAGAGCCGTTCCTTTGGAGCTCTGGCTACCCTAGCCTCGGCCCCGATCCTCACTGTGGACCCGGGGAGAGCTTCCTCCTTGTTGGGTGCTAAGGTGGTGCGCTCTCCATTGGCGTTTGATGTGGTGGAGAGGGTTCTCTCCCAAGGATCGAGACCCCAGCCTATTTCCTTGGATTCCACCCAGACTCCCTCAGATTCGGTTATGACTCCCTTTAGCTTGTCCCAGGGATAGCCTCAGATTCGGTTATGACTCCCTTTAGCTTGTCCCAGGGACAGCCCGTGCTAGAGGAGCCCCAGAAGGTTCCCTTGGAGGAACCCCCCGCGGCTCATGAGCCCTCTTCAGGGAATCCCACCGAAGAGGGTCCTCATAAGCACATGTGTAAAAGGAGGCACCTGGACTCCCCCGAGTCCTTGACAGAAGACACTGATTTAGATGGAGAAGGTTCCCCCAGGTCACCTCCCGAGGATGTCTCCTTTTGGAGACATCATGGAGATCCTCTGCCAGAGGGGAGGTTGGTCAGCCCCAAAACCTTCTACGGATGAATCAGTGTTCCTGGAGGCTTTTGGCACGGCCTGATCTATGTCCTGGGTGTCCCCGCCGACTGATCCCTTGGTGGATCTTATCACCTGGGCATGGAAGGAGCCCGACACCATAGAGCCGATACCTAAACACCCGGACAAGATCCTTTCTCCACCCTTGGGACAGACAGGCCTGGTATAAAGGATCCCCCGTGGATGCTATGATGGTTGCAGTAGCCACCAAGAGGGAACTGGCTCCAGGAAAGTTCCTTGGTCCACCCTCCGGACAAGGAGTACAGGATGGTAGATCGATTTGGGAAGTGAGTATATTCTTCAGCGACGTTTTCCATTCGAGCGCTGAACTATTTGGCACATGTTATACGACTGCAGCAAGACCTAGTCACAGAGTTAGCAGAGTCGCCCCCAGAGTCTTTGTCACTGGAGGACAAGTGTCTGTTCTCCACGAAAATGTTGACTCTGAAGTCAGAATCAAACACGTCTATGCAACTCCTTTCCCATGCTATGGAAGGAGCAGTTAGGGTGGCTGCGACCGGCGTGGCTATGAGGCAACACGCTTGGCTCAGACTGTGTCAATTTGCGGACCCGTTTAAGGCATCTTTCATGAATGCTCCTTTCGATGGTTCTTCTCTTTTTGGGAAGACTGTAAGTGACACCCTTGTCCAGAGTGAAAAAGATGGGAAGAAGTTGCCTGCCATTGGAATCCGCTTCTCTAGTCCTCAAAGATCCTTTTCTAGGAATTAAAGAGGGCAAAAGAAGATGTGCTTCCGGAAATCACAGTTTTCCTGGGACTCTCAGGACAACTCGTCCCCTAGAGGCAGAGGGGGACATGACAGACACCATCCCAGAAGCAGATGAGGTCCGAGGAACTTTGGGTCTAGGGAACCCTTCTCGGTCAGGCCCACACCGCAGCCCTGAGGGGTTGCCCGACTGTCCTACTCTGGAGACAGTCGGGGGAAGATTATCATTGCACCCAATGGCTTGGGAGTCCATAACTGCAGATCGTTGGGTGCTCCAAATACTATCGGAGGTTACACTGTCCTGTTTGTTGCCCCTCCCGTCCAACCAAAGCGACTCCCAGATGTCCCATCTGCTCAAAGGGAGACGGCAGCGCTAGAGATTTCCAAGCTGCTTCACAAACAAGCCGTCGAACCACCCTCCCCCCCAATCAGTCTGGATCAGGCGTTTACTCCAGGTTGCTTTTAGTGCCAAAAAAGATGGGGGACCTCGGGCCCATTTTGGACCTGTCAACCTTAAACCTGGCTGTCGCCAAACAGAAATTCCGGATGGTCACACTGCAGTCCATTCTACCTGATCTTCGAGAATGCGACTGGATGTGTTCAGTAGACCTCCAGGACCCTTACTACCATATCAAGATTCGCAGAAGCTCCAGGAGATTCCTTCGCTTCCGGCTGGGAGCCAATCATTTCCAGTTCAGAGCTCTACCCTTTGGTCTCACCACAGCCCCCAGGGTGTTTACCAAGGTAATGGCAGTCGTAGCGGCTCACCTGAGGCTTCAGGGAATTCAGATATTTCCTTACGTAGATGATTGGCTCCTCGCTGCTTCCACCAAGCGTCTTCTTTACCAAGCCAGAGACTCCTTCCTTCATCTTGCAGAACAGCTAGGGATCACTATCAATGTTTCCAAATCCCTCTTGGACCCAGTGCAGATCTTGGACTTTATCGGGGCACAGCTGGTCACCCTTCAACCAAAAGTCTTTCTAACTCCAGGCAGAGTCCAGAGTCTATGGGCTCATATATCAATAGTTCTTGGCCCCAGGTTACCAAAGGCAGGCAACGTTTTCAGAGCCCTGGGTTCTATGGCTGCAACAATCTCGATCCTCCCCTGTGCGTGTCTTCACATGCGTGTTCTTCAATGGACTCTAGCTGTACAGTGGTCTTGGCTATATCTCCCCAAGGAATATCCAGTTCAAATCAGCAAAGCCTGCAGGGCGTCAGTCCTCTGGTGGCTCCAATCCCCAGAGATCGCAGTGGGACGCCCATTTGTTTCACCCACAGCCCAAGCCACAGTGACCATGGACGCCTCCCAGCTCCTGTGTGTGGGGGGGTATTATCTGGGGAGGACAGTCCAAGGCAAGTGGTCCCAGATCGAGACCAGATTGCACATCAGTGTTCTGGAGATGAGAGCAGTGCTTTTAGCGTTGCAAGCCTTCCACACTGTTCTTCCTTCGGGGACTATTGCAATTCAGTCGGACAACATGTCGGTTGTCTGGTACATCAAAAAACAGGGAGGAACCAGATCTTACCCTCTGTTTCGTGAGGCCATGAGAGTGTGGGAGTGGGCGATCTCCATCAGTCGGTTTCTGATTGCAGTTCACATCCCAGGACGCTCCAACATTTTAGCGGACAGATTGAGTCGGGCTATTCTAATGCCGTATGAGTGGTCTCTGAAACGGTCGATAGAGGAGGAGATCTTCCTTGCATAGGGTCAGCCTTGCTGTGATCTCTTCGCATTTCCTTCCAACGCGAAGTGCAACGAGTTCTTCACTCTGATTCCCTCACCAGAGGATCCTCCCAGAAACGTTCTAGTCCATGCTTGGCCTCCCAGGTTACTGTACGCTTCTCCCCCTTTACCACTCATTACGAAGTTTCTTCAGAAAGCTTGCTGACTGGAGTGCAAAGTGATCCTCATTGCCCCGTTCTGGCCTCGTCAAGTGTGGTTCCCCTTCCTTTGGTCTCATGTTCTAGCTCCTTCTTGGGTTCTGGATCCCTGCCCGGATCTCCTTTCTCATCCCTCGGGCACTTGTTCACCCAACCTGGACAGCCTCAAGCTGACAGCTTGGTTGTTCCAGTTCCCTTGAATGCCAGGACTCCCAGTTTTTCATCTTCAGTAAAAACTATTCTGGTGGCGTCTCATAAGGCTTCCACTAGGAAAATTTACCTCAGTAAATGGAAACGATTCTCTATTTGGGCTTCGCAGAGAAACCTGGATCCTTTTACAGCCCCTGTTCCTGCAGTATTGGAGTTCTTAGCCAACATTTTTCAGCAATGGGCTAGTTCTTCTACTGTGAAAGTGCAAATGGCAGCTATTTCGAATTTCCACATCGGCGAGAACATGAATGCCCTGGCCTCTTCTAGATTGTGTAAGGCTTTCCTTAAAGGCAACTTTCTTTTGTGTCCTCCAGTTAAGGACTTTGTTCCTCCTTGGGACCTTACCTTGGTTCTCCAGGCTTTAGTTGCTCCCCCCTTTGAACCTGCAGCATCAGTAGATTTGAAGTTCTTATCCTGGAAGACAGCCTTCCTAGTGGCCATTATGTCGGCTAGGAGGGTTTCTGAGATTCAGGCTTTGTCTGCCGTGCCCCCTTACTTGATCTTCCATAAGGATAGGGTTTCTCTCTGCACAAATCCTTCCTTCTTAC
Source organism: Protopterus annectens (assembly GCF_019279795.1). Taxonomy (NCBI): domain Eukaryota; kingdom Metazoa; phylum Chordata; order Ceratodontiformes; family Protopteridae; genus Protopterus; species Protopterus annectens. Next base: position 1,057,939,598 of record NC_056746.1, on the reverse strand, counting down.
CAAAAGTGGCTTCTGAATCAAACAATTAACCTGCCTGTTTTCTTTCCAAATTTTCAGAAGAAGGGTGAATATAAATTGCATTTACTAGATGTTCATAGACAACTTCATTTTTATTTAGACAGAACAAAGCCTTTCTGCAAGTCTGACCAGTTATTTGTGTCCTTTTCTAAACCCTTTTTGAGTAAAGCCATCTCCAAGGTTTCCTTAGCTTAGATGGATTACACTATGTATTTTGCAAATTTACAAAGACAAAGGTCTGTCCCCGCCTGGTCCTATTAAAGCTCATTCTACCAGATCTATGATGACTTCTGCTGCCTTTTGGTCTAGGGTTTCATTGGATGATATTTGTGCGGCAGCAACTTGGGCAAGGTCACATACCTTCATTTCTCATTATAAGTTGGATTTGATCTCCAGAGGGAGAGCATCTTTCGGCTCTGAGGTGCTCAAGAATATACTTCCATGAGGGCCTCCCAGGTGTTTGAGTAGCTGGGGACTCTATCCCACGGTTTGCAGAAAAAATGAAGTTAACTACTTCAGATAAAGAAGTTATGTACTCACCATAACGCTCCATCTTAGTTGCACTTCATTTTTTTTGCAACCTTCCCCACCCTCCTTCCCCTGAACCCTTCTCATGGTTTATTGTAAGTTGAGTTGCTGATTGGTTTGAGTAGTGGCAAACTCGATCTGAGGGAAGGTAGGAGATGGTGATGGGTTATAGGTAAGGGGGAGGAGCTTGGAGCAGATGCTTGAAAAGTTGCCGTCTCGGATCCGAATACCCACAGGTTGCAGAAAAATGAAGTGTAACTACTCAGATGTCGCGTTATGGTGAGTACATAACTTCTTTTTTTTTAATTTGACTGTAATACTTTTGGAAGTTTGTCTTTGATACAACTTTTGTTGTGTTCGGTATGCATAATTGTTAGTGTGTGTTATTAAAAAATACAAGCTTTCCATCAAAAAAAAAAAAAAGAAAGAAAGAAACTTTAGACTAAACATAAAGCACCACCCTAGATATCTAACTCAGGTATATTATACCCCAGCCACACGACAAAAGTAGTAGTTAGTGTAATATTAAAAATACAAACTTTCAGACATTTTTTTATTTCTGTCAACTACAGTTAAAAAAAAGTAAACTCATCAAACATAAGAGCCTAAAATACATTCTGCCAATCAACTAGCATAACATCCCCAAAACACACAGATACATCAACAACAAACTTTAAACAGTACTAAGAACTCTGAAAAGCAATGCATAAAAACTTATACAGAGTGCCAGAACATCAGTATAAAAATTTGAAATAAAATTCATTAGTATTACAAAATACATAGTATTACAATAGTAGAGTTATTTTCTATTTATTGGTAGTGCTAAATATTAAAAAAAAACTTACCTCAGAAAAATCACTGTCTTATGTACTAATTCTGAAACAAACTGAAGATGGTACTTTATCTAAGGTAAACTAATATATTTATACCTCTCCTGTTTAAAAAAAAAAAAAAAAATACAACTACATGTCTTTGCTACACCACAAAAGTCTGAAACTGCACTATTCAAATGAACAGGAAGCAGGAATGTAAGCCAAAGTAATAAAATAATAAATAGAATATTTGGGATCCATGGTGTAGTAAGTGAAGTATCTGGTATTGAGTGTGTATTCCTGATTCGTGGCTATACCACTGTTCATAAAACCTAATACCACTGTATTCCCAGTATGTATTTTTCAAGCTGTTCTCTTTTATTCTTTTTTAATTTCTCCGAGTCTTTTGGGTTTCTATTACCATGATGGGAATGGACCCCATTCCTAAGTCAAAGTATGACTAAAGTTCACGAAATTAGTATTGTTTCAATCTTTGATGCCAGTTAGAAGTACTCTTCACAGCACCCATAATGTGCCTGGTAGTGATTCCTTCTGCAGTTCGTATGGAGTTGCATGTATTGGTAAGTTTTTTATAAGACCTGTTGCTCCTACTACTACTGCAACTGTCTGGGTATCTTTCATTCACATTGCTCTCATTTCTGCCTGCAAATCCTGATATTTTATTACTTTGTGTCTCTCCGTACACAAGACACTGTAGTCATTGGGTGTAACAGTTTCAGTGATCAATGCTACTTTTGTCTTCTTTCCATGGACCACTGTATCTGTTTTTGTCGCATCTATCTTTTGAGCTGTTGCCAATGGGTGATCCCATGTGATGTAGACGTCATCATTTTCTATGATGCTTTGTGGCTCATGTTTTCAGTGTTTTTCAGCTACTTCAGTATTATAATGTTTGCATAATCCCTAGTGCAACAATCTACAGTAGATATAAAAAGTGTACACACGCCTGTTAAAATGCCAGGTTTTTGTGATATAAAAAAAGAGACCACGATAAATCAGTTCAAAACTTTTCCCACCTTCAATGTGACCTATAACCTGTACAATTCAATTGAAAAACAAACAATTCTGTTGGGGGGAAAAAATAAAAAATAAAAAAAGTACAATAAGCTGGTTGCATAAGTGTGCACACCCATAAACTAATACTTTGTTGAAGCACCTTTTGATTTAATTACAGCATTCAGTCTTCTTGGGTAGGAGTTTATCAGCATGGCACATTTTGACTTGGCAGTATTTTCCCACTCTTACTTGCAAAAGCACTCCAAGTCTGTCAGATTGCGAGGGCATCTCTTGTACACAGCCCTCTTCAGGTCACCCCACAGATGTTCTATTGGATTTAGGTCTAGGATCTGGGTGTGCCATTCCAAAACTGCATTCTTCAGTTGAAGCCATTCTTTTTTGATTTGGATGTATGCTTGCGGTCATTGTCATGTTGAAAGGTGAAATTCCTCTTCATCTTCCGCTTTCTAGCAGACACCTGAAGGTTTTGGGACAAAAGGGACTGGTGTCTGGAACTGTTCATAATTCCCTCCACTTTGACTAAAGCCCCAGTTCCAGCTGTAGAAAAACAACCCCAGAGCATGATATTGCCACCACCATGCTTCACCGTGGTGATGGTGTTCTTTTGGTGATGCGAAGTGTTGCTTTTGCACCAAACGTACCTTTTGGAATTGTGGCCAAAAAGTTCAACCTTGGTTTCATCAGACCATAACAAATTTTCCCACATGCTTTTGGGAGACTTGTATTCTTTTGCAAATTTTAGCTGGGCCTGGATGTTTTTCTGTGTAAGAAAAGGCTTCCGTCTTGCAACCCTACCCCATAGTCCAGACATATGGTGAATATGGGAGATTGTTGTCACATGTAGTACACAACCAGTACTTTACAGAAATTCCTGCTGTTCCGTCAGTGTTGCTGTAGGTCTCTTGGCAGCCTCCCTGACCAGTTTTTGTCTTGTCTTTTCATCAATTTTGGAGGGACGTCCAGTTCTTTGTAACGTTGCTGTTGTCCCGTATATTTCCAAGTTTTGGTGACTGTCTTCATTCTGTTCCATGGTATATCCAATTGTTTGTTTGTGTCTTTCGGCTTTTCCCGGTTAGGGGTCGCCACAGCGGAACTCCGGTCCGCTAATGATTGGTAGTTGATTTTTTACGTGCCGAATTACCAGCCCTGACATACAACCTTCAACGAAGGTACGCCCATTCACGCAAGTCTCCACGCAGAAGATGTGCTAGCTGAGAATCGAACCGGACAGCGTCTTACTGTGAGGCGACAACGCTACCGCAGCACCACCACTGCGGGTTCCATGGTATATCCAATGCTGTGGAAATTTTTTGTACCCTTCTGACTGATACCTTTCAACACTGAGGATCCCTTTGATGCCACCACCGCGGGTTCCATGGTATATCCAATGCTGTGGAAATTTTTTTGTACCCTTCTCCTGACTGATACCTTTTAACACTGAGATCCCTTTGATGCTTTGTAAGCTCTTTGTGAACCATGGCTTTTGCTGTAGCAGACAGCTGAGTAAATGTCAGGAAAATCCTATTAGGACAGCTGAACTTTATTTGGGGTTAATCAGAGTCTCTTTAATTGATGGGAGGTGTGTACCCAAGAAGACTGAAGGCTGTAAGTAAATCAAAAGGTGCTTCAACAAAGTATTAGTTTAAGGGTGTGCACACTTATGCAACCAGCTTATTTTACGTGTTTTTATTTTTTATATTTTTCCCCCAACAAATTTGTTTTTCAGTTGAATTGTATAGGTTATAGGTCACATTAAAGGTGGGAAAAGTTTTGAAATGATTTATTGTGGTCTCATTGTTTTATATCACTAAAACTTGGCATTTTTACAGGGGTGTGAACACTTTTTATATCGACTGTATACCTTTTAGTATACAGTCCTACTGCCGTCAGTATGTCACAACCAGCAACAAAGTGTGCAAGTGTTTCCAATTCTGTTTTACAGAGCGTACATTTATCTGTTTTTCCCATATGTTCAACAGACTTTGTAAACCAACATGTACGTGGTCCACTGTCTTGGGCCACCAGTATTAACCTGTCATCTTTTGATTTGAATTCACCTTTCCTTAACCATTCCTGCATTCAATCCTGATCAGCATGAGGTTGTTCCAGGAGTTTTCTATACTTGTAGCTATTTATGCATTTTCCACATTTCTTGCCTTCTCGTCTGATCCTTCACCTTATATTCTTTTTTTTTTTTTGGCACATTCAGTTGCTGACTCTTTTTTTTATCTACTTCTGGATTGATTTCTGTTCCCGCTTAATGCCAGTATGCTTCTGCTAGACTAAGCAGAGAAGTCATCTTAGATTCATTCTTCTCGTGTCCCAAAACTTTTCACTATGTTTGGGTTTTGTGAGGTCAACAGATATGTAATATATAGTCCCAAGATTGCAGATCTGTACATGTAATAATTTTCAAGGAGGGTCCCATACCTCATGAACGGGGAATATATAATCTTGGTATGCACTGATTTTTATAAGTCATTTTATGAGCATGAAGCATCATTCTTGTTTTCCTGTCTAATCTGCCCAACACCTTTTTGAGGCCAGTCAGTCACTCCAAAACTAAAAGTTAGGACAGGAAGAGCAAATTGTTTTATAGCTTGAACTTTTTCATAGATGTCAGTGCTGTTTTTAGTATTGATTTAAGTCTTCTAAAATATTCCTTACTGAGTTTATTTGCATTTTTTCATGTTTTATTGTTGATCCTTCATCAATTCCAAAATATGTATACACTCCCTCTTGCTCAAGTTCTTTTATATCAAATTCCCGTCCCAAACTGATGTTTTCTTGGTGCTGCAGCTTTCCTGCTTTAAAGATTGCTTTTGCACATTTATCAAGACCAAATGACATTCTTAATATCATCTGAAAAAGTTTTGACCACTTGCAGTTCTGCTTTCAGTTCCTTATCTGATGAACTATACATTTTTAAATCATCTATGAAAAGAAAAGTCTTTACATTTTGTTGTTTCCTGGGAGCTAAATTTTAGCCATGACCTAATCTGTTACGGTGACAGCTTAGTGGTTTAAGGTCAAGACAAAAGAGCAATAGTGGCAGAGTGTCAACTTGGAATATCCCCCTTTGAATTTATATCCATGGAATAATTTGTCCTTTATCATGTCTTAACTGTAAAGTGGTTTGCCACTGTTTCATGGTTGCTGTAATGTAGCTGATCACTGTAGAGTGTATCTTGTACATTATTAAGGACTCTTTTGTCCATGAATGGTGGGATACTATCAGATGTTTTTTTTTGTAGTCTATCCATGCCATACTTAGATTCTTCCTATTTTTGCAGTTCTCCATTATGACTTTAACATCAAATGATCCTTTGTTCCATATGACTTTTTTATTACCTTTTTGTTCTATTGCCATGATTGAATTTTCTTCTAAATGACTATAAACTCTGTCAGCATCAATTCCAGTGTATAGTTTATACGTCAAAGTTATTGGTCCATAGTTTTTAGGATGGCTTGCAGGTTTGCCCTTAAGTAGGAGTTTAGTTTTTCCTGTTAGCCAGGCTGGTGTCTGTTCATAGGTTCATAGGTAGGTACTAGGCTATCTGCCCAAGGGCATTTATAAGCCTAGCCAGAGTGTGTCTGCTTTTTCTGCCCCATTGATTAATTAACTGAGCCTCTATCAAGCAGAGCCAGTGAAGTGATCCCAGGGGTGTACTTTCTGTTACCCATCCAATCGTCAAGGTTTCTCTTGAAGAGTGTTAGTGAGGGGCTCTGCTTAATGTAGTTAGGAATTTTGTTCCAAAGCATGGGGAGTCTCTGTGACAGGAATCTATCCCTCCAGCATGTTCTATTTATTATTGTGGAGAGGTTTAGCTCACTAGAGCACGTGGCTCGCAGTGACTTGGATTTCTTTAGGTGGAGCATGTCCATCAATTTTGAGTTGGACATGGCTTTGTAAGTCAGGCAGAGATCACCTCTGAGTAAGCGATATGCCACTGAGTACAGCCGGAGTTTTTTCAGTCGGGCTGCATAGGACATATGTTTGAGGCCAGTAATCCTCTTGGTGAGGTGCTTTTGTGGTCTTTCAAGCTGTTGGAAGTGTCTTGTGAGGTACATCCCAAATGGGGCATTGTACTCTATGATGGGTCTGATGAGTGACGAGTAGCGGGGCACTGTAACCTCTTTATTTCTAGATGCGAACCCCTTAGTAATTAGATGGGCCACATAGAAGGATTTCCTAACTACTTTGGCAATATGATTGTCAAAGGAGAGATTACTATCTACCTGGGTCTCCAGATCTCTTATTACCTCTTCTGTATTAAGGGGGCTGCCACCTATGTGGTAATTCGTGGGTGTTTTGTTTTTCCCAAATGGGATGACAGTGCATTTTTTGGCATTTAGCTTGAGGCCATGACTTTGACACCAGGTGTCTGTCTCAGTAAGGCTTTTTTGGAGGATGTCCGTGTCAGCTGGAGAGTCAATTATGGCTCCCAGTTTGCAGTCATCGGCAAAATTGGTTAGCCATAGTCCTCCTGTGTTTGCCTGTACATCTGAGAAATATATGCTGAACAGTAGGGGTCCCAGAACTGAGCCTTGCGGGACACCACTTGTGACTGGTTTAGAGTCAAACCTGGAGCCTGCTATTCTTACCGTGTGAGTTCTGTCTGTAAGCCACTTGGCAACCCATCTTGTGGCGTAGGGGTTTATGTTCAGGCTGGTGAGTTTTTCTATAATACCAGAGTGAGGAATGGTGTCGAACGCCTTGGCGAGATCAAGATAGGCTGTGTGAACCACCTTTCCCTTGTCTGTGGCCTTGGTAACTGTCTCGAAGAAGTCAACCAGGTTTAGTAGGCATGATCTGCCCTTAACAAAGCCGAACTGGGTCGGGTCAAGTGTTTGGAGGTTCCCAATGTCTTTGTTAATGAGTTCCATGATGATGCGCTCCATAGCCTTGCAGACCAGGCTAGTCAAGCTTATGGGGGGATAGTTACCAGGGTCAGTTGTGGCTCCTCCTTTGTGGAGCGGAATAACCATTGCTGTGCACCATTCTATGGGCACGTAGCCTGTGGAGAGGCTGAGGTTGAGCAGCTTGTTTAGGTGGGGGGTTAGTTCGTTCTGTAGTTCGTGCAAGACGCAGCCTGAGACACCATCTGGCCCCATTGGTGCTGTGTTTTTGGCTTTTGAAAGGGCTGTTTTCACCTGTGCTTCTGTGATTTCCGGGACACTACACTTTTCCGGTATTGTTGTGGGCCCTTTTGAAGGTGAGAGGGAGATGAAGTTTGTACTGAATCTATCTGCCAGTATGTTGGCTATATCAGTAGGTTCAGTATATTTTGTACCATCTCAAAGCATATCTGCGAGTTACCACTTAGATTTTTGACTTAGCTAAAGAAGGCTTTGTGGTTATCTTTCGAGTCCTTGGCTATTTTTCTTTTGAAGTTAGCCTTGGATGATTTTATGAGGGACCTTAGTTTCTTGCTGATACTGATCAGGGATGTCTTTCCTTCTTGGGATTTGCTTTTTTTCTGAACTAGTTTGCTCCTTTTGTTGTATAACCTGTTTATGGCAGGGTCCACCAGGCTGGTTTCTTCTCTTAGGGGAGTGAGTCTTGGTTTTGCTAGGGATGGCACAATCCATGCATCCTTGTAGGTGATCATAGAGTGCAATTGTAAAGGATTCTGCATCTTGGGCAGTGTTATCCTTTAGCGTGGGGGCTGTGAAACTTAACATCTCTGACTTAAGTAAGATCAAGTTTGCTTTAGAAAAGTTTTTCACTGTGGTTTCCTTGGTTGGGGGTGGTGGTGGGCTGTGGACATCCAGGGTGATTAGTTTATGGTCTGATCTAACCAGTGACGGGTTGACCTCGGGTACGGAGCACCTGTCGCCCATGTTGGTGATGACCAGGTCCAGTATGTTGTGGCCTCTGGTAGGGGAGTTTACCAGCTGATCCAGGGCATTTGAGTTAATAAATTCCAGGAAGCGCGGAGCCTGGGAGTTTTTACTCAAGTAGTTTTCCCAGTTAATGGTAGGGTAATTGAAATCTCCCAAGATCAGGATGTTCGGTAGGACCTTCATGTTTTCCAGTGTCTCCAGAAAGGCGGAGTGCTGGTCCTGGGTCTTGGAAGGTGATCTGTAGCAGGCCACAATTTGCATTGCAGATTTGCTCAATGTTAGTTGCACATGGATGATCTCAGAGGTATCATGCTGCGCCACTAACCTGGAGGTGTGGGTATCCTTGATGAATATGGATACACCCCCTCCTTTTGTGTTTCAGTCCGTGTTCTCTGGCCAAAATGTGTGATATGAGTTGTAGCCCAGTAGTGCTGGAGTGCTCTCTAGAGCCTTGAACCAGGTTTCAGTTACTACACAGATGTCGACGTTCTCCATACTTAGGAGTGCTTCGAGCGCATGCATTTTGAGATTTAAACTCCTGGCGTTGAGTAGCATAACCCTCAGTTTTTTTACATGTGCTGTTTACGGAGGTGGGTTTGAATTTTGAGCCTTGCCTAAAAAAGGCACTATGGGGGCAGCAAGAGCCTTGGCCAGTATTCGAAAGCCAAGGGGTGACAGGTGCAAGCAGTCTCTTGTGAAGCAACGCGGCTTGTCAAGCATGTCATCCCAGGCTGACAGACACTGGATCCCCTTTGAATGACACCAGAACCTTAGTCAGTTGTTGAAGTTGATATTTTTTTCTTTATACTGAGGTATCATTCTTGGTGAGGGCAGGATGCTACTCCGGGTCAGGGTCATACCCACTTGGGCTACAAGATCAGAGAGCTCTTCCATGTCTCTTTTCCTGTAGTCCAGGGAGGTACGGCTCAGGTCATTCACACCAACATGAACAATGACAGAGTCATATTTGTACTTGTTCTGGAGTGACCTGAGTGCTTGTGTTATGTGGCAGATTCTGGCTCCCGACAGGCAGCTAACAGTAACCTTCTCCTTGTCCAGCCTAGTGAGTCACCTATTACTAGTGTGTTAAGTATGTTATTTTGCCTTAAGGGCTGTGATTGTGCAGCACATTGACTTTGTGTTTTATGTGTTGTCTGGTTTGTGACGGGAGGGGCAGGTTTTGTGGGTGTCTGCTTTGGAGCTCTCTGATGCTTTTGCAGGTTTTTATTTAGAGCCTCCGAGTATGATTTTGTGTATTTATGTGCATCTTTTGCCAGTGCTGGTTTAGTAGGTCTATGTGAGGCTGGAGGTGTGGTGCAAGTGTTAACCTTCTCCTCATGACTATCTGTTCCAGTCTTGGGTGGAGATACCTTAGCCTCCAGTTTGGCTGTATAATTGCATCTCTCACATATGTTAGTGTTTTGTGGTCGGAGGAGAGGGCTGTCTGTGTACATGAGGCCGTTGTAACATTGCCTCAGGATACCCAGATTCACCAGTTGGACTGGAGAGTACACCTGAAGTTGCCCTTTGGTCATGCCTGAATAGTAGGGTGAGCTGCTTCGTCGCTTGGTTGGTGAGGGGTGGATAAAGAGCCTTGCCCTGCAGGGCAGTCAAGTGTCGGGGTATATTAGTTCTTGCTATTAGGTCTGAGCAAGTGCTGGACTGTAGGATGCTTTTTGAGTGCTTAGGTTGAGAGTTAGACTAGTTTCAAGTGAAAAACTGAAGGAGACTTAGTGGAGCCAGGAATAATTTAACCCTAGCTAACCGGTGCTGCCCGGCGCACAAAACCATGCAACGCGTTTTTTAAACTACTAACTTCTGGGCTGGAACCACTCCTCCAGGGACAGATGGCTGCTCAAAGTTCCCCTCTCTCACAGGTGAACAGAGAAACTTCCTTCTATCCAAGTAAGGTATGGGCAACTCAGAAACTTGTAACACAGCCCTGAATTCAGCACTAGCCTGAAAACTGGACTATACTAGCTTAGAAAGGCTGGAAAGAAGAAATTTATTTATTTATTTTTTTTGAAAAGATAAGGCAAAAACAGTAAAAAGTGCACTTAAAACAGCTTTAAGCGACTACAAGTGATCAGAAAAGGCTATCACACTGTAGTGTGTAGCCTACAACAGTTAAACAATTTATTTAAACAAAAACAACTTTTTAAAAGTGCAGGCAGTCAAATAAGTACAATATGTGAAAAAAACACACTTTTAAATCACAATAAGTGCTGGAAAATCAGCGTTTAGGCAGAAAGCAGTTAAGTACAGCAAGAAAATACAGAAAACCATAATCACTCAAGTCTCTCTTTTAAGCTAGAAGGCTTATATCAGTTTAAGGCTTTCTAGTGCTTTCCAGTAGGTTAGTTACAGGAAAGATGGGAAACAAGTGCAGATGTGGTCTTTTAAACCAGGAAGTTGAAAGAGGTGGACAACTTCCTGATTGGTCAATAAGCTACAGTTCCTGGGCCAAGAACCACTCCTTGTGGTAGACAGCTACCTAGTACTTACCACTCCCACTGATAAGCTAGAAGGCTGCACTCCAACACAAGGGCTTGGGGGGCTCAGAAGCTTACAAACCGTCCTGGATACAGAAAATCTGTACCTGGACTAGACTAGTTATGAGAAAGGTGGGGATCTAGTACAAACACGGGCTTTAAAACCAGAAAGTTGAGAGAGATGGAAAAAAAAAACTGCCCAAACGGCCAAAAATCTACAATTTCTGGGCCAGAACCACTCCTCTTGTGGTAGATAGGCTACCTAGTGCTTACCACTCCCACTGATAAGCTAGAAGGCTTCCCTCCAACACAGAAAGGCTTGCGGGGCTCAGAAGCTTACCAACAGGCCTGGATACAGCAACTCTGTATCTGGACTAGGCTAGTGACAGGAAAGGTGGGAAACGAGCGCAAGTGCGGCTTTTAAACCAGAAAGTTGAAAGAGATGGGAAAAACTGCCCAAACGGCCAGTAGCTACAATTTTTGGGCCAGGAACCACTCCTCTTGTGGTAGATAGGCTACCTAATGCTTACCACTCCCACTGATAAGCTAGAAGGTTTCCCTCCAACACAGAAAGGCTTGGGGGGCTCAGAAGCTTACAAAGAGTCCTGGATACAGCAAATCTGTACTTGGACTAGACTAGTTACAGAAAAGGTGGGGAACAAGCGCAAACGCAGGCTTTTAAGCCAGCAAGTTGAAAGAGATGGAAAACTGCCTAAACAGCCAATAAACTACAATTTATGGGCCAAAACCCCTCTTCCGTGGTAGATAGGCTACACATGATGCTTACCAGTCCCACTGATAAGCTAGAAGGCTTCCCTCCAACACAGAAAGGCTTGGGGGGGGGGCTCAGAAGCTTACAAAGAGTCCTGGATACAGCATATCTTTACCTGGACTAGACTAGTAACAGGAAAGGCAGGAAACAAGCACAAACACAGGCTTTTGAATCAGAAGGTTGAAAGAGATGGAAGAGCTTCCCAAACGGCCAATAAACTGTAATTTATGGTCCAGAAACCTCTTCTCCTGTGGTAGATAGGCTGCCTAGTGCTTACCACTCCCACTGATAAGCTAGAAGGCTTCCCTCCAACACAGAAAGGCTTGGGGGGCTCAGGAGCTTACAAACAGACCTGGATACAGCAAGTCTGTATCTGGACTAGATAAGTTACAGGAAAGGCAGGAAATAAGCTAGGAATTTTTTTTTTTTTTTTTTTTTAACAGAAAAGCAGCTAAAACAGCAGTAAATACAATTCAAATGCAGTGAAGGCTAGCACACATATATCAATATTACAGCAAATACAGTTTAATTAAATGCAATTAAATTAACAAATTACTAAAAAACAAGTGCAGAAGGCATTAAATTCGAAGGCTACTAACAAGCAGTAATAAGTGCAGAGTAAGAACAACTGAACAGATAGCCCGCAGAACAGCAACTAAGACATTTATAGTAAGAGCAACTGAATATATATATATATATATATATATATATATATATTTTTTTTTTTTTTTTTTTTTTTTTTTGAGGGAGGGAACACAGCAAGATTAAGAGGCTACAGGGGTTGTCCTTCTCAAATGCTCTCTTTGTACACAGTAGGAGTGCCTATGATCTCACTGGACTCAGTTGACTGAGCAAATGAGATAGGCCCAGAAGGAGTATCCACATACAAACTTACAAGAGGGGCGGGCAGTTTCAAAGCCACCAAGACAAGAACAGGGAGGGTGGGTGGGAAAAACAGTGGAGACACAAGAGACAGAAACAGAAACAATACAGCACCACTATAAATAATAGGCAAGTGTGTAAAGTGGCAAAATGTTCGGGGTGCACATATAAATAGTTGTTACTGGTGACTAAATCGTCATGTAAAGATGTTAATACTTTTAACCAGAAGTTAGGTACTGGATCTGGGCCTGGTTTGTTGCAGTTAGGAGCTTTTCTTAACTTTGTTTCAGTTTCTTGGGCCTTTAAATCATCCCATTGCATATCCTGTACATTTGAATAACTTATTTTTTTCTTTTACTGCTTCTCTCCATTTAGCATCTTTATGTTCCACAGGGTCTTCATAAATATTTCTCCAAAATGTATCTATTTTTTTCTTTTTTGGTGGTGTTTCTATTCCTTTTGCCTTGTTGCCCAATTGTCTATAAAATGTTTTTGGGTCATCAGTAAGTTTTGTTTTGTACTTTTCCTTCATATTTACTTGTTTTTCTTCTAAGTTTTTCTGCCTGTGCTGATATTTTTGGTTTATTATTTGCGATTGTGCATAACAACTCATGATCTGTTCTGATACCGTAGATTGCTTTTTCTTGAACTGTTCCATCTTCTGTAGTCTTCTAACAGTGACACTTCTTGTCTTAACTGCTTTATAGTTTTCTCTGTTTGATAATTCCATGATGGCATTCGATTTCTCCCCTTCCTTTCCCTTAATACCCTGTATTTTTGTGATAAGACTTTATCTGTTATTAATTTAGCTGCACAGTAATATATCCTATGTACTTCTGGTATGTTGCATAAATCTGTATGGACAGTCCTAATTACTGTGTTCATTTGTTTTATCAATGTTCTAACTTTTTGGGTTTTATCGACTTTCTGTAGTCTGTTTCTTTCATTGATCTTTATGTCTGTCCAATTCTATTAAATCAAGCAACTCTTCCCTTAGATCATTTTCTTCTACGTTGAGGGCAAATTCTTTGTTCCCTATTTCCTTGTGAGCATTTTATATATAGTTCCACAACATCTTCCTGTACCACATTCTCTTCGCTTTCTTCCTGTGTCGTCCATGGCTCTTTCATATGGGAACTTAGTTGCCACAGTTTCCTGTTCCTCCCCTTGCTGTGCAACTCACAACTGAAAATTTGTATTGGTTATCTATGGAAGGCACTAAAGTATCTTCATCTGCCAACTGATTAGGTGTTTCCCATTCCAATGGTTTTGCCTTAATTTGGGGATCCATTGCTCTATCGTGCTGTGTTGTTTTCCGAGTTATATTTTTTTACACTAAATCCTTCGCTTCACAAGTAATACATAACCTCAGTTTCTATTTCTTTAATTTCCCCGTTACTAATCATCTTTTCCTGTTTGGGTTTTTTTTTTGTATTGCAAAATTTTCCATGTTGGGATGCCTTTGCTTATATCTCTCTTCACATGTCTTTGGTACTGCTTTTTTGTATTAAATCTGTTCATTTCCCATGTCCATAGTTCTTCTTCAGATGTCTCCTGATCCTCCTGTTTCTCTTTACTTTGGGGACTCGTTCCATCATGCTGTGATGTAATCTGTTAGACTTTCTACACTAAATCCTTCACTTTGCAAGTATTCAATAACTTCATCTTCTTTTTTTTTTTAACTTCTACTTTACTAATCTTCTGTTTTACATTCCCTCTTTGTCATCTTATTTTTTATTGTGAAATGTTGCATGTCTGAATACCTTTGCCTGTATTTCTCTTTTAATGTCTTTGGGGCTGCCTTTTTTGTGTTGATTAATGTTGCTTTTTTCTTTGCTTAAATATTGCACCATATCAAATCCCTCTTTCCCATGTCCATATTTTTTATACCTTTCAAAATTCTCTAGATTTTGTTTATATTTTCACGCTTCCTAAGTTGCTTCTTTTTCCAAACAGACCAAGATTTCTTAGTCAATATAATATTTTTCATAAATCTGTTGTATTAATAAATACATTTTTATTTGAAGCTTCTGGCAGATGTTCTTCATGTTTCACTGTTGCAGTCATCACATTTGGGTTATCTGCTTGCAGTAGCCCTCAGTCGGCCTGATTATCAAAGTCTTGGGTCCTGCGCCGGTTGCCGTCTCATCTTCCATGGCGTCAGGTAGTCAGGGGTATAAAGCATGCAGCTGACAACATTAAATCAGTCTTTCTTGCCGTGCGGTGCCTGAAGAAGCAGCAGTCCACAAGTGCCGGTCGGCTGACTCTTGAAATTTTCATTTTCGAGTTTCAGAACCAAAGTCTTCAACTAAAGCTAAGTACCCCGTTGGGGAATTTTTTTCTTGCTCTAAACCGATGTCAGTAAAAGTCAATAATTGTATTTCTTGTGGAAAGCAAATACCTCATAAAGATTTTCATTTGTACTGTATTCCTTGCCTAGGCCCTGACCACCGCATACCTCGCTGTCAGTTTTATGCCTTATTTAAACAACAAACTATTTGTCGTCAGTATATTTATGCTTCTAAATATTTTGGTTCTTGGTTCAATTATCCAGATATGGCTTCGGTAAGTCACCCGACTACCGACATTCCGAAAAAATGCAAAGATAAAGACAGAGACAAGCCGTGTAGGTCCAAAGCTGCCGACCACACTTCTCCTAAGCTAGTCGCCAGTTCACCGGTACTCAGTGAGGCTCTTTCGCAGCCCCTGATGCCCGCTGCTTCAGATTCGCAGGCCTCTACTGAGACCCATTCGGAGTCCAGTATGCCGTGAGATGCTTCAACTGTGGAACCTGCAGATGTCTGTACCTTGGATGGGTCCGGAGCCGCTGTGCAGGCACCGGCTTCTGAGGGTGTATTCAGGCCTATTGACTTGCATATTAAATCAACGCCATCTTCTTCTTCAAGGCCTAAAACTCGATCCATGCTTAGAAAACCGTCCCCCAGACTGCTTGGTCAAGCCTATGTGCCTAAAAAACAAATAAGAATGACTGAAGGACCTTATTACTTCAATCTAGGGAAGCCATTCCTCCCCCTCTAAGAGACCTAGGACTGAATTTGGTCATGATTCTTCTGATCAGGATTCTGAATTTTCTGATGTTCATCGTGCATACAGCTGCAGTCATTACAGATGGGTTATCCTGCTGTCAGTCGGGTCCTCGGTCGGCCGAATTCCAAAGTCTAGGTCCGGCATCGGTTGTCGTCGCTTCTTCCCTGACGTCAGTGCGGCAGGGGTATAAAAGATGCAGCCGACGCCATCTTCTTCAGTCTTTCTTGCCGCGCGGTGCCTGAAGCAGAAGCAGTTCGCAAGTGCCGGTCGGCCAGCTCCTGAGATTTACGAAAATATTTCAGCCGAAGTCTTCTTGAAAGCCAAGTACCCCGTTGGGGAAACTTTTCTTGCCTCAGACCGATGTCAGACAAAGTTAATAATTGCATTTCATGTGGGAAGCAAATACCGCATAAGGATTTCCACTCTTTCTGTATACCTTGCTTAGGCCCAGACCACGACGTCTCGGCCTGCCGTTTTTGTGCTAGATTCAACAAGCGCACTATTAAGCGCCGGGCGGAGTTCGCCCTTCACTATTTTGGTAAAAAATTAATTATATTATGTCATTGGATACTCTGACTCCAGTTTTGAGTAAAAAACGCAAAGATAAGGACCGACATACGAGGTCCGCACCGACTACTGACACCACGCTAAGGCCGACTACCGGTTCTCAGCGAGGCGCCTACGCAGCCCCTGAGTACCGATGACACAACATTACCGGTGTCTTCAGTACCCGAGGTCGCAGGCTCCTCGGTCCCCATTCCTACTACAGATACCGACCCCACTCTTGGTGGGGAAACTCAGAGTTTAGACAGGCCTGCCATTTCTCAAGGTGTCTTCAGGCCTTCCTCCTTCTCTATTAAAGCTTTCACTAAATCTAAAGCAGCCATGAAAACCAAAAAACAGGGACCTCAGACCCCCTCTCAAGGCCCCATGCCTAAAAAACAGATGCTCAAAATGGCTGAGGATTTGATTACTCTTATCAGGGGTTCTCAACCCCCCTCTGACAAAAGGCCCAGATTAGAGGAAGACTACCCTTCCTCAGATCAAGCCTCTATTACCTCTGAACATTCTGAGGACCAGGATTATGCCTACTCTCCTTTCGAAGACTCTGATGCAGAGGAGTCTATTCCCTCGGTCTCCCCCCCTGAGGACTACTCTTTTGGGGAAACCCTACATACATTGAGGGAACACTTTCACTGGGAAGGCCAAGATTACTCAGATTCCAAGAAAAGGCTCAGGGATTTTCTTTTGCTCCCCCAGCATAGGCCCCTGGCTATCCCTCCTGTTTTAGATATATTGGATGATGTGTACACAGAAGCCAGCCTAAATCCATATTCTTTGCCTCCGGCTCCTGTTAAACCAGACAGGTATTACCGGGTTCCTGATTCACACCAGTTCCTATACAAAAGCCATACTGCTGACCCAGAAACTATTTCACAGGGTCCCAAGGGAATTAAGGCCTCTACTGCTAAACACCCATTACCTTCAGAGAGAGATTCCAGATCTTTAGAAAGGTGGGGGAAAAAAGGTGTACACCTCGGCCACTTTAACCATGAGGACATTAAACTGTCAGTTCCATATGTTAAAGTATCAACAGTGTTTGTTATCTCAGTTGAAAAGGAAAATGACACAACCAGAACAACCAGATTTAAAAGAGTTGCAGGATTTGTTGCATGGTGCAGAGCAAGTGGGCAAACATACCTTGCAGTGTGGTTTTGATGCTTTAGAGGCCTCATGTAGAGCTGCTGTTACGGGGTCTGTTATACGTAGACATGCTTGGCTCAAAGAGCAAGCCTTACCAGATCATGTCAAAGCTAAATTATTAGATGCACCTCTTCAAAAAGATGTATTATTTGGTGTTAAAGCTGAGGAGGTACTAAAGAAAATGGAGGAAAAAGCGAAATCAATGCAAACAGTGAAAGATTTCCTGCAGGTACTACCTCCACGTTTCAGCAGAAACTGGCCTTCAAAAAATTGGTCCTTTCCAGCCACAGACAGACCTCAAAGGGGCAGATACAGACACCCAAGGGGTAGAGGGCAACCTCAAGGATCTTTCAGAGCCAGACAGTGGCAAGCACCAACCCCAAGAGGTGGAGAAGATAGATCACAGTCATTTAGAAAACAGACACAATGACTTCCCCCTTTACCTGCCAAGCAAAGCTTTAATGGCAGCACCTTTGGGCGGAAAACTGGCATTATTCTCAAAAAATTGGCATATTGTTACAAAAGACAAATGGATTCTGGACATTATAGACAGAGGCTACAGGTTCCACTTTCACACCCTTCCAAAAATGAGAGGCATGCCAAACCTGCCACAAAATCGAAGGGCAGAGGCACAAAAACAAATTTCAGCTCTCATGGACATGAAAGCGATTCAAGAGGTACCTTCTAAAGAACAAGGTCAAGGGTTTTATTCCAGACTATTCCTGGTACCAAGGAAAGACAAAGATTGGAGACCTATTTTAGACCTATCCATCCTAAATACATATTTACAGGTACGAAAATTCAAGATGCTCACATTACAGCAGCTTCTTCCCATGCTGGGCAAGGAGTCTTGGCTGGTAACATTGGACCTCAAGGAGGCATACCTGCATGTCTCTATCAGACAAGATTGCAGAAGATACCTCAGATTTCTTGCAGGTTCAACCCATTATCAATTCTCTGCATTGCCCTTTGGCTTATCTACTGCGCCCAGAGTGTTTACGAAATGCCTGGCATCAGTAATCGCCTTCTGCAGA
Organism: Protopterus annectens; assembly: GCF_019279795.1. Classification (NCBI taxonomy): domain Eukaryota; kingdom Metazoa; phylum Chordata; order Ceratodontiformes; family Protopteridae; genus Protopterus; species Protopterus annectens. The sequence continues at coordinate 1,057,921,423 of NC_056746.1, read as the reverse complement.
CTACAAGGAATACAAATCTACCCATATCTGGATGACTGCCTGATCCAAGTGGACAGCAAGGACATACTTCTGAAACACCTGGCGTTTGTAATAAAACTGTTGAACTTTCTGGGATACACAGTCAACAAAAAGAAATCAAAACTAATACCCTCTCAACAAATAATTTTCCTGGGTGCCAGCTTGAATACAACCACCCAGATGGCCTACCCTCACGCCAGACAAACAAGGGCAAATGTCTCAATACTTCAGCAAAATGGCAACCTTCACCAGGCTGACTGCAAGGAAAGTCCTGCAGGCTCTGGGATTCATGGCATCTTGCATCCTACTAATCCCATGTGCAAAGTTGCATATGAGGAAACTTCAGTGGTACCTAAAAAACTTATGGTGTCAACACAGCCACAGCTTGGGAACAATTATACCACTCATTCCATGCCTTCAAAAGGAATTTCTGTGGTGGGCTCAAGCATGTCAAAGAAACATAGGTCTCCCTTTCTGTGTACCTCAAGCAACTCAAATCATCACAACAGACGCCTCAAACTACGCCTGGGGGGCACACATGACAGATCAGTGCATTCAGGGAAAATGGTCCAAAAAAGAGAAGCACCTACACATCAACCAAAAGGAAATGCTAGCCGTGCAAAATGCTATTATGGCCTTCAAAGACCTACTGTATCCAGGCCAGCTATTGATAAGGACAGACAACACCACAGTGATGTGGTACATAAACAAACGGGGGAACTCATTCATATACCCCCTGTGCAGACAAGCCATGACCCTATGGAACACAGCACTGGAATTGCAAATTCAACTACAGGCACATTTCTGCCAGGGAAGGAAAACACACTGGCAGACAGCCTAAGCAGAAATATGACAGATCCACACGAATGGAAGTTGCATCCTCAAGTTTTCACAAAGATAACTCAGGCATGGGGACAGCCAGACATAGATCTGTTTGCTACCCACAGAAATTACCAGTTGAAAAAATTTTGTTCAAGGACCCATCATCCACAGACCTGGAAAGTGGACGCACTTTCTTTCAATTGGACAACGTTGAGAGTCTATGCCTTTCCGCCTCTGCCTCTCCTGCCCAAAGTTCTATTAAAAGCCAGAGCAGAGAGGCCGAAAATGATTCTCATTGCTCCAGACTGGCCAAGACAACACTGGTATCCGCTCCTGAAGAGCCTGACACATTCCCCACCATGGATCCTACCTCTAGTCCCTCTTCTGTTGTCCCAGCACAACTACAAGACTCTTCACAGCCAGCTCAAAACCCTAAATCTAGCTGCATGGAGAATTCCTTGATTTCCCAACAGACCCTCCTCTCCAAGGAGGTGCAGGATGTCATCTTGGAGGCCAGAAGACCTTCTACTAGAAAAGCCTATTCCGCCAAATGGAAACGATTTTGTGCCTGGAATCAAGAAAAGGGCCAGAATCCTTGGGTAATAAATTTACCTCAAATTTTACAGTACTTAGCTGAGATGTTAAACAGTGGACTTTCCTTCTCCTCCATCAAAATCCACGCTTCAGCCATTTCTGCACAATACAACACAGATCCTCCTTTATTCTCTCATCCTCTCTTAAGACAGTTCCTCAGAGGGGCAAAGAATATAAAACCCCCAAGGAAACCACCAGTCCCTGTTTGGGACCTCAACTTCATATTGGAAAAGCTGACCCTTCCTCCATTCGAGCCAGCTGCTTCAACAGAACTACAATACTTGTCATGGAAAACAGCCTTCCTTCTGGCTATCACCTCAGCACGCAGGGTTTCCGAGCTACAGGCCCTCATGGCTGTGCAACCTTTCATCATTTTCCATCAGGACTGAGTTTCCTTAAGAACCAACCCTACCTTTATGCCAAAGGTAGTATCCAGTGTAGCTTTGAATCAGATTATCCACTTACCTACCTTTTATCCAAATCCACAAAACAAAGGGGAAAGACTACTACATTCCTTGGACATTCACAGACAACTTCGTTATTACTTGGACAGGACAAAGCCATTCAGGAAATCCGAGCAACTCTTTGTGTCCTATGCTACAGGTGCTCAAGGAAAGGCCATCTCCAAACGGACAGCCTCAAAATGGATAGCCCACTGCATACGCTTTTGTTACTCATTTCATGGAAAAACTGTGCCTACAAGCATCAGATCCCACTCCACCAGGGCCACAACTATCTCTGCAGCTTTCCTCAGGGGGGGTTCCTACCAAGGACATTTTGGAAGCAGCCACTTGGAGTTCAGTGCACACTTTCTCCAAACACTATCACCTTCCACTATACTCTAAATCTAGAGCGGGATTTGCCACAGCAGTCTTGCAGGGCATCCTTGCTCCTCCTAGTTCCACTTAGTGCCTGCCACCCCTACTTAGCTTTGGGATTCTTCCCATCTGTAATGACTGCAGCTGTATGCATGATGAACATAGTACAGTTTTGTACCTACCATAAATGTAGATGTTCGAGTGCTCATACAGCTGCAGTCCAGGTTACCCCCCCTCCATCCCCTCTTAGGACAGGCCTTATGACAAACACCTTCTCATACAACCTATTTGGGGTATTCTTTTATGGTGTATTTGCTTGCAACTACTGTTTTTTGATTATTCTTATATTACATGATTACATAAATTTATGTTTTGCCTTCCTTCTGGGGGCACCTGACATCTGGGGCAAGAAAAACTGAAGAAGATGGCGTCGGCTGCCTCTTTTATACCCCTGCCGCACTGACGTCAGGGAAGAAGCGACGACAACCGATGCCGGACCTAGACTTTGGAATTCGGCCGACCGAGGACCCGCCTGATGGCAGGATAACCCATCTGTAATGACTGCAGCTGTATGAGCACTCGAACATCTACATTTATGGTAGGTACAAAACTGTACTTTTCCTCTAATGACCAGGATTTACCCTTATCTACCTATGAGGATTCTGATGCAGAGGACTTTATTCCCTCTGCTTCCCCTCCAGAGGATTTCTCTTTTGGTGAAATCTTGCATACTCTTAGGGAGCATTTTCGCTGGGAAAGCCAGGATTACTCTGATTTTAAAAAGAGGCTTAGGGATTTCTTACTCCTGCCCCAACACAGGCCTTTAGCTATCCCCCCCCGTACTGGACATTGTTGATGATGCCTTTTCGAGTTTAGCTTGGCCCCTGACTCCTTACCTCCTGCTCCCAGAAAACCAGATAGATATTACAGGGTTTCCGACTCTCACAAGTTCCTCTTTAAAAATCCTACTGCGGATACTGAGACCATTTCACAGTGACCCAAGGGCATAAAGGCTACTACTGCCAAAAATCCTACCCCCTCTGATAGAGATTCCAGGGTGCTGGATAGATGGGGTAAGAAGGTATACACTTCTGCAACCTTGGCCATTAGGGCCTTAAATTGCCGGTTTCATATGTTAAAGTATCAGCAGCATATTATTGGATTGCTTAAAAAGAAAATGATGTTGATTCCTGACTGTGCTGAAAATAAGGATTTACAGGATTTAATGTATTCTGCTGAACAAGTTGGAAAATATATTTTGCAATGTGGTTTTGATTCACTAGAGGCATCTAGCAGGGCTGCTGTTACTGGGTCTGTACTTAGAAGTCATGCTTGGCTTGAGGAGCAATATTTGCCAGATCATGTTAAAGCTAAATTGTTGGATGCTCCATTAAACCAGGGCCGCCTGTTTGGCAACAAAGCAGAAGTAGTACTTAAAAAGATTGTGGAAAAAGCTAAATCTATGCAAATTATTAAAGATTTCCTGCATGTGCAGCCTCCAAGATTTAGTAAGCTTTGGCCCTCTAAGAATTGTTCCTTTCCTGCCTCTTCCAGGCCTTCTCAGTCCAAATCCAGAACCAGCAGAACACTCGGGCTTCAGTCACAAGGTACTCACAGGACTAAGCAGTGGGGGGCTCCCACTTCCAAAGCAGGGAATAATAAGACCCCACCCCCTTATGATAAACTGTCTCAATGACTTAACTTTAAAACTTCCAAGCCCTTCTCAACTGACTGCTCTTTTAGGGGGGAAAGATTGATCTGCAGGCAGAAAAATGAGAACTTATTACCCAGGACGAATGGGTTTTAAATATAGTTTCCCAAGGATACAGATTCCATTTCCACACTTTACCAATCCCAAACGGTTGGCCAGATCTACCCCTAAATCAGTGGGCAGAGGCTCAAAAGCAAGTTCTCTCTCTTAAGTATAAGAGCTATTCAAACTTTCCCAGAAGAGGAAAGGAGACAAGGTTTCTACTCAAGACTTTTTCTGGTGCCCAGAAAAGACAACTCCTGGCGTCTTATCCTGGATCTCTCTATCCTAAACACTTTTTTTGTGATCCCAAAATTCAACATGCTAACTGTTCGCCAGTTGCTTCCTATGCTAGGCAAGGATGCCTGATTGGCAACACTGGATTTAAAGGAAGCCTAACTGCACATCCCAATCAGAGAATCTTGCAGAAGATACCTACGCTTCAAAGCAGGCTTCATGCACTGTCAGTTCTCTGCACTGCCCTTTGGCTTATCTACTGCATTTAGGGTATTCACAAAGTGCCTCGCTCCAGTCATTGCATTTTGCAGGCAAAGAAATATTCATATATACCCATTCCTGGATTATTGTCTAATTCAGGCAGAAAGCCAGGACATACTATTGAATCATCTGACGTTTGTACAAAAAGTGCTAACTTCTCTGGGGTACACCATAAACGAAAATAAATCACATCTGGTACCCTGCCAAGAAATTGTATTCCTGGGAGCAAGCTAGAACACAAATTCCCAGATGGCTTTCCTCACGCCAGTGAAACAAGTTCATTTGACAGGGTACTTCAAACTAATGGCCACAAAGACCCTACTTATCTGCAAGACAAATACTGCAAGCCTTGGGGTTCATGGCCTCCTGCATTCTCCTAATTAAATATGCAAGACTGCGTATGAGGAAACTACAATGGTATCTAAAAAGCCTATGGTGTCAACATTCTCAGGATCTAGAAGCAATGATTCCTATCATACCTTGCCTACAGTTAGAGTTCCTTTGGTGGGCAGAGGCCTGCCACCAAAACAAGGGACTGCCATTCAATCTACCCCCTGCCGCCCAAACCCTAACAGACACATCAGACTATGCATGGGGGGCTCACTTGGCAGGGAGGTGCATTCAGGGCAAATGGAACCCAAGTCAAATGCACCTGCATATCAATCAAAAAGAAATGTTAGCTGTACAGAATGCTCTGACAGCCCTCAAGGACCACATTCTTCCAGGACAGTTAATGGTAAAGACGGACAACACCACTGTTATGTGGTACATAAACAAGCAGGGGAGAACCCTCTCTGCAGACTAGCCATGGCTCTGTGGCACACAGCCTTGAGCTACCAAGTGCACCTACAGGCTCAATTCCTGCCAGGAAAGCTAAATACACTGGCAGACGATCTAAGCTGAAATGTCATG